>NC_043703.1:7696857-7742170 GCF_006229205.1 Suricata suricatta | reverse complement strand
TATATATATATACAATGGAGTACTACATGGCAATGAGAAAGAATGACATATGGCCATTTGTAGGAAAGTGGATGGACCTTGAGGGTGTCATGCTGAGCGAAATAAGTCAGGCGGAGAAGGACAGATACCATATGTTTGCACTCATAGGTCTAACAGGAAAACAGGAGAAATCTAATGGAGGACCAGGGGGAGAGGAAGAGGGAAAGAGAGTTGGGGAGAGAGAGGGACGCAAAACTTGAGAGACTATTAAATACTGAAAATGAACTGAGAGTTGAAGGGGAAGGAGGAGGGGGAAAGGAGGTGGTGGTGATGGAGGAGGGCACTTGTGGGGAAGAACACTGGGTGTTGTATGGAAACCAATTTGACAATAAACTATTAAAAAAAACAAAATTTTTTTCCAAGGGATTGCCATTTACTTTTCTTACTGTTTCTTTGTTTATTTGAGTAATGGCTATCAGAGTTTCTCATTTCTCCCAAATGCCCTTGGACCCTCACACCGCATTCATTCTCACATAAATCTCTGTAATGAAGTTGACAACAGAACTGAAAAATTTATTATGAAGACTTTCTCTTAAAAATTAGGTTTTGAAGAATATATTTATAACTGTAATGTGAAGATGATATTTTATGTTGTGAGGGGATACTTGAATTGTAATCCATTCCACCTAAATAATAGTATGTTTGGTTGGAATTTTTGATTTTCACCTTGGTTTCTATGGCGACTTTTCTTCGTCAATAAAACTATTGACAAAATTTCATTGTCATCTTTATGCCATCCTTGGTACATTGCTGTTGCAACTTCCAACAAGTCTTCAATAATGTCACCATTGTGCCTAGACTCATTTAAGCAATCACCTGCCTGATTGACACTTTTGACAGTTACTTAAGGCTTTTTTAGAATTAGCAATAAAAATCCTCTGTTCTGAAAACAAAATACTCAAAAGTAATTTTAATGTTATAGGTATAGAAATGATATAAACCCTTTGCAATGTCCTGGATACTCAACGGTTGTGACATGGAGAATATCGAGTGAAGAGCTCAGTGGTGGAAACTGTAGCTGGAAATAGAGATTGTTAATGGGATTTAGAGAGGCAAAAGATACAGGCACGCTGTCAATGACAGACTCAGAATGTGAGCACACACTTTTTTCCTTAAATGTTTATTTATATTGAGAGGGAGAGAAAGCAGGAGAGAGGCCGAGAAAGAGGGAGAAAGAGAATCCTGAGCAAGCTGCATGCTGTCAACGCAGAGCCTGACTTGGAACTTGATCTCATGAACCATGAAATCATGATCTGAGCCAAAATCAAGAGTCAAAGGCTTAACTGACTGAGTCACCCAGGCACCCCTGAGCACAAACCTTTTAACTGTAGAATATGTATTCTTAATCCCATAACTATAAATGAGTTTGCATATTTAAACCATATATCATCATACTTTGTACCATTTGTATATGTTGTGTTCATGTATGAACTCCCTAAAGGTTGGGAGTAAGCAATGGCCCTGCTGATTTGTCAATCCCTGAGGACCCAGAATCACCCCTTTGTATAATAAACTAGAATTTCTTTGCAAGAATGTAAGGCTGATGAGGACAATGATCACATACATACACTTTGAAATGATTAGATAGACTATATTGTCAACCAACGGACAGAAGTAAGAATGTAGTTTTCTTTATGTGCATTGGGGGTGAGAGGTGGGGAGCCCAACTAAGTTAAACTGAAAGAGCAAGTAACAAAGAAAAATACACTGTGTGACATTCTGTTTGGCTGTAGTAGGCCTCCTTTGGATTAGGCATAACTGCTACGAATCATTATTACCTAATAGTCATTAAGTAATGACCAAGGTGTTCGATAGAGTTCACAAAAATAAACACCAGTGAGCGATCATGTGGAAATGAGTCTGTCAGATGCAGGAGCACAGAATTTTCTTGAAGTACGTATAGTGAATGATCCACATTTCTGTTTGTGTGTGGTCCAAGGAGCCTTAGAGACGCCTCCAGAAAACCTCAAAGATCCAGAAACTATACAAGCAGGTCAATGGTACTTAGACAAACCACAGAAGTGATGGCAGCAGGGAAGCCACATTTCAGAGGGTGAATCCACTAGATGACATGTAGTCCACTAACGAGTGGGCGGAGCAAATGGGATGCCCTAAGCTAACTTTCCTGGATGTAAAATAGCTCACGTGCAACTCTGTTATGCAGTCTAAATAGCCTTGGAAGTCTCAAACACTGGGAAGAAAAGATCAAGTGCAATATTTCTGTTTGGGGTGAAGATGGGCCATAGAGGCTATTTAAAATATTTCATTTTATAACGTTTTTTATGTATTTTGAGAGCAAGTGAGCAAGAGTGAAAGAATGGGGGAGGGGCAGAGAGAAGGAGAGAGGGAGAATCGTGAGCAGGCTCCGAGCGGTGAGCATGGAGCCCAAGGTAGGGCTTGAACCCAAGAATTGTGAGATCATAACAAGCCCAAACCAAGAGTCAGAGGCTTAGCTGACTGAGCCAGTCTGGCGCCCCTGCCATACAGCTATTTAAATTCAAAGATTTTTCATGGTAAGTGCTTGAGTGATTTCAAGAAAGAGTCTAGACACTGCTATGTTTCCAACCTTATGAGGTTTTTTCTAAGAAATAAATAAACAGTAATCACTTTGGCACTAGAATTATGGAATATTTTTAACAAATATAGGTACACGTGACAGCTGAGGTTGAAAAAGAGCTAACTTCCAAGTTCTCATCCCAATTTGATATATTTGGGAACAGGTGAATTTCCCATCTCAGTGACCCTTCACTAAGAAGAAATGAAAAGAGAAAAAGAGCTTTAACTTATAAAAGCTAATGCATTACATTTGTAGAGGGTTTAGAGTTTAAGAGATACCTTCATTTTTCTCATTTTATACTCACAAAGATCGTTCATTATAAGAGAGACAAGAATCATCATCATCATCATTACCATCTTTATCATCCCCTTAATTTTCAAAATGTTGGAGTAATTACTAACATATTAAAGATATCTGAGTTTAATAAACATGGTGGTGTTATTAGTGCAGAGAGTAGATAAATAAGATTTACAAAGAGGCGTCCCCCATTTGTTAGTATTATTTCTGACTTTAATGTGGCAGTTATTACTGAATTACAAAGTTTGCCTTCAGAATTCTAAGTGGCTCCATAAGTTGATAATGATTTTTCCTGTGGTTTCAACTGTAAAATGAAAAAATAGAAAAAGTTCCAGAAAGTAGCTATTGCTAATTTACTCTGAGGCTATTCTAATTAAAAATGTATTGAATACTAAAAGTACACTGGAGTGTATCTTCCTTGAGTAAAATAATCTACACAAAGGAAAATTGATAATGATACTGATAACTGTGTGTGTGTGTGTGTCTAGTTTCATCATAATTTTTATTTGTAAAGCTTTCATCAGGACCCATTTAAATCCAAGGTTTACAAATATTTCTTATTCATTTCTCCTTTGTAAAAAGGAAAACACTATCTTGGGGCATGTGGGTGGCTCAGTCAGTTGAGCAACAGATTTTGACTCAGGTCATGGTCATGCAGTTTGAGTTTAAGCCCTACATCGGGCTCCCTGCTGACAGAGCCCACTTAGGATCCACAGCCCTCTCCCTCTCCCCTCCCCACTTCCACTCTCTCAAAAATAAATAAATATTTTTAAAAAAGAAGACACCATCTTTATACATAATCTTTAATTTACCCATTTCACAATCAAGTCTTCATCAGTTACAAAGTAAAGAGGACACTTCATTACACCAAACTTCATAAGATCAGCCTGACTTAATCCCACCTTGCTATTTGTTATTACACATTTCGACTGCATGTTCCTTTAACTGTTCAATCCAACACCATTGATGTAAGAGGAGACACAGATTATGAAGCAGAGGAGTGAAGACAAATATCACAAAACATCAATTTGCATCAATACAATTAAAACACTGAGGATAACACAGAATATCACAAAAGTCCAAATGTGTGGCAAATGTCTTAACATTTATTTCCCTATAAGTTGAAGTAATAAAATATTCATGAAAATGAACTGAGACCGTGTATTCCAGGAGAGCACGGGCATCTCTGTAGAATGTGAGTTTTTGGAAGTCAACAAGAGTCACCTTCAGTTTAAAGGGCTACGTTCCATCGAATGCTACCATAGCACTGGCCATCCCAACGAGATAATGCTGTCTCCTTTGCTCTTCGTATGACAGAAGATTTTAAACAACTATATTGCACTCTTGACACTCCTTTCAGTGAGACAGAAAGCAATTATTCTATTAAGAGCTGACTATTTCTCTTGTGAGCCCAGCTTCTGTCTTTAGTTGAGCAAAGACTTACAGAAGAGAAGTCTGCCTCGTACGGTTTTCTCTTGCAACACTGAAAAGGCTATTCGTATTTACTGCTTACTGAAGTGAATATTGTTTAAATTTTCATTAGACAATCCATTTAAAAAACAACTAAATACTGGTGATTACAATGCCTGCATTGCATTAAAACTGTTAATTTGCAGCAGTAATAATTTAGGATTTTAATTATAAGCTTGAAAAGTAGATTTAGAAATGTAGCCAGCACGACTAATGTTAATTTGTCCTCTAATGTTTATTGAAAGCAATACATCCAATGTAATTAGAGTGCATGTCAAATAACCTACTATTTTATTTTTTAAATATATGATCCCTTAATTTGCTTGATTAAGATGACTTACCATCTGTTAAGATTTTTGTTGTGTCATTTTTTTCTGGGTTTCGTATTTCTTGTCAACAATAAGAGATTAGGTGGGCATTTATTTCATTGATTCCACAATCATTTTCCTGAAGTTTACCCATGATATTTCTCACCCTGTTGTTTATCATCATTTTTTCCATGTTCATTACATCAAGGGTCATGTAACATCTCTATCAGTAACTACTACAAACGATGTTGGGAATTGGGAATCAGATGCGTACTATCATAATGGAATGGAATAAATGTCAAGCACATGGTCCCTGGGTTCTTCTTAGTAGAAATCACAATTCTTCAAGCACCCTCACCTCTAAAATAACAATACTATTTTCAGCCAAATTTGTGCTGTATCAACCTTCTTCTTTCCACCCCTTCCTTACTGTTTCACAAGTTCTAAAAGCATTTCTAATGCAATGGATATTCAACTTTATAAGATCACATTCTTATAATGTTCTTGGCTGAAGATTCAGCAGCATCTGTGGATATATTTGGGTATTTCTTTACTCCATGTAAAATCTCATTTGGACTTAAAAATGTCATTCATGTCATTTGTATGGACTCTTTTATCCTAATTTTAATTATTAAATTTTACAGTCACTGACACATCTATATATATAGTCTTCCTGTTATTACAAACAAAAATGAATACATTCTAACAAACTGAAATCAGTAAGCTTTAAAGCATGTCAAGTGCTTCCATCTAAAAATGTTCCTTGCAATTTATTTGTATTTGCTCACAAGGTTAATAGTAATGTTTCTCTATAGTTTCCAGTGTCAAATAAGAACTACACGGTTACTCATCTTACCCTTACTCACAAAAGAAATAGTCTTTAATACCAGTATTAATATTTTAATTTTAATTGGATCAATTTAAACAATTTGTAAGTGCTCTACATATTTGGAGTAATCTTTGTTTTTAAATATCTTTCTTATGTTTTAATTATATATATATATGTGGGTGTGTGTGTATGTATATATATTCTCTCTATATAGACACAAATATCACACAGAGAGAGAGAGAGAGAGAGAGAGAGAGAGAGAGAGAGAGAGAATTCCAAGCAGGCCCCAGGCCCAGCACAAAGCCCGACATGGAGCTCCACCTCAGGGCTATAACATCAAAGCCAAACTCAAGAATCCTGAGATGAAATCAAGATTAACCATCTGAGTCACCCAGGCAGTCCCTTTGGAGTGAACTTTAACAAGCACTTGGCAGTCAGAGGGTCATATAGGATCAGATAGTTATGAAATTATAGAACACAATCATTGTGGGGTGCCTGAGTTGTTTGGTCGGTTAAGCGTCTGGCTTTGGCTCAGGTCATAATCTCAGTTTGTGGGTTCGAGCCCCGCATTGGGCTCTGTGCTGACAGCTAGCTCAAAGCCTGGAGCCTGCTTCAGATTCTGTGTCTCCTTCTCTCTCTGACCCTCCCCTGTTTGCGCTCTGTCTCTCAAAAATAAATAAAAAACATTAAATTAAAAAAAAATAAAACACAATCATTGAAATAATTTATTTGATTTGAAAGATAATTTAAAAGAAGAAATTGTTTAAAACCAATGGCTAGTACATGGAGTTGTTTAAAATGAACTCCTTTTTGGAGGAACATTAGTTATGTAGAAGAGATGAATACACATTCCCAATGATTGTATCATGACAACTTTGCAAAGGTAACGTAAACCTTATTTACTTAAAGTAATGGAATGTCTTCATAGAACATGATGCTGTCCGAGTCCGCTGTCCAGGTCACGATTCTCAGCTGAGCCGCCATTTAATGAGCTCCTTTAAAAATGTGCCCTAAAAAATTCTCCTGTACATCTGTCCTAGAAATAGCAAGGGCCTATTATTGACCATAAAATGCAGTGATGCTTATGTGACCACTGTTGAAAAGTGTCATGGGAGAGCCACACGCAGGAGGACAATGCTTGGCTCTGCCCTCTTATCTGTCTCTTAGAGTGACACCAAGTTCTCATCCCTAACTCAAACAAGGGACGAACAAGAGGAGGATATTCATAATACGTTATAAGATTGGCTGCAACTATTTTACTTCAAGGAGCAGTCCTAAAGTTTGCTTACTTTTTAAAAATAGTTTATTGTCAAATTGGTTTCCATACAACACCTAGTGCTCTTCCCCACAAGTGCCCTCCTCCATCAACACCACTTCTTCCCCCCCTCTTCAACACTTGGTTCGTTTTCAGTATTCAATAGTCTCTCAGGTTTTGCGTCCCTCTCTCTCCCAACTCTCTTTTCCTCTTCCCCTCTCCCTGGTCCTCCATTAGGTTTCTCCTGTTCTCCTGTTAGACCTATGAGTGCAAACATACAGTATATGTCCTTCTCCACCTGACTTATTTCACTTAGCATGACACCCTCGAGGTCCATCCACTTTGCTACAAATAGCCAGATTTCATTCTTTCTCATTCCCATGTAGTACTCCATTGTGTGTATATACCACATCTTCTTGATCCATCCATCAGATGATGGACATTTAGGGTCTTTCCATGATTTGGCTGTTGTTGAAAGTGCTGCTATGAAAACTGGGGTGCATGTACAGCACTTCTGTATCCCTTGGGTAAATCCCTAGCAGTGCTATTGCTGGGTCATAGGGGAGTTCTATGGATAGTCTTTTGAGGAACCTCCACACTGTTTTCCAGAGCGGCTGCACCAGTTTACATTCCCACCAACAGTGTGGGAAGGTGTCCGTCTCTCCACACCCTCACCAGCATCTATAGTCTCTCGATTTGTTCATTTTAGCCACTCTACCTATGCACATACATAAACACGTACGCTTCCCTTTTGGATTATATGGCGTCAGTAAGCAAACAATAATAGCGCTCATTTATCATATTGTGAGACTGTTGGAGGTGCTATAGAGAAGGTATGGTATTAGATAATTCATGAATATTGACTTTGGGGATGGCAATAATCTTGCAAGACAGTTACCAATGGCCCCATTTTAAATGTCAAGAAACTAAGACTTAAAAGGACTATGGGACTTGCCTTCAGTTAAGTAATAGGGATCATGTTAGCTTAATTTCAAATTCCACATTTTTCTCCATTCCTATAGATTTTACAAGATTATGTTAAATATAATCAAGTATTAGAATTTTTAACTAGATATCATGGCCATGTTTTTGGATCTTGACCAGGACCCACTTCAATTACTTATGTGAATATGCTAAATAATAAATTGCCCATAGAAGGAAAAACAGATTTTACTGTTATTCTTAAAAAATGTTATTGTATTTACAGTCTGCACTTCCCAATATAGGTGTGATTTCTTTTAAATGTAAAATATGTTTAAAAATCCTAAAATCAAAGGAATAAGACACTCAGTGCCTCTCTTGAAGCACAATTATATACACATTGGAAACACTCATTAGGTAAACTTGGTGACCGTGCATGTGTGCATGTAAAATGGAAATTTACAGAAAATGTGGAGCTAGATCTCACAGTCTCAAATCCCCAATTTTTACTTACTGTTTCTTTTCTTTTAATGTTTATTTATTTTGAGAGAGAGAATGAGTGGGAGGGTGGTGAGGGGGACGTGAGGGAAAGAGAGAATCCCAAGCAGACTCCACACTGTCAGCAGAGCCCAACGTGCGGCTCGATCCCACAGGCCTTGAGTTCATGGCCTGAGTCAAAATTAAGAGTTGGCTACTCATTGGACTGAGCCACCCAGGCGTTCCTTCATCGACTCTTCTAGATCACTAAAGCATATCAGAATCCCTCTGCTTCTATTAATATAATAAACTATCCTCTGTCTGTAAACACATTCACTATGAGAAGACACCGGTGAGAATGAGCACACATTTGCCTGTAAAGAAGCAAGACAATGGGAAGTTATGTCATATTTGAGAGATCAGACATTAAATAGAGGCATTTTGCAGGCACAGATCACCTCCTTGTAAATTATCTCAGGAGGCACATTAAAGGCAAAAAAATAAATTTGGCACAGGAAATTGCATTTAACTAAAAGCATTCTTTTTTAAAATGAGCATTAACAAATTAGCAGGGAATGCATCATTCTCATTTTGTTCTCTCAAGCACTTACTGCGGATGGACCTACAAATCACATTATCACCATTTTCCATACCTTTATCAGATATCATAACAACAGCCGCCCTAGTAACTCCAAGTATGCCGGAGGCTAAAGGAGACATCTGTTTGCTGACAACGTCAGATCAGATGACAAATGGGAGACAGAGATGTCAGGGTTTGGCAAGGTCAGAGGCCTCACCTATTTGTTAGTGTCAGTCGTAGACATGGGAGTTTTTCTCCCTTTGATGGACAGACAGGAAAATGACTAACATAAAAGCAGTTAATGATGATACTAATTCTTCTTCAATCACAATTAAGTACGGTTCAAAAAGGAAAACTATTCTTTTGTGATGGACAGGTGTTTGCTGACAGTTCTTTCACTTTGTGTTGACTTTCATTAGACTTTAAACTTAATCCCAGATGTTTCTTTTAGTGGATCCATGTAGACTTGGGGATCACAGGTTTCATTTATTGTGAAACTCCAAGAGTGACCCTTTCTTCTCATTTTAGAAGGCTCTTCTAAAATATGTTTATTTTCTTCAAGTTAAGAAAAAGGCAATATTTTTATAGTTTATACTCAGTAAATGTGAACGCTATTTTTAAGAAAATATAATAAATGTCAAATACTTTCATTTCTTAGTCACTTTTTTTACCAATTTATTTCAGCTCAGCTGAGAGTTTGATTTCTGTGAAAAACCATTCTGAAGGATATTGTGCTATTTCTCAGTGTATTGTTTCCTCCCCAAACGGCAGAGACAGATGCTGTATGAAGGGAAAGTCCTCAGTACTCAAAGAAAGATGCCAGGAGCCTTTCCACATGGAGTTTTGATTTTGTTAGGTTTTATCAAGGCAGCTTGGGATGCCAGTCTTTAACGAGGGGGCTTTTATGATAAAGAAAGATTGCACGGAATTCTCAGCAAGATGTGTTTTATCGTGGACAATCCCTGTGTTATTTTTGCCATATTTCTTGTTTACTTTATGCTTCATTTACCCATGCTCCTATGTGCCTTCTATTGCTTTTTTTTTTTTTTTTTTTGCTTGGGTTTCACATGACCAATATTATTTAATAATTTATTAACATCATTAAATATTGATTAATTTTGAAATCTAGAGATTCCGATGAGTTTATTATGTGCCCATAAACTTGTCAATTAGATGCTCTGAAAAATTCAGTCCCTTTAAGAACACACTATTACCTTTTCAAGTACAATAGTAGGATCTGGAAATAGAAGTAAGAATGAGAAATGAAACTGTCCAGGATAATCTCAGCATCTGTTTTGAAGAATTAACTATTTAAACAATATTTTTATATTTTGTTAAATACGGTCATAAACATTAAATATTGGTCAAAGCCAATAGCCTTGCGTAAACAGCTTAGGAAGGATTCATTTCTGATCTCTTTTCTTAAGGACTTTGCTTGTTCTCTTTATGATTTATGACTAATTCATTACCTTTTACTTTATATACTTTGTTGTAAAAACTATCTTAAATTATTTGAAGCATTATTGCCTTTAACCTACTTTTTTCTGGTCTTGTTGGTTTCAGGTGGCTGTCCCAAGTTTCTTCACCTACTTCCCCACTGCCAATAAAACCATACAGTATTAGGTATATATATCTAGTCAAACTCATTCAAATTCTTAAAATGTAGTGGGGGGTCTGGGTGGCTCAATTGGTTAAGTGTCCAACTTCAGCTCAGGTCATAATCTCCTGGTTCATGGGTTCGAGCCCCGCATCAGGCTCTGTGCTGACAATTCATAGCCTGGAGCCTGCTTTGGATTCTGTGTCTCCCTCTCTCTCTGATCCTCTCCCACTCATGCTCTATCTCTCTCTGTCTCTCAAAAATAAATAAAAACATTAAAAATTGATTTTTTTTATTTTTTAAAAAATGTTTATTTTTGAGACAGAGAGAGGCAGAGTGTGAACAAGGGAGAGGAAAAGAGAGGGAGACACAGAATCCGAAAATGGCTCCGGTCTCTGAGATGTCAGCATAGAACCCAACGCAGGGCTTGAACCCACAAACCATGAGATCATGACCAGAGCCTAAGTTGGCCACTTAACCAACTGAACCACCCAGGCACCCCAAGAAAATCTTTTTAAGTGTGAAGCACAGGATAAAATGAAAAGGTCAAGAGGTTTACTAATTAAATATAGTAAAATCTTTATTTCTCTTGGTTGGAGCATAAGACTCCTATTAATGCTGCCTATCTTTTACTAATTTCTTTTAGAAGAGTTTGTATGACACTACCACTGAATATAAATTTTGGTTTTTGACTAATCTGTTTTGCTTGCTTGATGGAACGGCCAAGACTTTCATCCAGGAAGGAAAATTGGGGGAAACATTGACTGTCAATGGTCAAGTGTAGCCCTCATGGGCTGACCCAACCCCTTGGCCAGGTTGCTTATGCATGCATGATCACCTAGTCCCAAGTCAGGAAGAGAAGAATGAAGCACACTTTGAAGCAGAGTGCTATCAAGTTGTGCCTGTGAGGCAGCGCTGGGCGCCTCACTGTGCATGGAGTGAGGGGGAAGTGGAGAAGTCTTGAAATAGTGCCTATGGAACATGTGATAAAATAGTCACTAGTCAAGAAAAACTAAAAAGGCCCGAAGAGAAAGAAGACACAAGACAGGCAACTCTAATGAAATAATAAGATGACAGTAAGTAATTTGATGGGAGATTTAATAGAAACTTATTAGTATTTGGATCACATGTAAAAAGGCCACGTCCCCTAATTTACAGCAAAGATTGTGAGATCAGAGAAAAACAAGACTGACCAAAAACAACCTTTAGCTTACAAAAGACAGGTGTTCGGTGTAAGAATGCCAAACACTTGGAGTCACAAGGATCAAAGAAAACATAACGCACAAACATAAAAATAAAGTGGTGTATCTCTAATAACATTAGAGCAAATCGAATTTCAGACAAAGAAACATTATTAGAGATAAAGTGAGTATGTCATAAGGGTGAATGGTCAACTTTACAGGAATATACGATAAAATATATAATTAGCATGTACGTAATATATATGCAATAATAATAGGTAAAGCACAAAGTGAAGTAATGGCAAGGAGAAATAGACAAATCCATATTCATAGTGAGGTGTTTAACACAGCTGTCTTAGTAATTGATGAACTAATCAGATTACCTATTGGTGAGGTTATGGGACATTTGAATAATGTTCTTAACACACTAGACCTAAAAGACAGAAACAGATTAGTTTTACTCACAGGCGTTCAGTTCCAAGATTGTGGGGGGCATTTACCAAAACTGACTATAGACTGAGCCCTTTAGAAAATATTCTTAAAGATAACGAGGAGTCCCTGGGACTGCCTTCTCTGGAGCCACTGTTGAGCCTGAGTATTAAAATCTCTTTCCAGTCCCACTTTCAAGTGAGGTGGGCCATCTCCAGAAAGATGTACATCTTTACATCTTTTTGGTGGCTGTTCATTTACAAGAAATGTTGATCCTTTATCTGTTTATAGCCAGAAACATATACTAGCAAATTTCAAGATCAAGTGAGAAATACTAAAATATTTTCATTAAGTCTGTAAGTATAAATAGAGAATCCATCCAAATAAAAACATCTCCATGTGAAACAATCTTCACATGCTCTTCAGCAGTACATGTTTGCTAGGATTTAAAGACTGTTTCTAGACCCAGCTGTCTTCTCACAAGAGATTTTTATCTCTTCACTAACATAGAAATGAAATATGTATTTTTCAGAATCATACTGAAAAGATAAATGTGAGTCTAAAAATATACACACTAATATACACTAAATGTAAGTGACTAACACAGCCTATATAAAAATATCTAAATATGATAAGCAAAATATAGAATGCTATTATGATAATATTGTTGAAACATTCAATGAAATAACTACGTTTTAGTCTTCAGCAAATATTTTCAGAGTAGGAAATGTGTGAACCAATACGGTGCAGCAGCATCCTTAGCACTCCTCAAACGGCAAATAAAGAAAAACCACTTTCAGGTTGCTAGATTAATTTCCACTAGCCATAATTTTTACAAAGCCGGAATTCAAAAAAGCCTGATTACTACGCACGTATAACAGTAGTACACAATAAAATGAGGTAAGGAGATTGTTCGCTCTAACCCCGTCCTCAATTTTTTTGCTTAGCAAAGTAAAATCACTGCAAAACCTTTTCATTCTACTGCAGCCGCTACAATTTGCAAAATTAATCTCATGTTTTTCTAAATACAAACACACACACACACACTCACATTCACATAACTTAGAGGGAGAAGCAAAAGGAAAGGAGAAAATATTTTCAGGTAAGTAAATCAGTAATATTTTAAATAATAATGCACAATCACATTTGAAAATAAAGACCAGCCATTGGAAAAAAATAATAGTAAATTTAAAAAAAAAAGGAAAACGACTGGAAGTTAAGGTTGAGGAAGCAATAAAAAAGTGTAATCAAAAGGCCAAAGGGATGAAATAAGAAAGAAGTGATTAGATTTTTAAAGAATCAATCCACTGGACTCAAAAACCCAAATTGGAGTTTCACAAAAAGAATAGAGAAAATTGAGGCAAAGAAATTATTGAAGCAATAAGTCTAGGAAATTTCTCCAAATTGAAGAACAGGAACTGTCTGACTTCCAGGGTCACCTAGTTCCCAGTCAATTAATGAAAATAGGTCTGTAACAAGGCAGATCTTTCCAAATTTCAGTTCACTAGGAACAGACCATCCCAGCAGCCCTAGATGAGATGTATTAACATAACTAAACATCAATGTCTCAGAGCAAAACTAGAAAACTAGATAGGAGGGAAGTAATGCTTTCAAAAAAATAGTTCTTACTTAAAAGAAAAAGTTTTTCCCCACCACTGTCTCTGTGCACAGTCAGTTAACAATGGGTCTAATGTAAGGAAAATTCCATATACACACTTCTTAATTTTTACCTTTTTCCTCAAAATGGTCTTCATCCAAAAGAAAAAAAAAATGGGAAGAATGGGAAAACCATTTAGCAAAGGAATTTACATTTTTACATAGGACTCAGAAGAAATATCCAGGTGTCTGAATTATTCAGAGGAGGTTAATATCTCTGATGGAGGACTCCAAAATGAATTAATAAAAAGTACATAAAAGTTAAACCATTAAAAAAAATGGATTGTTATGAACGCCAGGGAAAACCAAGTGATGCAAGGCACATGTTACTGAGAATAATCCAGTCTCATCTGAGATGATGTCAACCTAGCCATGGTTCTGTACACACGGAATATTCTGGGACCTAAATTAGGAGAACTAGTTTGAATGAGGGAGAAGAGAAAGTGTGCTATTCACTTTGTGGATGAGAATATGTAACAGAGCCAAGTTCTCATTTTTCCACAATTTGAAATCAATGGATCATACTGAAACCCGAAAAAATCAAGAACTAGTGGAACACAAATGATACTAAGAGATATGGAGTTAAGTGCCTGACAAAAGATTAGAAAACTCTTCGTGGTGACTACTTCCGTGTACTGATACACACTGGGAGGAGACGGGTAGAGTCTCTCATTCCCAAAATCATGTAAAATAATTTGACTTTTAAGGCTCTAGACTTATATACTTGCTTTAAAAACAATGGATACTTAAAAGGAAAATTAAAAGAAGGTAATGGCATATTTAAAGAAAATTTAGTGAACCTTTTGAGTCCATAAGTAGACACACAGAAAAAAGATAGCAAAGACAAAAATTAAGAGATGTGAGGGTAAAAATAATCTCAACATCAAAAAATTAAAACAGTCTAGATATTTAGAAACATTGTTTGAGACATATGTGGATGTTGTAGTAAAAAAAAATACATTCCCTCAAACCTACAAAAAATACTGATAACTTTATTTGGAAATGTGGGGAAAACATTGAACATTCAGGGGCTCTCCTTGAATTCACAGTGTTGAAGGCCAAAAGGTATTCTGATCACCACTGGGAACTTATCCTCTTATGGTTGCAGAGAAATCAGACATATTTCACACAAACACTTGAAACTGGAAATAATATCTATAGTCATAACTGTGGCTTTCTGTAACTGGAAAAATAACAGACACTTCTTGTTTTATTAGTATTATACTACATTTTACCCATTCTAATATATTCATAGATGATATTCTAAATCATGGAGAAACTAAAGCGATCTCTCTTTAATGACGAGTTCAGATTTGTTTGTGTGTTGCATTGATGTTAACTACCCAATTAAAGACAGCTTATATTGGGGAGTGGCTCTGTCAGTTAAGCATCTGACTCTTGATCTCAGCTCAGGTCTTGATCTCAGGGTCTTGAGTACAAGCCTTTTGTTGGGCTCTATGTTGAATGTGAAGTCCACTTAAGTAAATAAAATAATAAAATAAAATAAAGTAAATAAAATAAAACAAAGAACAGCTTATATTTCTTTCTTAACTTAAAAAAAAACACTCTAATGTAAAAGGAAGATCTTGATTTAATGAACAAAAAGGGGCAAAATTACGTCTTCAGTGCATGCCTGTGAGGAAGAGAACTATGAGTTTCACTTAAAGGGATCATTGAAAATATAGCTGACTTCAAAATGCCATTGCATTAACTTGATTCACTGTTTCTTATTGATTTGAAAAATCCTTTTATTTTTTCATTTGGTTCCCTGACAGAGATCGTATGTGAATATTCATCATTTCTACAGTCAATGGCCATAAAAATTATGACATTGCTGTGTGTGAGGTAGAAGTGTAAGCTATTTACTGGTTTGTTGCTTCTTACTTCTACATTCATTTCTTAATATGTAGATTATTTGATCCATTGAAATTACCTTCCGTAGATGTGATTTCTATTACCTGGCATAATGCAACCATCACAGAATGTCATTTCATACGATAAAGTTATGAGTAGGTTATCTAAATAAATATACATGCACTTATGAAAAACATAAATAATGGATTTTCCAATGCAAATTTCGATGCTAGCGGCAGCATCCTCAGACATTTTTATTTGCAGCCTCTTATTTTATTGTGTCTTAGAAGGTAAATATATCAGAAAATGTTTGGCATCACCATAGCTGTCAGTATTAAAATATCATCTGCATCTAGGCATTATAGCATCAAGCAAATACTAAAATTTGATGATTTTTCAAATATGGGTTACTGTTTCCTCCTTATCCAGCCATTTGATTTGATCTTTTGACAGTAGCCCATTCCCCACCGAGACACTGAGCTCAGAACTGAATGGGTATGCACACATCAAGGAGCCCTAGTGGGCAGTTTAGCTCTTAAGTCTACTAGCTATCACAGATGAATACAAAATAATTATAATGCAAAAAAAAGTCTGGGTTAAATGTGGTAAAGAAGAACAAAATATAATGAGGAGGTAGCAGAAACAAATCAACTCATGCATACCTTCCAGATCTGGGTAATCTGTGAAGTTTTGACTGGGGCTGAGGTCCTTCAAAATTTGGAAATACTCACTCAAGATGGCAGGTGAATAACCAAAGTCATTGTCACTTCGGGAAGTAAAGATTAAGTCTTTTTTGGACAGTGGTAAGAAAATAATTCATCCAGTGCAGTGGTTACCAGCCATATGTGGCTATTTTGTACTTGAAATGAAACTTGGGTAATGTGTGCAATGATAGTCTTTTGGATCTAATAAGCTAATATGAGATAGCAAATTTACAAGTAGATCTATCTGAATTCTGCCTCTCCACTTAGGAGTGCTATGGACTTGTATCGATCATTTAAGCTTTATCAATTTGATGTATTTCTTCTGACAAATGGGGATAATAGTCCCAACTTTACTTACTTTAGGTAAGTGGTTAGAGAGTAAAAGATAAGGTACGTAAAGTACCAACAGATAATCGGACCATGGGAAACAATGGACATGTAGGTGTCGTTATTGTCTCTAAAGGTGGAGGATTTTGAAGTTCTCATGGGTTAAGAGACTGTCTAAGGCAAAAGCTAGTGAAAGGTGAAGCAAGGAGACCCTACTGGCCTCATCCAAGGCCTCCTCAGGGAAGATTTCAGGAAGATCACTCCCTGACTTCTCAGAGTATGCAATAGTTTCTGACTCCCATTCCCATGTTTTAACCTCTTGTTCTGAATTCCTGTGTGCACCGCCTTGCTGTTGGATTTCCTCGGACAGCGATGCCTCCTGTTATACTGGTTTCCAGTTTGGGTCATGGTGGAGCATGAAGTATTGCAGCCTTGGGCTCAATGGCTTCACATCCAACATTTCTGGATCCCCCTCCTCTGAAATCACTTGACCATGATGGAGGGGCCGCTGGTGTTAAGGATGTCACATGACAATTATATTTTCCATGAGGTAAAGGAAGAAAAGAAAATACTACCCACTGGCACCATGAGCAATATATGTAAAACTCTCAGTGTTCCCATGCAAGAGATTTGTGGCAATCCACTAATCTTTAAAAAACAGGTATTTTAGAGGCACCTGCTTGACTCAGTGGATTGAGCATCCCACTCATGATTTCAGCTTAAGTCATGATCTCACGCTTCATGAGTTTGAGCCCCACATCCGGCACTGTGCTAACAGCTCAGAGCCTGGAGCCTGTTTCTAATTCTGTGTCTTCCTCTTTCTTTCTCTGCCCCTCTCCCACAGGTGCTCTCTCTCTCTCTAAAAATAAATAAACATTAAAAAATTTAAAAATTAGAAAGCAGGTATTTTATAAACTACAGTAGTATTCATATCTCGTATCTAACAAGCCTCAGTTAAATGTATCAAAATGTATGTATATGTATGTAAATTTCAAAAAAAATCCTGTATTTTTCTATCAGAACTGTACATTTTTGGAAATAATATGGTATAACTGTGGAGATGATAGAAGGAAGTTCTGTAATCATATAAACCGTTTGATTCCTTGTCCAATTTTTCTCTATAATATTTCCTTTTTTCCACAATAAAGCTTTTAGTAGCAGTGCATGTCTATACCAAAGACCTTTGCCTGATGTCTTTCTCTAGACAGTTGTTCAATAGAGTTTAATCACACCACATTTCCTCCAAACCAAATTGGATATTCTAGAAGATGTTTCTTCAGTTAACAGTGTACTCTTTCCTTCTTGAGTCCTCATGCTTCTTTAAAATGAACCTTTAAGCCTCTCTAGTTAGAGACAGGTTGTGCTGCAAAGCCCCTTCGAGTATTGAATGGAAGTGAAAATGTGCTCTTAAATAATCCCATCCAAACAGGTGAAGTAGAAGAGGCCCAAATCTCTCCCATCTAAAATGTTCACAAATCTAGGCTCTGGGGTTCCTTCTAGACTGGCACATGCATTTCCTGTCTCCTAGCTAGCAGGTAAACTGAGTTACACTGGGCAAAGTGGCAAGGAGGACCGATGCTTCAGCCCGCCCTGCGCTCTCCCCCCACCGGGGCTCATGTGCATCATTTCAGAAATGTGCCTCTGGATGTCACGATTGAGGGGGAGCTGCTGTGTGCTGTTTACTGGGGATTTGAACGCTGGCTAATAAACTCTTTTCGGCTGACATCCCTGCTTTCATTTGCCCCGTGGTGAGCGGAGAGAAAATGTCAAAGTGCCTGGAGCAAGCAGGTAGCAAGTGGCTGCTCGAGTTTAATTTCCATTGGCAAGCCCCTGGCTGCAGCCCTGTGGTGAATGCCAATAACACGGATTAGACAACAACAGCCAGCAGAGCAAAGCTCACTGCAGAGGTGAGAGAAAGGTGAGTGAAGGAAATACAGACTTTGAAGATATTCAAATATCTTCCGTGTATCCTTTCCACATTGCGAGGCTGTAATCACTTGCAAACTCCAGGAAGACCGTGGGTTTGCTCACATGCGTCACCTGTCCCTCTCAAACAAGATTGAGGGAACTTACAGTGAATATATTCAAAGGTGGTATGACTTCAGAAAATCTTCCGAGTTCCTGCCTCCCCTAGTACATGTGGTCAGTGCATCCGGCAGAGGGAAGGCGCTGACCTTGGGTGAGGGTGACTCAGAGGTTGCTGGGCGGGCCCAGCGGGTCCTGAAGGTGAAGGTCAGGTGGTGGGTGGTGGAAGGTCAAGAAAACATCCGCCCAGATTTCTTTTTCCTCTAGATCATGGCTGTTGGACCTAGAACACGATTCCAGATTGAGAAGGGCTGCCGTCGGAGAAGCACCCTGGATTTCAAAGAGCAAGAAATCGCAGGTAAAATATTTCATTAATTTTGACTGCATATGGTAGTGATACTACTTCAGCAATATTGGATTAAATAAAATGAATCATTAGAATTGATTTTGCTTGTTTCATTTCACTTATTCTCTGTGGCTACTGGAGTATTTCAAATTGCATTTTTGGCTTGCAATGATGCCGCTGCACTGCGGTGCTCCAGCATGAGGTCTGGGGGCAATGGAAGTGCTCTGCCTGACAAGAGCGGAAGCAGTTCTTTTCCTTTCCATGGCCCTCGCCGTCTTTATAGTCCTTCTTGCTAAAGAAAACTAGCTGCACGCAGGTAAGGACAGCCAGAACAAGGAAAAGTGTCTTACTTCCCTAGGAAAGAGATTTACAAGATTAACATTTTTTAAAATGTTTATTTATTTATTTTTGAGAGACAGCGAAAGAAAGAGAAAGAGAGACAGAGCACAAGTGGGATAGGGGCAGAGAGAGAATCCCAAGCAGGCTCTGCACCATTAACACAAAGCCTGATGCAGGACTCAAACCTACCAACCACGAGATCATGACTTGAGCTGAAAACCAAGAGTTTACCACGTAACCAACTGAGCCCCCTGGGCACCCCTGAAAGATTAGCTTTGAGGAGTGAGGGTTGCAACAGGAGGGCTGGCTTCAGTTGGCTGAGGATCCCACCAGAGGGCCAAGGAACCCTTGCAGGTCAGTGTCCAGGCCAAGCTGGGATGGACATAGACATCTATGAGAGCTGAGTGGCTCTCACTGCCCATGGCCAGCACACTTCCCTGGTAGGGAAGATGGAGAGAAATGACCCAGTGCAATAAGACATTTGCACATAAATCTAAAAGTGGGCTTATAAGTACATTGCCTGGATACACATCCTGTCTGGTCAGTAGTAGTGTTCTGTGATTAACACCTTCATCTCAGATTCACTTCGGAAAAGAGATATATGGATTCACAGAGGCTGATAGCAAGACTCTGGAAATCAGGCCTGACATTGTGGTCAGTCAGCTCTTGTCTGCGGAGCTGTACATGAGCTTTTGCAGAGGAAGACATGTTTGGTAGCCCCACTTCCTGACTTTTGGGCCTGTGAGCCCCTGGCATTGTAGGAGCCCCTTCTACTTCTGTGTCACTGTGCTTTATCTGCCTCCAAAAATAAGTGCAAGGGAGCGTTTATTTCTAGAGAGGACACCAAATTAGAAGGCCAGCTGAATTAATACTTCTCTTCCTAGTCATACCCTCAACTTTTGAAATCCTTTTCCACGGTGCTGCCCAAATTGTCCTCGTTTCTATCTTTCTCCTGAGTAGAAGCGATTAAGGCCCTTCTGTCAGATTCCCACAGCAGAGCATGGATGCTTTCTTTACTGGCCAGCCTCACCTGCTTCACCAAACTCAACCCTGCTACTTCACCGATAACCCTATTTGGTGGCCCACCGTATTTCCTAAGATGCTTAGCTCTATCACGTTTCTGTGTCTTTGCAAATGATGCTGTTTTTCTTCTATGAATTTCTTCATTTGACTTGGCTAACTCCTACCAGCTGAGACGCACACCCTTCCAGGAAGCCCCCTGTGACCTCCTCTGCCAGTCACCCCAGGCTCGGGTAGATACCCGTGTTCACTTCCCCAGCACCACAGACGTGCTGTCATTGTTGAATGGACCGCCATGTCAGATAAGTCTCTTTCCATGTTTACGTATCCTAAGTAACTCCCAGAAACTAGAGGTTAAGACACTATTGTGCAATATTTTATCTTTATTACCTAGCACCAAGTCCTAGATATAGTAACTGCCGAGTAAAAGATTACTAAAAAGAAGAAATTTAGAAGAATGTGCTTGGGGCACCAGGGCGGCTAAGTTAATTAAAAGTTCGACGTCAGGTCAGGACATGATCTCGTGGTTCATTAGGTCAAGCCCTGCATGGGGCTCTCTGCTGTCAGCACAGAGGTCCCTTGGGATCCTCTGTCCCCTTCTCTCTCTGCCCCTCCCCCACTCACACTGTCTCTGTCTCAAAAATAAACATTAAAAAGATGTGCTCTTCTCAGTAGGTAAGCTCTAATCAGTCATTTGAATCAAAGCAAATGGCATATATAATTGTTGAAGATTTACCGATTTGAAGCATGTTATTTTACTTTGATTTAAAAAAATTTTTTAAGTTTATTTATTTACTTTGAAAGAGAGAGAGAGAGTGGGGAGGGGCAGAGAGTGAGAGAGAGAGAAAATGCCAGTGCAGAGTCCAATGTGAGACTTGAGCCCATGAACTCCAAGATCATGACCCAATCCAAAACCCAGAGTCCAACACTTAACCAACTGGGCCACCCAGGTGCCCCAAAGCACATTATTTCAATTGCTAAACATTTATCTTAACAAAAATGCTAATTCTTGTTTTCTTTCACAAAGGACTATAAATGAAATGATTATCTCAGAATGACACATATATGTAGAGAACTAAATGTACAAATGGACCCTGGCATCCAAAACAATCATAAAATAGCTCTGTGTGTAGGAATACATGAATCACACTGTGTCAGCCCTTAAATGGCACCGCATTGGCAGAGAAATGTCATGAAATACACATTGTATAATAAATGAAAAAAAAAAACTATGAACTCAAGTTTAGGTCTCTGCTTTTAGCTCTTCACAAATCTCCTTAACTTCTGCTTCTAATTTACTTTAGCTCATTTCTTTCTTCAGTTTCCATTTGAGCTACCCTTCTCCCAATATAGATCCATATGGTGCTGTCTCTAAGAAAGACTTGATAGCTCAGAACAGCCAAGTGGCTTCCCTCCCAGACTCTGTAGTCCACTTAATACCTTGTGCACACCCACCAGATGCTTACTCTTAGCTTTGAGAGGCTTGCCGAGAGGCAAATCCGTCATCCACTGCCTTATGTAACAACTGGCCATCTGTCCCGCCATTGCTCTGATAGGCTAGAGATTCAGTTTCCAGAAATTTCACATTCACAACATGCACATTCAATAAAAGTTTCAAAGATGTTTAGATTAACTGCATTCTGCCAAGTGGTATTTACTAAAGATGTTTTGGGACTTAGATCAGCTCACAATACAAAGCACAAAAATGGGGCTGTCATTCATGCATACAACCAACTCTAGTAAATACAGTGCACGATGTGTGTTTATATGCACAGAAAGAAAACAGCATACCTATAGCTGCTATTGGATATGTGGCTTAATAGAGGAGATTTTTGTGTGAAATTCATTACTTTCCCACTGGTATGTATGGATTAAAAAAATTACAAGTGTGGTCTTAGACCTATTTTGAGAGATGCGGTGTGCATCACATTTGCAAACACATTAAAATAGAGACCAGCTTTAGAAAGTAAATCACACTCAACAAAGCATAGTAATTCTTCTAACTAGGAATCTGAGATGCAGATGATTTGAAATAACTAAGATGATGAAATCTGGCACATTCTGAATTCCCTCTATATTGGATGCTTCTGTTATGTAATACCCAAATATGAGAGAAGTATTGTTTTGCTCATTCTACAAATGGGAAATCAAGTGCATGGATGACAAATCACCTGACCCAAGTCACAAACTTATCAGGGGAGTAGAAGACTCCATTAGAACACAGATGTCAAACACTACTTTCAAACTTCCTCCTTTTTTGTCTGTTAAGTAGCTTTATTTGGGTATAATTGGTATCCAAGGAACTGCAAATATTTAAGGCATAACACTCGATGTTTTGGTGTAAATAACCTTGTGGAAACATCACTATGGTAAAAGCTATGAGCGTACAGATTCCCTGCACAGTTTGTCCTGTGTTTTCTAATTGCTCAGTCCTCTCCTCTGAAGGGGAGGTCCTATCCCTCCTTCTTTATCCAGACAACCACATCTCTGCATTCAGTCACTACACACAAGATTTTATTTCCCAGAATTTCACATAAATTATGGCACCAGACATCAGTTATCTTACTTGTCCAACGTGGCATCATTATTTTGAAATTCATCCATGTTGCAGTGTGCCTCAATAGTTTCTTATTTCTAGGTAGCATTCTATCATATAGATCTATAGCAATGTGTTTATCTCTTCACCCTGCTGTTGGACATTTGGGTGAGTTATAGATTGTGAATGTCACAAATAAAACTTTCATGTCTTTGTATGGGCATGCATGTATTTTCTTTTTCTGCATTACATTGGAGTGAAGTTAATGTAATGATAGATGTCTGTTTTACTTTTTAAACAATGTGTTTTCCAAAGTGATTATACCATTTTATATTCACATCATTTCCACAGCTCAGTAATGGGATGGTCAATTTCTAAAATTTAACCATTATAGTAGACAATCTAGTAGTATTTTGTTCTGGATATAATTTGTATTTCCCTACTATCTAATAATGGTAAGCATCTTTTACGTGCTTATTTGCCACCTTTATGATTTTTTGAAATGTCTATTTAAACTTTCTGCTCACTTTTCCTTTCCTGTTTTATATTACTGACTTTTGAAAATTCTTTATATAATCTGGGTACAAGTCATTTATCAAATGTGAGATTTGCAACCTGTGAGAGTGGCCAAATTTTAATAATTTGATTCCAAATCATTTTTAATTGCTCCTTAGTATTTTCCTTATTATCTCATGAGTTATTTAGAAGCATGCCACCTGGGGCACCTGGGTGGCTCAGTCGGTTAAGCCTCCGACTTTGGCTCAGGTCAGATCTCACGTTCGTGGGCCCGAACCCCGCATTGGGCTCTGTGCTGACAGCTGCTAGCTCAGAGCCTGGAGCCTGCTTCCGGTTCTGTGTCTCCTTCTCTCTCTGCCCCTCCCCCTCTCATGCTCTGTCTCTCTCTGTATCAAAAATAAATAAAACATTAAAAAAATTTAGAAGCATGCCACTTAATTACCAAGTATTTGGGGATTTTCTAGAAATATGTCTGTAATTTATTTATAATATAATTCCGTTGCAGTTAGAAACATGCTCTGTATCACTTGGATTCCTTTATTATTTGGTCTATCTTGGTCAATATTCCCTGTGCAATAAGAAAATATGTGTATTAACTACTTCTGTTTAATGGATTGGTTTAAAATGTCACTGTGGTCAAATTGCTTGATAACCTCATTCAAATCTTCTACTTCCTTACTGATTTTAGTTGTTCTATGAAATATGTAAAATGGACATTGAAATATTCAACTGCAATTGTGGATCTGTTCTTTCTTCCTTGAAGTTCCATCAAGTTATACTTCATGCATTTTGAAATCTATGCATGAGCATTTTGAAGCATAAGGTTTTAGAATGTTCTTTAGACTGTTACATTTACATTATGAAATGACTCACTTTACCGTAATGATATTCTTTGTTCTCAGATCTACTCTGTATAATATTAATATTTCTACTTCAGTTATCTTTATATGAGTGTTTGCACTGCATGTATTTTTTTTAATTTCTGCTTACTTTATTGCTATATTTGCCTTCATGTGACAAATGATTTTCTCATAGGCAGCATATAATTGGGTCCTGATTTGATTTCAATCCAACAATTGCTTAGTTTTATTAATAGTATTTAGGCCATTTACATGTAATGTGATTATCAATAAGCTTAGATTTAGGACTACCATCTTTATTTATTTTCCACTTGTCTGCTCTTTTTTTTCTCCTTTTTTTCCTACTGCCTTTTTTTGATTAATTAAATTTACTTATGATATTATTTTATTGTTTTGTTGGCTTTTAGCTATAACTCTGCTTTGTTGTTTCAGTGGCTGCTACTTAAAGTGTATAGTACACACTTTTAACTTATCACGGTTTACTTTCAAGTGATTTTATGACCATTTTATGTCTTAAAACAACCTTGTTATTAAATATATCTCTTTCCTGAACTTTGTGTTATTAAAGTCCTATCTTTAAATTCTGTATATCATAAACTCCATATTACATAGCAAGTATTTTTATTAAAATAATAAATTATCTTGTTAAGAGATGTAAATAATTTTTAAAAACCTTAACTATACCCAAGTGGTGATTTTCTAGGTGCAGGATGAGGATGATTCACCCATGAGTCATTTACACAAGGAACAAGATTTGGTGGAGACACCAAAAAAAGTAGGAAGACAAATAATATTTAACACAATAAAATATTTGATATTAAATTAATGCAAAATGTCCTTGATAAACACAATATCAACAGTTTAAATAAAATCAGAATATGACTCTGCACATGCATGAACCCAAGGTTCAATCAGTGTGGAGGCACACGGTGCAACCAAATCTCACCCTTGTGATTCCTTCAAAATATCCTTGCTTGGTTGTGAGACAAAATGATACATTGTGTATATTGTTTATTTTATTTTATATTTAAAAAATTTTAGAGGCGCTCAGTCAGATGAGCGTCCAGCTTCCACTCACGTCATGATCTTGTGGTTCGTGGGTTCAAGCCCATCATCAGGCTCTATGCTAACACCTCAGAGCCTGGAGCCTGCTTCAGAGTCTGTATCTCCCTCTCTCTCTGACCCTCCTTTGCTCACGCTATCTCTCTCTCCCTCAAAAATAAATAAGACATTACAGAAAAAAATTTAACAAAAATTGTAAATGTTTATTTATTTTTGAGAGAGAGAGTGCAAGCATGAGTGGGGAATAAGCAGAGAGAGCTGTAGACACAGAATCTGAAGCAGGCTCTGGGCTCTGAGCTGTCAGCACGCTATGACCTGAGCTAAAGTCCAATGTCTAACCTACTGATCCATCCAGGCACCTCGTTAAAAAAAATGTTTTTAATGTTTTGAGAGAGAGAGAGAGAGAGAGAGCACAAGCTGGGGAGGGGCACAGAGAGAGGGAGATGCAGAATCTGACTCAGGCTCCAGGCTCTGAGCTGTCAGCACAGAGCCTAATGTGGGGCTTGAACCCATGAAACCAAGATCATGACCTGAGCCAAAGTCAGATGCTTAACTGGCTGAGCCACCCTGGTGACCCCATTAAATATTTTTTTAAATATTTATTTATTTTTGAGTGAGAGACAGAGCATGAAGGAGGAGGGACAGAAAGAGAGGGTGACACAGAATCCAAAGTCAGCTCCTGACTCTGAGCTGTTAGCACAGAGCCTCATGTGGGGCTCAAACACATGCACCCAAGGTTATGACCTGAGCCAAAGTCAGACACTTAACTGGCTGAGCTGTCCAGGTGCCCCGGTTGTGTGTATTGTTTATAGAGATTATCCACAGTACTTACTACTAAAAGGAGAGTTTTATTTTATTTATGTGAGGTAAAATATAGGAGAACTATCTTAAGTAATTCAAATTTAATGAATTAATATTTTGGCTTTCATAAATACAATTTGATTTAATAACAAACATTTCCTGAAAAAAACATTTTAATCTTGAAAATAAAATTATCAGGAGTATATACACTCATTGACCTAAAAGTGTAAAATATATCTCACTTTTATTCACTTCTTTATATTTAAACAAATATTTTTTACTAATGTTAATTTTTTTCATTAATTTTCCCTGGAAACTCTATGCATAATTTTCCGTTGGTAACCACTACTTTTTGTGTGGTTTTATAGACATTTTATGTGTACTATTTGATTGCTATGTATTATAACTTGTATGAAAAAATATGTTAATAAAATATTTATTGTATTGTATGCTTACTATAATTTAATGTGAATTAGTTAAAATAAGTTTTGGGGTGGTTGGGTGGCTCAATTGGTTAAGTGTCAGACTTTTGCTCAGGTCATGATCTCAGGGTTCTTGGGTTCGAGTCCTGCATCAGGTCTGTGCTGACAGTAGAGCCTGAAGCCTGCTATGGATTCTGTCTGTGTTTCTCTCTGCTCCTCCCCTGCTCGCTCTCTGTCTCTCTCTCAAATATAAATAAACATCTAAAAAATAAAATAGATACGTTTTAAATCTGTACTAAAGTTAGCCAACAAGTATAGCATTTTAAAAGCCAAGTAGGGGGTGCCTGAGTGGCTCACTAGGTTAAGCGTCCAACATCAGCTCAAGTCATGATCTCTGCATCCATGAGTTTGAGCCCCGCATCGGGCTCTGTGCTGACAGCTCAGAGCCTGGAGTCTGCTTCAGATTCTGTCTCTCTCTCCCTCTCAAAAATAAACAAACATTAAAAAATAAAAATAAATAAAAATAAAAACATAAAAAGCCAAGTAGTGCAGTGTTCAGGAAAAAAAAGAAACCTGGTGCAGAAGGGAATCAGAATTATGAAGATAATTAGTAATTCAGCCAGAAAAACACAGTATCCCTTCTACTATGATAAAAATGATCTGAAATACATGAGTTTGTAACATTGGTATTTTTAATATAGAATGATCAAATTCATAATTAAGGAAATACGATTTATTAATTAATAAGTCAATTACTAAAGATTTCCTTTGTAGTTAAAGAGTTTTCTATGAAGTATAAAAAATTAATTCCAGAAAGGAAATTATGAGGAATTACAGAAACCAGTGACTATGTAGGTGAGCAAGAAAATAAGAATATACTGTTGAAATACATTTCAATAATCCTCATCTTAGCCATTAATGACCTATTTTGCAAAATAAAATAATTTAATAGATCAGGGACATGGCCAAAGACAAGATACAATTTTAGATAATATATTTTATATAATGGATACAACTTTTTAAGTGACTCTTAAAATGTAAGTTCTAATAAGGCTAATTCATTGGAATTGGCTAATTTATTCCAGAGAATTCTCTTTATTTGTTTTCTTTTTTTTTTATTCATTTTAAGTTTTTCTTTTAATTCCAGTTAGTTACCAGGCAGTGTTATATTAGCTTCAGGTGTACAATAGAGGGATTTATCTTTGTTTTCAGTTCATGATTTTTGTAGAAATGAAACAGTAAAAGAGAAACAACTAAAGAAAGAAAGTTTTAAATATTGGAAAAATTAGTATTTGTGACTAGAAAAATTAAGAAATTTGTATTTTGTGTAGTTATCATTTATTTATTTATTTGTTGCTTTATAAAATGAAAGTGTTTTTTAACTGATAGTCCAATAGATAGTGCTTTGCAGAGGGCAATAAAGTTGGAGAAACACAAGGAACAGAATATTTTTTAAGTAATTTTAAATATTATACTTTGTGGGGCACCTGGGTGGCTCAGTTGGTTAAGGGTCCAGCTTCCGGCTTCGGCTCAGGTCATGATCGCACGTTCGTGTGTTCGAGCCCCGTGTCGGGCTCTGTGCTGACCGCTCAGAACCTGGAGCCTGTTTCAGATTCTGTGTGTGTCTCTCTCTCTCTGGCCCTCCCCTGCTCATGCTGTCTCTCTCTGTCTCTCAAAAATAAATAAAAAACATTAAAAAAATATTATACTTTGTGCAATAACTTACTACCAATAACAAATAGTCTACACATTTTCTTTTTTTAATGTTTATTTAATTATTTTTGAGATAGAAATAGAGAGAAAGCAGGGGAGGAGCAAAGAAACAGGGAGACAGGATCCCAAGCAAGCTCCCTGCCGTCAGCACAGAGCCCTATGCAGGGCTTGAACCCACAAACCTTGAGATCATGCCCTGAGCTAAAACCAAGAGTCAGATGCTTTGCATTTGCATTTTCATACAATGTGCCCACATTGGATGCTATTTTGGAGCATGTGAGAAATGTTAATAAAGCTTGGCAAAAAAAAAAAATCCCAAAACACAGATATATACAAAGCTGAATGATTAATAGAAGACCTGTCATTTTGTTTAGTACAAATGAGAGAAAGTGACTTTGAAAGCACATTTGACAAATGTGAAGCTTTAGCAAGAGACATGACTATGCTATCTGACTTGAAAATAAGTGAAAATGAAAATCAATCAATAGGAATGTGTATTATGCCAAATCAGTGTATCAGATATGGTGGTGAAATCCTAAGTCAAGTAGAAATTAAGGAGGTTATAGATTTTATTATCTAATTAATATATGGAATAATTATTATCAATATCAGTAACATCAGTAGTTTGTCATCTAGAATCCCAGTTGTGTCCACATCTTCTAAAACTTCTTCATGACATTTTCTTGGTGGACTCTTATCTACATTTCAAAGTGCCTTGAGAATTTTTTAACAGCTATGTCGCAGAAGTTTCATTAAAGTGAAGTGAATTAAAAGTTATTTTAGTCTTTTGGTTAAGAGAAATGGGCAAACATGCCAATTCTCTCATCTGAAAATGAAATAGTCAAACAAGTAGGCTTTTAAACAGCTGTGTATTGACGTATAATTGATATACAAAACTACTGCACATATTTAATGCATACAATTTGGAAAATTTGGACACCTGCATATGTTAGTGAGACCATCACCCACAATCAGAGCAGTAAAATATAATGGATGGTGTTGCTCTAGTTAAGGCCTCCAGTGCTTTCTTTATTATTTCCGGGAGTGTAGTCAGCTGATGGTGGATTGTTTCAGCTTCTGTATGTCTTAAATAAAAAGTCTTTATTTCGTCACAGTTTTTGTAAGTCGGTGTTTTTTCTGGCTATAGAGCACTCAGGGACAGCTCTTTCTTTCTGTACTTTAAAATGGTGCTCCACTGTCTTCTTGCATTTTTCTCAAAGAGCAATCTATTATCATCCTTATTTTCCTTTGCATATAATAAACACCTCCACGTTCCACTTGCCTCTGTCTTTAGTTTTCGGTTTTTAGCAATTTGATTATGGTGTGCCTGGGTAACAGATTTCTACATTTTTCTTGATTTGCTGTTCATAGAGTCTCCCATACTTGTGAAATCATAGCCTTTCTGTTTGAAAATTTTTCAGTCATAATTTCTTCAAATAGTTTTTCAGGGTTATTTCCCATTCTCTTCCTTAAAGAGTCAAGTTACAAGTGTATTAGGGCACCACCGCTTATTGGTGCCTCATGGAGCTCATTCAATTCTCTTCTTTCTGTCTCATTTTATTTGGTTTTACTGCAATAGCTTCATGTTCACTTAAAATTTTATCTCTAATATCTAACCTGACATATTTTAATGTATATATGTAATACACTACTATATATTATGAGTATATTATTAAATATATTAAAGATATAGTATATATATCAGACATTAAAGTATATATTATAGTATATAGTAACATATATATTATGTATATAACCTCAGACATTAACATTTTGCTTCTGTGTTTTGTGTATTGTTGATATCTTCTATGATTTTACTCAATTTTTAGAACATAAACAATACACACTTGCCTGCTCATTCCTACATCTCTGGAAGCTTGGGGTTGATTTAGAATGATTGACAATTTTTCTTATGATGGGGTGGATTTTCCTGCCCCCTCTCTTGATGGCAGTTTTGGTCTAGTGCCAGACATTGTACGTTTTATTTTGTCGAAGGCTACCTATTGTTGTATTCTTCTAACTTAATATTCTTCTGTTCTTAGACTCTGTTCTGGGGTCCTGTTTTTATAAACAGACTTATCTGTTTGCTTCTCGCTGTCCAGGTATTAAAGTAGGAGGAAAGCCCACCCTTTCTAAGTGTATGTAGCTGTGGGTGCTGAGACCACATCCGGGTACTTCACCCAATGCCCAGAGGTCCTGAAGCTTTCCTGCCTGGAGAAAACGGATGCTGTTCTGTGTCCTTGTGAATAATAGATATCTTTCTTCTTAAGAATTTTTGGGAGGTCCTCTCCCTACTTTCAGCATATTTTCAGTTTGATGCACAACAGGACTCTCTGCATAACTCCAGAGTTCTCTTTCTGTGCAGCAATGTCCTCTCCTGTCCTCTGTTTCATAACCTCTAGTGTTCTCAATTTCTGAGACTCGGCTCCATTTTCCTCCTCAGCCCAGGGAGCCTGAGAAGCTGCCTCTGGGTGAAGTTCCTGTGAACCTAGGTGGGCAGGCTCTGGGCTGCAAGCTTGGGCAATGGTAGCACTCACTGTGTTTGTGCCCCTTCTCTGGCAGGGGGGGGGGGGAATGTCTCTCATTGCCTGAAGCAGAGTCTTTTGAAAAGGGTTTTGAATGCTATTTGGTTTTATGATGTTTTACTTTCTTTTATGCCACCTTAGCTGGAAGTGAAAGCACCACCCACACAGTCTTAAAAATCACCAAGAGTGACATGAACAAATCACATCCAAAGGACTGCGTTTGTTGCCTCTGAGTAGGGGAATTATGTGTAGGGAGTTTTCTTCTACAGGGCATTTTCTTTGTAATGATTGTTGATGTATTAATGATTTTTAAAAATCATCAACTTTTTTGTCTTTCTTGTTTTCTTTCCACCAGATCAGATGCAAACACCTAGCACAGCAGATGTTCAGAGAATCCTTCATCTTTGCTTAGCTCTCCCTTCTACCCACTTACGAATATGCACCATGAATCTGTAACTCTTCCTATGGTTGTTTTAATTAGTGTGCAGGGCACACTTGCCCTAGGCTGTAACTCAGGCATGATGGAGAATTTTGGGATAAATTCTGTTGCAATAATGGTGACCTAGGTCCTATTTGTTCTCACCTAGCTCTCCAGTGGGGCAGAACTTTATTAGCCCACAGTGATAGCTTGTTTATCAACACGGATTTTATTAACTCTTTTCTCTTCCTTGTTTCACATCCCTTCCCTCTTAACTGTCATTTCCTAGGATCACATCCCAAATAAACTATTCTCACTAGAATGTCTGCTTCAAGATAGACTTCTAGGAAATCTAAACTCCAACATATTCCTAATTGGTAGTTATAACCATACAAACATTGTTTTTTCTAATTTTGGAAGCATGAGAGGAATGCACCATTGTAAAGATTGTCTTCAATTTCTATAAAATGTTCTGATTTATTAAAAAACTGCATTCTCTGTAGGTATTCAAAATATAAATAATACAATAATAAAAATATTGTGTTCTACTTTTTGTTAACATAAATAAAGAACACATCAGTGCTTTTAATAGTTTAATTAAGTATAAATCTTAGTAAGCTGTTTCAGAAAAAATTAGCTGCTGTATTGACAAAAAGTGTAGTTCTCTTCTGCAGATGTTTTGAATTTTTTTTTGGTCTGTCTCAGGAGATTCAGGCTGTTAGAATACGTGCCCTCTCCAACAGGTGGAGTCCAAAGTCACTGTGGACATTAGCATCCAGCCAGCAGATGGAAGATTACAGAGAGCACACTGGCCTCTAAAATACGTGGCCTGAGGCATCTGAGTGGCTCAGTGGGTAAAGCCTCTGACTCTTGATTGTGGCTCAGGGCATGATCTCAGGATTCATGAGATCAAGCCCTGCATCAAGCTCTGTGCTGACAGCTTGGAGTCTTCTTGAGATTCTCTTTCCTCCCCTCTCTCTCTCCCTCTCCCCTGCTTGCACTCATGTGCACAATCTCTCTCTTTCTCAAAATAAATAAATAAACATGAGAGGAATAAAGGACAAAAGAAAGAGAGAGAGAGAGGGAGGGAGCGAGGTTGAAGGAAGAAAGGAAGGAAGGAAGGAAGGAAGGAAGGAAGGAAGGAAGGAAGGAAGGAAGGAATACTGTGGTACACATCAGTTGTATTTCAGTTGGTGAGAAGTAGTCATAGGGACGCAAGTCAAATAAGAGGGGTAGTCAATGACGTTCTTAGCTAGGGAGCCATTTTCCAACAACAACAATATTATGAAAGTGAAACCAGCACATTGTTCCATTAATCATTTTTTGCCTAATACCTAGCGGACAAGAACTCTAATTTTTATGGGACCACATGGTATTATTTTTTAAAAATCTTTTTTTAAAAGACGCCATCTTTGTGTCTTCCCCGCCCCCAAACTAAATCCACTCTTGCCTTTGCTTCCTTGCAATGACATTGAGGTTTGCCTTCCAGATATTAAGCAGTCAAGACAAACTGTTTTCATTTCTTAAGTGCTACTAGATCGAACCGTGCTGTAAAGGGTTTTAACCTTGGAAACCCGCCATAGTTGTGCTTTCTCTGTGCTGTTGCCTCTTAAAAGAATTCACTTCCGGGGACTTTGGGTGGCTCAGCCGGTTAATTATCTGACTCCTGATTTCGGTTCAATTCTTATCTCACAGTCCTAAGATCAGATCTTGGAGCCCTGTGTGGGGCTCCTCCCTGAGTGTGGAGCCTGCTTGGGATTCTTTATCCCTCTTGCTCTCTCTACACCCCACCCCACCTCTGTCCTGCACTCATGTGCACACACACACACTCTCTCCCCAAATAGGGTAATAAACCTTTAAAAAATTTTTTTAAAGTCTTAGCTTCCATTAGATGTAGAAAATAGATTTTTTGCATATTGTCTGGGTAGAAACATCCCAAACTTTGTAAAATAGTGGGGATCATTTGAAGGCACATTATTATTATTATTTAAATTTTAATTTGTTAAAGACATGTTATTTTAAATATAGTGGAACAAATTTATTTATTTTATTTTATTTTTTTAATTTTTTTAACGTTTTATTTATTTTTGATACAGAGAGAGACAGAGCATGAGAGGGGGAGGCGCAGAGAGAGAAGGAGACACAGAACCAGAAGCAGGCTCCAGGCTCTGAGCTAGCTGTTAGCACAGAGTCTGACACAGGGCTCGAACCCAGGAACGTGAGATCTGACCTGAGCCAAAGTTGGAGGCTTAACCGACTGAGCCACCCAGGCGCCCCAAGTGGAACAAATTTAAAGAATATTTGCCTTTCTTCACAGAAAACCTCACAGATCTTTACAATAAAGGCAAGTTTCATCTTCTTCATTCAAATCTTTGTCCTTCTGGGGCAAGTATTTAATTTTACCTTTAGACACTAAAGGCAATTAACTGTGTTTCAGGGTATATCAAAACCAAACATTTTTCCTACTTAGCACATTTAATGGCCCTTCTCTTTTATGCGAGATCAAGACAAGGTTAAGAACACTCATGTTGCAATTTGCTGATTTCATAGTAAAATCGATTTAATGTATTCATGTTTATTTAAAAATTTTAAATTATTCTTTTGCTATATTATTTATTTGTTTTTGCCATTTGTGTGTCGATTCAGAAACAACTTAGAAGATGACCTATCATCTTTTGTGCCTCTAAAGTCCTATCAGTCTATTTCTAAGAAGCCTGAAAATGAATAGCAGATCAAAATCATCTTATTAATCAGTACAATGTTCTCATTTTACCTACCGGTTATCCAAAGCAATTTCATATTTCTGAAATTGTGCTCCTCATCTCATTCTGTTATTTATCTTATAGCTAGTTAAACCTACTGTGGTTTCTCCTGCTTCCTTAAACCATTTGAATATATTTTCTGCAGATTCAGAAAGAAAATGTAGATAAGCCAGAATATATCAATACAAAAAATTAAATGTACAATCAGATAAAGCAAAAACATGAAATTTTAAAGCTTTATTACTTTCTTCAAATTTACAACACCCATTAATCCACACCAACAGCACAGATTCAGAGAAGCATGTCTACCAGATTTCCAGAGGAAATTGCATTTATTTTAATAAAAGGCGCATGTTTTCAACTTTGAAAATCTTAACATGGTGCAGTGGTATCCCATCACTATACTCTGCATTCCTTTCGTGAAGAGTGAAGTTGAGCATATTTTCCTCAGCTTCTTTGCCATGTGCACATTCTTTTGGTGAAGATTTTATTCAAGTCTTTTGTTGTTTTTAATTGGGTTGTTCATGGTGCTAATGCTGAGTATTGAGCATTCTTCATAAATTCTGGATGGATTTCCCTCTCAGATATGTGGTTTCCAATATGATCTATCTGTGGGCAGCTTAGTTTCTCATGCTCTTAACAATGTCTTTCTGGCAAACAAAAGATCTCCTTTTAGTCTATCAAATTTATTGTCTGGCTTATTGTGTTGTATCTAAGGACCCCTTGCCCTAACCACAGTCGACAAATATTTTATTGTATGTTTTTTTCTACAAGTTTGATGTTTCACATTTAGATTTACATTCCACTTGGTGTTTACTTTTGTGTGTGATGTGGAATTCAAGTACAGATTCATTTTTTTAATGTGTGGGTGTCCAGTAATCTCAACACCATTTGTTTAAAGGGCTATCTTTCCTCTATTGAGTTACTTTTGCCCCTCTGTCAAAACATCAATTCTTCACACATGTTTGGATATCTAGTTCCCTTGATGTATTCGTCTGACTTTATGGCAATAGCACACTGCCTTGATTACTGTAACTTGTTACTAAGTTTTAAAATTGTCTAGCATTTCAAGTTTTTGGTGTCCAAATTTTTTAAGCTTAATTATTTATTGTTTTTTTAAAGAGAGAACAAGTATTAACGGAGGAGGGGCAAAGAGAGTGGGAGACAGGGAATCCCAAGCAGGCTCTGTGCTGACAGAGGTGGGTCTCCAACCCACAATCCGTGAGGTCATGGCCTGAACCGAAATTAAGGGTTTGATGCTTAACTGACTGAGCTACCCAGGCGCCCCAGTATCCAATGAGTTCTTCCAGTTTCTTTACCTTTCCAGTCACAGAGCAGACTCATCATGTTGAGGATGAACCACTTTGGTTCCCTTGCCAGTTTCCTCTTGTTCACATACACAGTGTTTCTCGTGAACCTTAGGTGAAAAGCGAAGGCACGTGTTATACAGTGGAGGTATCTGTGTTTGCAGCTAAGTGAAGAGAAACCACCAAGCTGCCCTCTCCAGTCACCTGGGGTTTTTTGCTTATGCGACTGTTGTCTGTTTTTAAATGAGTACTATGATAGTGTTACATGTGGTAGCTACTCATGTGAGCACAGCATAAAGAGTAGAGTTGTTAAATTATATGTTTTATATATTTTTACTGTTTATTTTTGAGAGACAGAGAGAGAGAGACAGAGCAGGAGTGAGGGAGAGGCAGAGAGTGAGGGAGACACAGAATCTGAAGCAGGCTCCAGGCTCTGAGCTACCTGTCAGCACAGAGCCCGATGTGGGGCTCTAACCCGTGAACCATGAGGATCATGACCTGAGCCAAAGTCGGATGCTTAACTGACTGTAATGCTGTGTGTCTACTATAGGCACACACACACATAATATATACAATAAAACAAAAATATATAAATAAAAATAAATTAATACTCTTGCCAAGCTTGAGTCCCAATCAACACACACCACATCCCTATGGATGGGACTGAGCCTCTGTACCTTTTAACGTCTTCCAAAGTGATTTGGATGTCAAATTTGTGGGGAAACACTCTTACAGAAGGAAGTTGGTGAAGAAAAGACAGAGGCCACTGCATCTTCCAAAGAACATTCCTGAAGAGCACTGCGCAGACTAGCAGGGCGCAGGCTTGCCAACTACGTGGGGCATTACCGTGTCTGGGGCAACTGGTTCGGAGTCACACGGGTCTCTCCTCCTCTTAATTGCTTCCAGAAGCAATTATCTCAACCGTCAGGGGTTAACAAAAGATTTTTCCTTAAAAGCTCTTAAGCAGCCTCTTCCTCTCTTAATCATCAAGTAAGCTGACAGTTTTATTCCCAGTAAACCCTCTGACAGGGATACTTTTTGGTCTGACAAGTGGATGTCTTTCAGCAAACGGAAAGGACGTGGAAACATCATGACAAGACGAAAAATAAAGCTTATAAAGTTATCATCCCCAAATCGCACAGTTTACCATGAACTTCCACAAACCTGCTCTGTGTTAGCAGGAATGCAAGTTTTGCTTCATTTATAAGTCCACCAATATTTATTTCAGAGTCAGAATAAGTAGAATCAACTCATTCCCATCAAAAAGTCAGAAAGAAAATGTTTGTCTAGTTCTCAAGCCATCCATGGTTCCCAGCTAAGTAAACCAGGGTGAACACGATGTTTTGCTTACTGTCTATTTAAATGTTTTGTTTGTTTGGACTTTTTTTCTTAAAAGATTGTTTATTTATTTTGAGACAGAGAGAGAGAAAGAGTGAGTGTGCATGGTGCTCATCATGGGGCCGGACGTGGGGCTCAAAATCACAAAACTGAAATCATGACCTGAGCCAAAATCAAGAATCAGTCACGTATGGACTGGGCAGCCCAAGTGCTGCAAACGTTATTTTTAATGAGACACACTTTAATTCATATTATACTAACACACTTTAGTTATAAATATAAAGCTTGACTGTTCTCCTGCTTCCTCCTAAATGCTCTCAAGAAGGAAAACCTGGGGGCTGATTTCAGCTCAGGTTATGATCTCATGGTTTTGGGACGAGCCCCCCATCCTGTTCTGTGCTGACAGTGCAGAGCCTGCTTGGGATCCTCTTTCCGTCTCTCTCTTTCTCTCTCTGCCCCTCCGCTACTCCTGCATTTTCTGTCTCTCTCAAAATAAATAAACATTAAAAAAGGATAACCCTGAACCTATAATTTATTGTATTTGTTTTTGTCTTTTTATTTTCAGTTGGAAACCACTGAGATTTAACAAATATTTACTCCACAAATAGAAGTTCATTATTCAAGGGGCTCCTAGGAGGCTCAGTCAGTTCGTCCAACTTCAGCTCAGGTCATGATTTCACAGTTTGTGAGCTCAAGCCCCATGTCAGGCTCTGTGCTGACAGCTCAGAGCCTGGAGCCTTTTTCAGATTCTTCTCCCTCTCTCTGTCAACCCCACTCACGCTCTGTCTCTTTCTGTCTCTGAAAAATAAATAAGCATTAAAAATAAAAAAAAAGAAATTTGTTATTCAAAAAGATCACTTTTAAACCTCCTGGCTGAAACTTTTTATCCTAAAGGCTTTCTCTTGTTGGCAGCAAATATGTTTTCACAGACAATGTATCAAATGTATCAGTAATTTCACTGTAGAAAGTTATACTATTGCATGATTATGGGACACATAATGAATTAATGGGGATTTCTTTTAAAGGAGTCTGAACACATTCTGTTTCAAATATTGTATACTGGTTGTGCATAAAAGCACTATTTGGGTGTCGATAATTATAGAAGCCACGTTTGTAAAGGGAGTCATCTTTGCCAAAAGAATAAAACAGACTTTAGATAGTTTTGCTCATAAACTTTGTCATGTAGGTCTATGTAAGTTCATTGAACTCATCACCTTGTAAAAGTATATGGCTTATAGTTTGCATAAGAATATCACTTGTCTTTGTGCAGCAGAAAAATGGCACTGGACAGCATTAGGCTACTATTGTCTGACATATATGGGTCCCCATTTTCAAAGAAACAAAATACCTGGATGTGTAATATTTTGTCAAATAAGCAGTGAGTCATTTGCCCAATTTATTGAAAGGAAGTAAGAAAGGCATAAGGATGTTAAGTGATGAAATAAGAGCTGGAATTTGAGGGCAAAGTCAACCAAGACCTGGGATTTTTTTAAAGTTTTTAATTTTCAGTGATTACGGATTTTTAGGAAGCTGCAAAATAATCTAGACGATGGTCCCATGATTCCTCCATCAATTTCCTTCAGTAGTTAAGTCGTACATAGCCATGGTATAATACCAACACCTCCACATTGGTGTTGGGAGCTATCTGAACTCACCAGTAGAGTGAAAATTCCTGGTGAGGGTACAGCACGGTTGCACGGTCTCTTGCCCTTAGACAGCTACCGAAATCTACCCTCTTGTAACTTTCATTTCTGCTTGGGCACCAAACCTCAGAGTGCTTTGCTGATTACTGTCAGGAGTGGCCTGTCCCCCTGCCCTGTCCCTGAGGTGTGATTGCACCTGGTCAGGAAAAAGATGAGTAAACTACATACACCCTAATACCACTAAGGCAAGAAACATTTAATTTTCCTCCTAAGCAATTAACTGATAATTGACTACCTTCTGGGCCTGGATGCCTATGTAAAAGTCACTACTACAATAAAATGTATCAATCATCTTTAGGACTATGAGAGCGCATTAAGTCTCCTGGGAATCTGTTTTTCTGGGAACTTTCTCATAGAGTTATAAACAGCCTAATGACACTCATAAAAAACTGACCTTTACTAAACAATGCTGTTTGCCTCTTGGTTAAAGGTCGCTTCCTTGAGGCTAGACCTGAGGTTTTGTAAAAAATTCCTGCCCTTCCCATATGACAAAATGAGTGTCTGCAGCTAAGTTTTTTATGACAATCATTACTACTAGAATTGTAACTTCTGCAGAACGCATATCCTTGAAAGTTGTAAAACTTATCTATGAGAAATAATTTATTACTCTTTCTGGTCTTTGTATCTTTCACCATAAATAAAACTAGAGAATCAGACAGAGCAGAGCTGCCTGCAGGAAGGGCAGAGACACTTGCCTGTGATCAGAAAGAAACTCGAGGCTCTCTTGCTCTCTCTCACCAACACCGTCCATCCTTCAGGGGAACCCTGGACCAGCTGGAGCTGGACTCCAGCACAGTGGCATTGGTACAGTATGTACAGTTCTTCGGATTTTACCAGTTATGTATGTACTTGCTTGTGTGTGGTGTGTGTGTGAGTGTGTGTGTAGTTCTGTGACCTTGTATCACATGTAGATTCATGTAACATCACTACAATTGAGGCATAAAACTGTCCCTTCCCATAAGACTTCCTCCACTGTCATCCTTCAACCTCTGGCAGCCACTAATCTGAGCTCAACCTATATAATTTTGTTATTTTGAGAATATTACATAAACGCAATCATGCGATACAATTCTTATTTTTGGAGATTAGCTTTTCACACTCAGCTTGATGTGCTTGAAAGAGCCAGCCTCACTGTTACGTGTATCATTAGTTCATTCATTTCTATTGCCATTTTCCATCTTGTGGATGTGCCACCTTGTTTAGCCACTTACCTATTGAAAGAAGGTTTGGTTGGTCTCAATTTTTAACTATTATACACAAAGCTGGTAAGCACAAGATTTTGCGTAAAGATTAGTTTCAATTTCTGTGAGATAAATGCAAAAGTTCATTGTCTCAGATGTACAGTGAAAAATGGTTAGAGTATTTATGCAAGTGAACCAAAGTAGACAGAGCTGAGTGGGAAAGAATTGCATTGTAGGTAAGGATGTGTTCTCTGAGACCAGCGTATCTTGGTTTTATGTACAAGATTCACCACTTACTATTCATGCGATCCTCACTGATAAAATGGAAATTATAATGATGATGATGCTATTTCAGAAGTAGTATGTGATGATTAAATTAGTTGATTCATACCAAGTTCTTAGAATCATGTCTGACACCAAATATCCTTCTAGTAAGTGCCAGCTATTATGATAATCTGCATGACTTCGGTTACTAGTAAGGTTAAACAGTTTGTTAACTTGTTGAATTTATTCTTTTGTGGATTAAATAGTAATGCTTAAGTATACTAATATTATCCAATTATATTTTTATAACCCTTGGTGCACAAATGCAATCAAATGTTCAAATTAATACTTAAAATAGATACTTTTTCTAATAATCAACAATGAAATTTGGAGGTTCTTGAGAATCTTATTTATTATAAAATTCACTAATTTTATGTTTAGAAACATTACAAAGGGATGCTTTAATTAGTCCACCAATATGAGAATGAAAAGTGTATTCCCTAATTTTCCTTGTATCTGCACAATTTAATGGCAATCTGTAAAAATTGGCCAAACTTTTTTCTATTCAATACATTGGTGGTATTCAAATAATTTAAATTATGGTTCCAAGTAGAATATAAAAGTGTGTTGAATATAAAAAGAAAAGAAACCTCAAAACCACCTTCAAAACATATTGAAACTTTCAAACATTACTGAACTTTTAAAGGGTCCCAAGAGCAAAGAACAGAGTCTGGGGATAGTGTCTTGAAATGAACAGACAAGAGTGTCCTCTGACCATAATCCCTCAGGCCAAATATACCATGTGATTTGACCTACACCACTTTTCCACTTTTTATTTCGCTTAACACCAAAGTGTTTAACAAAATGCAATAAAGAATAAATATTTGCATTGGTGAGCTTATTTTTCTAACAGCTGCCCATCTCATTCAGTTTATGTATACATGGTGAAAACTTTGTAATTATCATAAAGTTGTTATACATTTGCAGTGTCTTATTCATTCATTTGATGCATATTATGAATGTCTACTATATACAAGGTCCTGGTCTGGCCCCTAAGATCACAAGGTTAACCAAGAGAAACAAAGACTATTTCATGAGATTATTCCACTTGGGGAGACTGGCATCTTACTGATAAGCAAGCAAACGAGTAGGAGGCAAAATTTCAGGTAGCAATACGGGCACAAGAGAATGAAGCAGAGAGGGAGTGAGGACAGATTCGTTGCTATAGAAAGGGACCAGGGATGGCATCTAGGACCAATTAATGAGAGAAAAGCCGGTCTCTACAAGGGAAATAAGGTGGCAGTCATTTATGGAGGCATTTTTCAACCAAGGAGCAGAAAGTTCTGAGGCCATGAAGTAAGATGAATGAGTGCTCTATCTGTTTTTATGTGTTCATGGACTGGGTAACTTACAAAAAACTGGAAATTTATCTCTCACAGTTTTGAGGCTTGGAAGTCCCAGGCATTGGCAGATTTGGTGTGTGTTGAGGACCTTCTTCCTTATTGATAGATGGCCATCTTCTTGTTGTAACCTCACATGCTTGTAGGGGTGAGGCAGCTCTCTGGAACCTCATTTATAAGGGCACAAGTCTCCTTCATAAGGACTCCACTTTCATGATATAATCACCTACCAAAGAACTCATCTCCAAATCTCATCACATTGGGGGTTAGGTTTCAACATACGAATTCTAGAGAACACAACATTCACTCTATACAGTAGTTTTAAGGCCACATGAAAAACCCAGAGTTATACCTAGAACGGTTTTGTAAAACATCTCAGAAACTTTACCAAATTCCCCAATTGTCTGCAGAGCTCAGAGTACTAAAGGTCAAAGCATTGAGAGCTACTGTAATCAATGTTTACATGTCCATCTTCTCCTAGCATGTGTCCACCTCAAAGTTAAAAGTGGCGCCTTATTCATCTATAAGTCCAAAAGATCATAAGCTGTATGGGATAGGTCAGGTATAAAGTCAATTGTTGAGAGAATATTTAAAAATCCCTGAGATTAATTTTGTTCCAAAGAACATGGTAGAGTTTGTGTTTCTGCTAATTGTTATATATAGACACCTGTCCACTGTAAGAAAGAAAATAATTAGATTATAATTGTAACAGTGTTTTATCTCATTTATTTCTCCTCGATGGCCATATTAACTACTACCAAACTTCATAAACCAATGTTCTGATTTTGTTTACCTGGAATTAGAAAGAAAAGAAAAAAATTATTTGTTAGTACCTTTCAATTCTATGTGATGATGCTACTTAATGAAGTCAAATAGTATTCCCTAAGTATTCTTTAAAATCTAACTATTGGGTGCCTACAATGTCCCAAGCAATGTCAAAGTACTAGGGATGTACAGTGATGATAACGACGTTTCTGAAACTTACGGCTAGTAGAATAAATTAACTGATGAACAGAAATATTTGATAAGGCATCAGATGGCATTAGGAAGGAAAATCATGTATGATACAAGGATAGTTACAAGAGATTGGACTGCTTTTCTGGATACATATTTTACTTGAATAAGATTTTATTAAATCAAGATGTCCATAGACAACTTGGGGTGACCATTAAAAGAATAATTATAGAATGTATAACTTTCAGATATTGATGGCATTAAAAGGAAATAAGTAAAATTGGTCAGTTCAATAAAACAGTGATGAAAATAACCACATAAAGAGAGATGTTAAATAGAAAGTGCAAAATAACATACTTAATTATAACCCAAATACAGCAATCATCTAATGGATAAAACATACTTTAGAAGACTTACTTATTCAGATTGTTAAAATCTAGATTGTTTAAAAAGGAATAAAATAAATAGAAAAATAGGAAAGTGCTGAAATAAAAAGAATAAAAATATTATTCTAGGAAAATAAAGATATGTGGCACAGCAATACCAATATTAGACAAAAATATACTTTAAGAAAAAAAAGTAATCCAGAAAACCGAAGGATATTACAAACCAGTGCAATAAAATCTATAAGGGCTGGAGACCACAGCACTTTGTGAACAGTTACATATGGGGTAAAGTAAAACGGGGATTTGACGGTGAATTGGTTGTAAGCATTTGTCATTTAAGTCATTGGGTGCTTTTACTTGGGTTGGAGGATCTAGAGAAATCACACAGCTTAAGCCTGAGCTACCGACACAAACCCAAAAGTTTCCAGGGGAAGACATCTGAGTCCCTACCCCAAGGCCTGTGAGTTGGGATTTAGCATTGCACACCTACCCTTCCCAGAAAGCACGGATCTGTAGAGGCACCACGGGGAGGTCCTATCAGATTAAGTCCTTTCCTTCCAGTCTTCTGTGCCCTAGTCCCTCAGTGGAATAGAAGCCACCCAGGGGGAGAGATGGAGGTGTGCAGGGTGGACGCTCTAATGCATGAGAAGGAACCAAGAAGTTTTAGAAAAATGTTAGTGTTTATTTATTTCTGAAAGAGAGAGAGAGAGAGAGAGAGAGAGAGAGAGATGGAGTACAAACGGGGGAAAGACATAGAGAGAAGAAGACACAGAATCCAAAGCAGGTTCCAGGCTCCAAGCCGTCAGCACAGAGCCTGATGGGAGTCGTGCACAAATGGACTGAGAGATCATGACCTGAGCCATAGACGCTTAACTGACTGAGCCACCCAAGCAGCCCAGCCTGGAAGCTTTAACCTTGAGAGAGCAGCTGTGAAACTGGAGTGCTTATCAGAGACATCACTGAGCAGAGGAGGGGCGGCAGGATGGAAGAGATGTACAGGCAGTCGGGGGAGAAAAAGGGGAGGCTTGTATTGTTATATGCACCAACTCATTTCATACAATATGTTTATGAAAGGTTCAAGCAATTGAAAGGTGTGAATAAATATCGGGGCGTAGAACGACAATGATGGAAATCTCATTGTATGAATTTCTGAAGACAAAAATCGTAAAATCCAAATAGAGCAAATAGGGCTCTATTGAATGTTCACATGTTCCAGTTGCTCTCTATTACAAAAAAAGATAGGGGCACCTTGGTGGCTCAGTCCCTTGAGTGTCAGTTTTTTTTAATGTTTTATTTATTTTTGAGAGAGAGTGAGAGAGTGGGAGAGAGGCAGAGAGAGAAAGGGCAAGGGAATCTAAAGCAGGCTGCACACTGAAAGCAGAGCCCAACATGGGGCTCAAATCCACCAATCATGAGATCATGACCTGAGCTGAAATCAAGAGTCAGACACTTAACCGACTGAGCCGCCCAGGCATCTCTAGTGTCCAACTCTTGATTTCCACTCGGGTTCTGATCCCAGGGTCTTGGGATTGAGCCCCATGTTGGGCTCTCTGCTGAGCATGGAGCCTGCTTAAGATTCTCTTTCTGCCTCTTCCTCACTCTCTCTTTCAAAATAAAATAAAATAAGATTGTTCCAGATGACAGACATTCATTTTTTATACATGTTTTGGATTTTCATTTATTCATTAAACCAGTATATCTTGAGTGTCTTCTAGATTGTAGGCAAAAGCAGAGACACCTAGGAGACACTAGTAGGGAAAAGAAATACCCTCTTTGCCCTCAGTGCATTCGTGGTATAGTAGATTTATCCACTGATGTCCATGAACTCACGTAAGTCTGCACACCTACTGAGTAATACAGCCTAAAGTTCAATTTTTGTGGCATTCTCATTTTAGCTTTTTATGTTTGCTCATTTTCAAAGACTTCCAATGTATTTTTTCTTTTTTTTAATGAATGGAAAAAATACTGAAATGTTGATTCAGTTTTGTCTAATAAACTAATCTAAATGAGTCAGAGTTGGAAATTATTAGTCATGCTAATACAGGGAATCTTTAATCTGAATTGGATGCTCAATGAACATAAGCCAATAAATCGTGTGCATAATTATGAATAAGAAGAACAAATTTACAGAACATGAAAAAAGTGTCAAAACAATATTGTCAGTTTATGTGTCATAAGGAATTGGACTGTTGGCTTTGGTAGATAAGATAATACTTATAACATGCAATATTTTCTATTTCACTTTTAAATTTTTCTCAGGAACTCACTAGGTTGTACTTGACTCACCCAAATAAAACTGGATTAAAGAAACCCAAATTCACATGTCCATGGTTTGCTTGCAATAAATTGCAAAGATTTCTCTGGCGTCCTAAGCTCCACCTTCTTCCAGAAGCCTGATTTTTTTCCCTCTGGTAACTTGATGTCTAGGGCAACATGAGGCCACCTGTCTATAAAAGGAACCTGTCCAGTAAAAGTAAGGCGGGGCTGCTTACAAAAGTGTTAATAGAATAGCAAACTCAAACTTTCCCAGAAGTCCATAGAAAAATTCTGCTTGCGTTCATTGGTCGGAATTAAGGTATATGCCTTGAAGCATTCACTCTGAAAAGTGCTATCATTACCCTTAGATCTTGGGTGATCTGCATTTCCAGGTCCAGGAGTGAAATCTGGACCCAAAGAGCAGATATTTTGAAATCAGGGACCCTGAGGGGAGACACAGGTAGGAGTGGGTGCTGAGTAGTGACAAAGGATGTCTGCCACAGTAGGAGAAGAGACTACTGCACCTGTTGTATGCATGCAAATATCTGACGTTGAGATTGTTTCAGTGGTATCAATAATTGTATTTTTTAAAATAGTTTATTGTCAAATTGGATTCCATACAACACCCAGTGCTCTTCCCCACAAGTGCCCTCCTCCATCACCACCACCTCTTTTCCCCCTCCCCCTTCCCCTTCAAG
>NC_043703.1:7693702-7696757 GCF_006229205.1 Suricata suricatta | reverse complement strand
ACTGCAAAGGAATCAATAATTGTATTTTTAAAAAGATGGACAGTGAATCCTCAAACCTAGAAATGTTTAAGGATAGTGTTGAGAAGATTTACACTAAAAGCTAAAAGGTAAAATATGATCTGTGACCCCCACCAATCCTGAGTTTGTGTAAAGTCTGTGATAATTACTGTGTTTTGTTTTGATTGTATTTTAAAATTTTACAAACTGAACACTTCTGAGACACTGCTTTTGCTGCCATAATTTAACTTTATGATTTCTGTTTTCTATTTTTCTTTCTTTTCTTTTTTCTTTTTTTCACTTCCTTCCTTTCTTCCTTTCTTCTTTCCTTCCTCTCTCTCTTTCTTTTTCTCTTTTTCCCCTCCCCTTCTCCTCCCTCCCCTCCCCTCCCTTTCTCTTCTCTTCTCTTCTCTTGTCTTCTCTTCTCTTTTCTCTCTTATCGTCTCGTCTCGTCTCTTCTCTTCGTGTCTCGTCTCTTCTCATTCCTTCTCATCTTGTCTTTTCTCTCCTCTTTCTTCTTAGAATATAGAGTAAACAAGTGACATAGAAGTGAAGGCTATGTGGAAGTTATTAGGAAGAAAGTGAGAGAGTGGTCCTATAGAGATGGCCCTTCTGCCAAATGGTCACTTGGAAATCATCAGGTGGGCTCTGGAATTCTGCTCATCAGACTGGACTTTTGGGCTTTTCAACTGCACAATACTATCTACAGAATCTCAAAACTATATAGAACATTTTCATCACGATTAACATGCATAGATATCAATCTTTAGGCTTTATTTATGGGTTCAAACAAAAATAAAAATTTATGTACATCTAGAAAGAATTCTAAACTTTTAGAAAAAAGGAGGGCACAAACTGAATTAGCAAATTGCCAATGTTAGCATTTTAAAAAATACTCATCTCTGAAATAAATTGTACACAAGATATTTAATATTAAAATTAAATATTTATAAGGTTACAATGATAAAAAATACTTCAAAAAGGTGCGAGTTACACCAATACTAAGAAGACAAAGGAAGTGAGGACTGCATTGCTTACCCAATCCTCTAGATGTAAGTGCCTTGTTTTCTTAAAGACTTGTTCACTAAATGTCTCCCAAGAGTAGGGCCTCTATGTCACACTACATCTTGTAACCAATATCTGTATCACTTTCAGTTACTGATTTTAGGTTTTTTGGTCTCCACAATCCACTGCCTCAGTAGGTTTTCCATTTAAATCATAAATTTGTACATATATAAACTTACATTCAGCAAATATTTTTCTGCTCTCCTTCATGCAGAATTCAGAAGGCTGATCATACGGTATTGAAGGAGTTGAATAAACCTTTTTCCAGAATTTTCCACATCTGTTAAGCAAGAATATTTCTTACATGATTATTGGTTCAGATTCAAATACACAGTGTAAAGCAAGCATTCTGTAAATAACATTTACTCTTGTTATTACTGCTATTACAGAGTAGATGACAGGACTTACCAACTAGAACAAATGAGGAACTTTGAGGTGGCAGGTTGTTCCCACGTGACACTGGTGAACCAAGGAGGGACCCTGAACAGCACCTTCTCAGCCCTCAGAAACTCCTGATGCTTGGGAAAGCTCTCACACCACCTCATTGTTTTACATTTGTCTTGGTTAAAAATGAACACAAAACACACAAAATTACTCTGTTGAATTAAAAATTCTGACAGCAGGATGGAAATAATGAGGTTAAAACAGGATTTCATCAACAGATGAATGGATCAAGAAGATGTGGTCTATATATACAATGGAATACTACATGGCAATGAGAAAGAATGAAATCTGGCCATTTGTAGCAAAATGAATGGACCTAGAAGGAGTCATGCTAAGTGAAATAAGTCAGGCAGAGAAGGACAGATACCATATGTTGTCACTCACAGGTCTAACAGGAAAAACCTAACAGGAGACCATGGGAAGGGGAAGGGGGAGAAAAGAGTTGGGGAGAAAGAGTGAGGCAAATCATGAGAGACATTTGAATTCTGAGAACAAACTGAGAGCTAAAGAGGGAGGGGGGAAATGGAAGGGGAGGTGATGGTCATGGAGAGGGGCATTTGTGGGGAAGAGCACTGGGTGTTATATGGAAACCAATTTGGTAATAGACTATTAATTAAAAATAGGATTTCAGAGGAGATGATTTCACATGAAGGTTGGTAAAGTGTAGGGTGGTTTAGAACGGTTTTCTGTCTTAAGTCAGGGTGCCCGATTTCCATTTCCAGTATATTTCATCACAGCATCTATTGGTAATTTGTTTTTAGGTGAAGTCATTTTTTCCCTACTAACTGTGTACTGCATCTATTACTGTAAATTAAGTGCAATAGGAGAAGCAAAAGAAGAAAGTGTCCCCCTCTGTACCTATGATATGGATATATTTAGATTCATGTGTAAAACCTTGGTTTGCGAGCACAATTCATTTGGAAACATGCTTGTAATCCAAAACACTTGTATATCGAATTTCAAGAACCGTTTGCTCGGTTGTGATCATATAACGTTCGGCATCACATACTACTCGTATTGGATGACATCACACATTTATCAACTTAAAATCTATTAGAAATGTTTGCTCATCTTGCAGAACATCGGCAGAACAAATTACTAGCAATCCAAGGTTTTACGGTATATTAATATTCAGTTAACCACTTAGGTTAAAGGACCACTGTGCTAGAGAGAAAATGAATTTATATTGAATATATATGTATGTATGTATGAATTCAACGGCTAAAAAACAGTTCCAGAGAAATGTATTAATTGGCTGAGCCGTGTAACAGAAAATAGAATAGCATAGTCCGACTGTGTATCTGCGGTGGAGAAATTAAAAATAAAGAGGGAATGCTTTAAATTAATGAGGAAAATCATAGAGACTTTAAACCCTAGTATGATCTTGGGCACTCCCAGGATTAGCAAAGTCAGTCACCAGGGAGCACGTTAGGAATGTAAATTCCTGTGCTTCACCTTGGGGGCAATCTGAATCAGAAACTCTGAGGGTGGGGCCCTGAATCTTTCAACAGCTGGTTCTGAAGGCCACACAGGTCAGAGGACAGCGGAG
>NC_043703.1:7688948-7693602 GCF_006229205.1 Suricata suricatta | reverse complement strand
GTAGCCTTTCAATTAAAGCCAATCCGAGTGACCCATCAAAGTGTCCTGCTTAATAAAAGACAGTCTTCTATCTAAGGAATTTTGCCATCTGTTTCAAATATCTTTGTTTTTTCTTTCTTTTCCTTTCCTTTCCTTTTTTCTTTTCTTTGTTTCTCTTTTTTTCTTTTCTTCTTTTCTTTTCCTTTCCTTTCCTTTCTTTTCTTTTCTTTTCTTTTCTTTTCTTTTCTTTTCTTTTCTTTTCTTTTTTCTTTTCCTCCCCTCCCCTCCGCTCCCTTCCCCTCCCCTCCCTTCCCTTCCCTTCCCTTCCCTTCCCTTCCCTTCCCTTCCCTTCCCTTCCCTTCCTTTCCCTTCCCTTCCCTTCTTATCACTGCTACTTGCCTATCTACCCTTCTGGGATGTGACCTTCTCTGGAGCAGAAACAGTTTTCATTCATTTTTTTTTTTTTACTTGATGGGAGTCTCACAACACTTGTGGTAGAGTAGGTAAATTGCTGTTGAGATTACAAATTCATGTTCCAGTGATAAGGGTCTGAAACAGGAATTTGTTGTTTTGCACAAGTTTCTGATGACACTCATTTATTCATATATATACATATGTGTATGTGAATATATGTATTGATATATATATATATATATATATATATAATCTGTATGTGTTTCTGTATCAACAGAATATGCAGCTTAATACAGATACACCTACTCAAACACATAAAGCTATAAAAATGCCACCTCCTCAGAGAAAGCTTTCCTGAAGAATTTGTCTAACACAGCTTATCCTGGTCTCCATAACATTTATTTTGATTTATATTTAAATCAAATATTTACTTACTCTTTGACTATATTTCCCTATGGAATACAATTTCAATAGAGTACTGCCTATATGCTTTCCTACTCTGTGCCTAAAGCCTAGAACAGTAAATAACTAATAAATGTTAATTATTTGTGAATGGAGACATCCTGAATGAATTGAATAAGTAAATTTATTAAGAAATAAATGAACTTTAAATAAAGCTGTCCCTATACTTGTTGTTAACACACACACGTTCATTATTATTTTTATGCTGTATTACTTGAAATGTTCTTTGGACACTGCATGCTTTATTAATTTCCAAAAAATATTTGGATTCATTGGTATAATAAGCAAAATAGTCTATACTTTGAAGGTATGATACCCTCTGATTTGAAGGAATTCAGTTCAATTTTCCTCCCTTTACTTTTCTCTCTCCTGTCTTAACTCTTTAATCCCTTGGGTTTGTCATAATAATTGATTAGTTCTTCAATATTTTCAGATTATTTTTTAACACTTCTGGGCAGTGACTGTAATATTCTTCATATTTCACATATATCTCCAAGAACAATTATAATCATTTCTGACACAGTGCCGTTACCTCTTCCTCATTCCTCCTCGAGAATAAACAAGCATCTTCAAGGCTCAGCTCACTGAGTAACCATGTATGTTGAGAATGGCATTAAAGTGGGCTAATTATTATTGTTCAGGAAAGCTGAAACCTTCAGGGATGGAGGCTGCACTAGGCAGGGGTTTCCGGTGCCTCAAAAGTGTCCAAAAACAGGTAGACTATTTACACCGAGTGACCACCTGTCCAGGATCCTTCTTATTTTATCCTCGGACATCTTTCTGGTGATTTATGGCTATTTTGTCTTCGTGGCTGCCATGTGATCACCCCATCTCCAGTTTTTTTCTCAGTATAACAGAAAGAAAAAGGAGAAAGGACAAAAACTAAACGTGTATGCCAAGTTTTTTTTTTTTTTTTCTCAAAATGCAATGACTTTGCAGTGACTCCACCTTGCTAAATTGCTCTTAACATCCCTTTGGCCAGAACTGGGTCACATAATTATCCTTCGCCTTCAGCAAATCTGGGAAGAGATGTGTCAGCTTTACCAGATAGCAAGTCATTTTGAATAAAACTCAGGTTCTCTTAGAAAGGAAGGATGCAGGTAACTATTTATTACCTATAAATGTCATCCCACAAAGAGGTTCCCTTAGTGTACTTAATGGGTAGTACAAGTCATTACATTTTTGTCAAAACTCTTGTAGAAATGTACTCTTCTCTCCTTTTAAAAATCCTCTATGTAGACCACATCCCGTATCTTTGCTTTATCAATATTAATGGACTTTGCTCTAAACAAAGTTGTAAGTCAATTTCATGAACAGAATGATGAGAACCCCCAAATCAAAAGGAAGGTAGTAAGAAATCTCCAGGTAAGCTGAACTACTTTATTCGCTTTTCATGGTAGCATTTACAAATTCATGTGCCACACGGAAATTGCAAATTCTGATTTTACAGACTCTCGGTTTGTCTCTCCTTAATAGAATCAACAGCAGTTCTAGGCTCTTCTGACAGACAATCTAGGCAACCAAACATGAGCAGAGTTGGATGAGTAACACAGCTCTCCCGAGCTTCAGCAAGCACATGTTGATGTCAGTCTCATTGTTCATTGCGCAGGAGCAGACAGGGTGGCTACCATTTCCTATTTCCAAGGTAGTTTACCTTTTGGCATTGAGATGAGTCCAGTGAAATATTTGTCTAAGCCCTGGCACTTGAAGGAGTTAGGAAGAGAATGAAAAGTGCTTCTCCAATTAAAATGATCTTTCAGTTCAATTGTTGAGTCTTCCCCAAAGTGAAATGTTTTAGTGTTAACTTTATCGCTCTTTCTCAGTATAAATATATTCTCTATTTAAATTAGTTCTTATTTTATATAAATGAAAAAGTTAACCAAATTATTTTAGTTATTATGCTTGCAATTCTTTTTATTTTAGCACAAGTATCAATATATTTTGAGCACTTAGAGTGGCTATTTACCTTTTCAATATAAAAAACAAAATTATTTTGACATGGAAATTCAGCATATTGTTGTTTGTTCCTTTATGATTGTCCATTTTACTTCCTTTATTTTGTTATTGTTATTTAATTTAAAATTCTTAATTTAAAATATTTCAGGCAGAATGGCACACCAGCCACCTAGAAAAAGAAAGTGGATGCATTTAAATGGAGTGCACTTGACATGGTAGTATCCAAATAGCCTGAAGGCCATATAAGTTTATCTGGATAGTATGATAATCAATTCATAAATTATGTATGCTTAAGCCCTTTTCACCTTAGGCAGTTTGAGGATGTCCCAAAAGCATCAAACTTAGTACATTCAAATTAATGGTTTAAGCCATCTTAATGGCCAATTAAGACCACCACAGAGACAGTCTAATCCATTATGCACAGTTGACTAACAGTGAAAAAACTTCAAGGATGTTACTTTAGATTTATATTTCCTTGTCTTTCTAACTTTAACCTCTTACTCCCCTGCTGACATCAGTATTTTTACCAAAGATGGGAGAGAATTCATTCTCTCAGTGCAGAGAGAAATGGTGTTTGGCCCCAAAACCCATGCACTAACAGAATGCTAGACTAGGGAAAGAGAAGGTACATTTTAAAGACACAGCAAATGAAGCTTTGGTGAATGGTGCTCATGAGATGATCGATAATCATAATGGCCAAGACCTTCAATGATGTCACCTGTGCTGACTGTTACACACACACAAAATCAGGAAACTTCCATGTGACATAGGCCATCCAATTGTGAAGGCATAAATACAGTGGGTAAATGATAGGTGAATATCTCTGTTTTTTGGCTGGGAATGTTATATAACAAAGATTACTCAATTTCTAATTAATTGGTTTTAGCTTTTGTACAAGCTCTAGCCACGAAAAACCTTTTATTGGAAGTTACTTGTTTTTTCCATTGTATGCATATCTCCTAAGGATCTTCAAGAAATGTCAACAGCATGACTTTGTATAAAATTAATTTTCAGTGAAAACTGAAATAATTATAGAAGTAAAGACAATCTCAGAAGAAATAAGGAACAACGCATTGACCAAATCAACACATTCGTAACATTAATAAAGCTTGTACTTAAATGTCCTCTGTGAATGAAAATTCACTATTCTGTTAAGGGAGCCTGTCTTATTGTTTCATAAACTGAAGTGTGACAAAACTTTTGATCATTAATTCATTCAGCAATTGCTAAGAGAGCATTTACTCTGTAGTAAGTACTGAAATCTACTCTCTAATTTTTAGTCCTATTCTTTTGAGAGTTAAAACAAAGTTGTTCCTGGAGTGCCTGGGTCGCTAAGTTGGTTAAGCATCTGACTTCAGCTCAGGTCATGATCTCAAGGTTTGTTAGTTCAAGTCCCGCATCAGACTCTGTGCTGACAGGTCAGAGCCTGGAGCCCACTTCATATTCTGTGTCTCCCTCTCTCTCTCTGCCCCTCCCCTGTTTTCTTTTTCTGTCTTTCTGTCTTTCTCAGAAGTAAAATAAAACATTAAATTTTTTAAAAAAAGAAAACAGGTGTTTCTTTGCACAGGGAAGCCCTTAAATAATCATGTTTTCTTCCTCAAAAAGATTTTTCTTCCAAGTTAACAATTTAATGTGTTTCATTGTTTTCCAGTAAAATATTATCTTTATTCATCAAACTCTTGTTCAATATCAAACTGAGAATTTCAGATATACATACTTAGCATTCCTTAAAGAAATCCTTGCTTTTTGCAGTTCTGTATACTCATTTTCTACTAATGCAACATATGCTTTTGTTTTTAGCAGCCTCTCAGCACTGTTGGAGAGCACTGAGTTATGGCCAAGT
>NC_043703.1:7679927-7688848 GCF_006229205.1 Suricata suricatta | reverse complement strand
AGGATCGAACTCACGAACCATGAGATCATAAAGAATCTTGGAGAAGAGTGATGTTTGTTACACTGGCTATTTAAGATGACTGTCAAATCATTAAAGTGCTTAATAGTTGATTGCCAGTGACCTCTAAAAATATTCTTAACCTTTTTCTTGAATATTGTTTTAAGTATTTTGTTTTGTTTTAAATATCAACACTAGCGACATGATATTGAGGTCTAGTAGAAAAATTTTGAAATGTCAAACTGGAACACCATAATCTATTCACTCTAAGCAGAATGCATTCATGCAGGTGCATGAGAGAGTAAAGAAATCCAATATATTTATTAAAAATAAGACTGAAAAGAATCCAAAGCATCAAGACTAATTTTTTTCCCAAAGAAGAATAAATCAAAATTCACCTCTAGGAGCTGTATTCTGCAATTATTCTAGCAAAACAGATCTTTCAGCGAAAATACTCTGAATTAAATAGCTCTTAATTAGACAAATAGTGGGGTGCACACTTCACTTTTGCCTCTTAACGACTAATTTCTTTGTCAACCATGACCTCTTCATTTTCGTATAAGTAAAATACATTATTTATAAAAGGTTTCAATGCAACAAAAGAAAAACATTGATTTTATCTTAAAAATCAGAGGAGGATCTTTTACTTTCACACTATGGATATCATTTCAAAACAGGTAAGGAAGAAGGAACATAAATTGGGGTTTTCATTTTCGGGTCATAAATGGAAGAATTATTAACGCTTTCTACAGAGATGGCAACCTACTTGAAAAAGCATCAAGTCACTTAGCATGCAGGTGATTTCTGGAAAGCATGCAAAATTAGATTTATATTTTTTTGTTTGCACAGGAATGTCAGATCCGCAACACAACTAGTCATGTGTCAAATCTGCAACACAACTTCCAGGCTAGCAAGGTGTCCTTGGGGAGGAGCGAGAAATCAGCGTCCCCCCGCGTTCTGGCCGGGCCCCGGGAACCCTTCGGCCACTGAGCTGCTCTTAACACTAGGGAGCGCACTCTCCCCAGGAATTACCCCCGGAGGAAGACAAACCCTGCGAGTCCACTGCCAGGCAGGGTGCCAGGCTACACCCCACGGTAGAGAATGACAAGGCCCACAGCTATGACAGTGCTGATGGTAAACAATGACAGTTCTGTCAGGCATCTGAGAGGCTTTTCAGACTTCTGCATGTGCCGAAAATGAAGCAGAGGTATTTTATTTGTGGCATGTAAAAATGACGGCATGAACTCTTCACCTTCCTTTTTTTTTCCCTTTAAACAGATCAAAATGGGAAGAGTGTTCACAGCTTTATGATGGTGGGGATGGAAAGTAGGCAGCTGTAAGAATTTGAAAATGAGGACATTTTTTTCCCTTAAGTAAAATTGTAAACACATATTGGCGAAATTTTGTTATAATTTTAATAATCTGAGATTTGCAATGATCTCACCCCGAAGCTCTCAGTTATTCTGAAAGGAGTGTTGATGGCCCTGGAGAGGGTAGGAGGTTCTCAGGCCCGGGCCAGAGGATGTGGGCGGTGACACACCCACTGCAAACTGAGATGCTGCGTGTTCTGACACGGGCTCTGGAGAGGAGAGGAAGTCGTGATCCCCGCGTCACTCGTGACGCTACTGCACCATATCCCCCCTGAGCTTATTCACAAGTGTACTATGCGTCTCACGTATGTGACAGGTTGCCCCAACTCTCCTGCGAGATAAAAGCGATGCGGTAGACCTTGTTTCGGGCAGCCGGTCATTGTTCAGGGACAAAGGTGGACATGGGCACTGCATGGTTTACAAGAAAGTTAAGTACAAGTCAGGAGCTCTGTAGCCCGTGCCTGCCTTGCGCAGGGCTCGTGTTAGGTGTTGTGGGGATAAGAAGATGAAGAAAGACATGGGTCCTGACTGCAAGAAGCTCATAGGGTCACAAAAGAGGAAAAACCCCAGTAGGATCAGTGGCCCATCAAGAGGAAGAGATTGGTGATATTGACATCAGTCACAACCACTGTGCTTAGCCTGGGCTGTGGAAGAATTTGTCTCCTACATGCCTGTGGTTTGTTCTACAGATAAAGCTTGGAGAGGTAGCTGGCAACTCCGTAAGTGAACATTCAAACACATGAAGCCAAACACAAAACTCCAGTGGTTTTTTTATTTTGTTTGTCCGAAATTCTGGTGAGAGCCTTTCTTGATAGTGGTTCTGGAGGAAATCGGTGTGGTGCTTTTGGAGACAAGGCGGCAAATAGGACTTGGGCCTCTCAACCACTGTAATTAGCCCAAAAAGATACAGGAGGCTAAAGGCAAATCATTAAAATTCCTTGTTTATGGCTTAGTGTATAAAGGTTGGGAGAAGGATCATGTGTCTTGTCGCTTGGATTTCTAGTCACCGGAAGAGAAGTCGTACGTCTTGAAGCCCTGACTCTCCTCTCCTTGCTCCACACAAGATCAGGCCACAGTTGGAGAAAGAGAAGCCTAACTCAGGAGGTGGAGCCCTCAACCCAGTGCTGTCATGTCTGAGGCTCTGTTCAACCCAGGAGTCCTCAGTAAGGCAATCCCATTGGGCTTTTCCGAGGTCTCCGGCCATTTGCAACCTCAAAAGCCCTCACCTAATACACACAATGCATGGAGGACAAAAATACACAAGGAAACTTCTATTCATGCTAGGATTTAAAATATAAAGAGTATTTCAGTGAGGATGGACACATTGTACACAAGTAGAAAATTACAAAGCGAGCTAAATATTGTGTCTCAGGTTGGCTCTGTGTCCCAGTGTGTCTGGGCTGGATTTGATTTATGCTTGTCACCTCTGTGTTCCGCTCTCTGTTTTTCTCAACAGTTTCTTTGTTTTTATAATAAACTATATTGCACAGTCACCCTACTTATACATGCAAACTGAGGCCAAGAATGCATACATTAGACCTATACTTTAGAATTTAGGTTGGGACCAGATTAGAAAGCCCTAGGGTATCATAGTAAAGACTTAGATAGTATATTAAATATTATATTAAGGATCTAAGTAATGGTGTGGATCCGAGGAGGGGCATGGTCACAACCTCCACAAACTATTGTAGCTAGCAGTGTTAAATGTGGATTGGGCAAGGTATGAAATTAAGAAATTGTTATTATAGTCTATGTAAGAGGTGTTTAAGCTTTGAGAATAGCATAAAAAGAAAAGCCATGGTGGTGACTTCCGAATTCGGCTTGGTAAACAGCGTGGGCTCTTTGGGTTAGGGTGCCAATGGCAAGTAACATGTAGGACAGACTCAAGCTACCTTTTTCTCCAGTGTGGAGGCACATTTTAATTTTTTTTAACTTTTTAAGTTTATTTTTGAGAGACAGAGAGACACAGATCATGAGCAGCGGAGGGGCAGAGAGAGAGAGGGACACACAGACTCTGAAGCAGGCTCCAGGTTCCGAGCTGCCAGCACAGAGCCCAACACAGGGCTCAAACCCATGAACCGTGAGATCATGACCTGAGCTGAAGTCCGACGTTCAACCAACTGAGCCACCCAGACACCCCTGGAGAGCACATTTAAAGAAATGGAAAAATGGAAAGAGGTTTGGAGTATTGATTAAATGGCCCTGTAGAAAGTTGGATTTATATTCAGAGAATTTAAGTATACACTCTATATAAAAAAAAAAAGTGTGTGTGCATACCCATGCAGATTAGTGAAGGCCATGGGTTTCTGATGAGTGGGTTAGTTTTGAGACACTTTATGTTCTTAGCCTAGGAGACCACCACTAGTTTGCAAATGCACTAGCACAGGTATTTAACCTGTCTATTTTAATTCAAATTGTTTCAAGGTCTGAGTGTGGCTATTACCAATGCCTTGGCTGAGTGTGGTTGGAGTAAGCAGAAATTGACATGGTAAGAGACAATACAGAATTAGAATTCATGGGATATAGGCCATTGATGAGCTATGGAGCTCAAAAGAAAAGAAGCTGATATAAGTGATTCAAGTTGTCTTTTTTTTTCTAATTTTTTTTTTTTGGTTAACATTTATTTATTATTGAGAATCAGAGAGAGAGAGAGAGAGAGAGAGAGAGAGAGAGAGAGAAAGAGAGCATGAGCGTGGGAGGGGCAGAGGGAGGGAGAGACACAGAATCTGAAGCAGGCTCCAGGCTCTGAGCTGTCAGCACAGAACCCGATGAGGGGGTTGAGTCCACGAGTGGTGAGATTATGACCTAAGCCCAAGAGACTGAGCCAGCCAGGCACCCCAAGTAATTCAAGTTTTAATGTCTAGATGAATGGATGGACATTAATTCCTTCAAAACAGATGGGACATGAGAACATATAGGCTTAGAAGGAAAATCTTGGAGAAAATGCCAAGGTCAATGCCAGACGTAGGAATCTGAGGTAATGGCCAACTCTTGTAGAGGAATTTTTCACTATTTATTTTATAGGTAGATATCAAACTCAAGAGAATGAGGCTACATACAAAACAAAGGACACAGAGTATTTTTGCAAAGAAAGAGGGAAAAGAAAGCTAACATCAGGTCTGTTTGAAAGATTTGTATAAATAGGGAAAGAGCAACTTTAGATTTGCCTTGTTACTGAAGCTAGAAATATCTTTAAGGGAGAAGGTGCTTAAAAATGTCTACTGATCTCACAAGGTATGGAGGAGGAAATAGGTTTGGTAATTACAAGATAATGTTTGAATAAAAACAATACCATTAAAATAAATATACCAACAAGAAAACATTGGGACATTAAAGGGGTTGGGGATTGGGTGACACTGAAAACAGTAAAGTAATCTACTGAAGAAAGAGTCTGATGATGAAAGAGAAGGAAAGAGTGTGATAGAAGCTCAATGGAAAGAAAAAGAAGACTTTGTAGAGTGAGTTGGTCTCCATGGCTTAAATTATGCTGCAATATGAATTTAATTAATGAATCCCAGAAGCTTAACATATTTATTAATGGTTCATGGGAAGTCTGAAGGAAACTGGGTAACTCCCCAGGAAAGCCTGACTCTATGAAGTGACTTAGCAATGGGCTTCCAATTCTGTCTACCATGTCATGTGACTTCCAAAATCACCTTAGCAGGACAATAGGACTCAAGGAACATGTAACCTACTCTTCTCTGCTTTAGCTTAGAAATGATATGTCTCTTTCATTTATCACTTATTTGTCTGAATTATGTGGCTACATTTATATTTGAAAGCCAAAATTAGAATGAGGGAAGAGTAGCTCTAGACACAAGAACAAATACAAGTGCTATTTCTTTAAGAAATGAGGGGGGTTTACACAAAATACCTGATTCGAGGTAAAGATTTCTTACATGTCAAACTCCACTGTGCAATACAAAATCAGTCATTTCCTTCCTCTTATCTCATGTAGTAGATGCCTCTTCTAGAAAATTCCCCTGTAATATTCCTTAGTTCAAAGACATTAATGGTATGAGATTGATAAAATATTGTTGTATCTTTAATAACCATTTAGTATTCAAATAATTATTTACCTCTGCACTTACTAAAGGACTCTGTGAGCTCCGTCTAGAAATTGGGGCACAAAATTAATTATGAGAAAATATACGGATACCGTCAGCTTTAGTTTTTACTAAATGTCTATGATGTCAAGGAAGGCATTTTCATTGCCTTGTATGCAATGGTATTGCCACTTAGTCCAATCTATAAATTCTACAGGTAGTGATTGAGTTTTCATCGTCTGTTTTTACTCTCCAAATAATTTATAGCTTTCATTTATGAAGAAGCTGGCAATAAAATAGGCAAAGTAGGAAAGAGAATCATCTGGTAACAAAACAGACGAAGCAATGAATGCTTGAGTATTTACTTTCGATGGCCCAGTTAACCTCATTGGATTGATGTAGCTGCCAGGGTTTGACCTCTTTTACTACTGATAGAAATTGAAATTCATTCTATAAACTATGTAATTGATCATTAAAAATAAAATAGGGAGAAAAGGCAGCAAGACTTGATATGATCCCAGTATACATGATGCTTCTACTAAATTTGTAAATATAAAAAGCCAAGTCCAGGTGACTGGGAGGCTCAGTCACTTAAGCTTCCAACTCTTGATGTCAGCTCAAGTCATGACCTCATGGTACATGGGTGTAAACCCCACATTGGGGTTCACAGCCTTGAAGCTTATTTGGGATTGTCTCATACCCTCTCTCTCTGCCCCTACCTTCTCCTCAAAATAAATAAATAAACTTTAAAAAAACAAAAAAAGTTAAAAAATTCCCATTATTGTAGAAATATTGAATAAATTCAGGTTGCCAAAATTATTAACCAGAAAAGAAAGATATTTCAATCAGAACAACAACAACAAAAAAAATTAGTTGTCCTTGGGGGATGAAATTTGAGTGAGAAAGTAAAAATATATTTAATCAGAGGAGTAAATACTTCAGGTGGCTCAAAATTGCAACTGTATTAATTTTTTTTTCATTAGGAAACCATAAAGGGGAGACATTTTGTGACTCTAAGGGTAAATGATATTCATTTCAGAAACTAATAAGTAGTCTCGAGTCAGTCAGCATGTGTAATACTTTGTGTGTGTGTTCTTCAAATCAGATATCAAAGTAAAGGAAATAAGTATCAACATGTCATCAGGGACTTGCTCACAAGCCACAATAACCCACTTTTCTAGCCCTGCTTACAAGGTCAGCTGCCAGGCCAGATGCAAGGAGGAGTAAGTTCCCCCTTGACAAGTCCCCACGACCAGTTTGATCCAGTTCAGACAGAGTACTCATTCTCCACATGACCTCCCCATCCCAATTATCTAATTATAATAACAAAAATCACACCTTCCAGCATGACAGAGATCCATCCATGCCCATTTAAAGGAAGAAAACATGTGGCACTCAGATTCCCAGAAGCCTCCTCTCCCCAGAAAAACCACTTGTCAACTTGCTTACTGGCCCTGGAATTACCCTAACCCCCTAAAGCCCTGAGCAGGAGACCCAATCCAGGAGAAGGTGCCTTTGGAGCATGGACTCCCTTTCTCCATTTTCTGGCCTTTGAATGATTGACCTTCAGGCCGTCAAATAACTGCATCATTATTTGGTTATTTGACAGCCAATGAAAAACCTACTACTCTGGAAACAAAAACATAATGTAGATAGTTTTAATTTATACAAAGCATTGTTGACCTTTGGCTATTATTGCAAATGTAACTAGAGCTTGGTTTAAAGGTAGATGCTTAATGGGTTGAAGGTGGAATATGACAAGCTCACTCTGTAAGTTCAGTTCTGGATTTATGAAATATGTTTGTCACTACCACCATGACACTATGTCATACAACTGAATATAATTATACTCTTCTTATTTTAGTTCTTGGATAGCATTTGTAGGACTGCGGAGTCAGATATGAACATTTTAAAGATTTTTAAAAATTTCATAGTGAATGCAGAAATAAAGGTAATCCATACGGGAAAAGAATTACGCACATAATTGGTTACCTTTTTTGGTTGTTGGTATTCTGTTTTGTTACTTTGAAAACAATCAATATAAGTCAAAACACGGCCTTCCCCAGCTCCTACTTTTGCTTTTGGGAAAAAACTACCTGTGTGCAGCTTTTAATCACTTGATTTTTCAATACAATGTCAATAATGAATTTTCAATTGATATTTGAGTGACTTTTTCAATAGGAGAATTGGAATTTGAATGGAGATAAAACATAGAAAAGTTTAGACCTGATGACGTCAGTTAGTCATTTAAAATTTTAGTAAATGGAAAGGCTATCTTGGTGGGCTTTTGCAAACACTATTTTTAATTTACTTTATTCTTTTTTATTATTATTTGAAACATTGCTACAAGAATTTCCTCCATGGATTTTTTTCCCAAAGACAAGATGATGATGAGGTCTGTTTCCTGCCTTGTATAGTCCTTACTACAGTAATTGAATGTTAAAAACCGCCAGACATGGAATAGTCCTATAATAGCACTGCTTGTGCCCGATAATCCCATCAAAATGGTTCTAATAGCTAATAGAGACATTTGCACATTTTCTTGTTTTTACAAATCTTAACCCAAACAATAATCCTAGGTTAATGGGTGATAAAATATGAGAATGAATTTTATGACAGATTAGCTCCTTTATTGTCTTGGGAGAAAATGGCCTCAGTTGTCAGTACAGAGCATTTTAGCAGCTGAGTTATAAGCATGTCAGGCTAGGATTTGTGTTCCTAATGGAGGAAAAATTACTGCAGTGATAAGTACTTATCTAAATTTTGGCCTCTTTTCCACCTAATTCTGAGTTTCTGAAAACTCATTTCCTCACAAGTGAATTAAAGGCAGTGATTATCATTCATAGGCAGGTTGTTAGTATTTAAGTAAATTATTTTGGCCTGATAGTTTATTTTAGTTATGTTACCATAATGCATCAGATAATCATTGCATTTACTTATGCTGTGCTGGCATTTTTAAATGTAAATTAAGCTTTTGTTTGTCGGGTAATTTATTGCATCACATAGCAGACTCTGAGACTCACTAGTATATTATAAACAATTTTAGTAAGCTTTGTCCTTTGTCCTTTTTTAATGAGGACTGGTCTTATTTTGTTCAGGAGAAAACATTACAATTGTCTAGAAGGATTATAATAAAGTGAAATAAGCATTAGAGTTAAGATGTGGTTGGAATGATCAACATGGATGCTTCTCCTAGGTTTGGTTAGTGATAGTCATTTAAATATGTATACACCACATGGAAACTGAGTTTCAACCTCTCCAAAGATTCAAGATGGTGCCCTTAGATAAGAAACTAAATTTACTCTGAGTTTCAAAAGTCAATTTATCTACTTTTGACCAGTTAAACTTTTGACCACATACAAAGGACTGCTTTTTACTTTCTTTATGATTATGTCTTAAACTTGAGTTATTTCTCTTGTTTGACTTATAAACTACGAATTAATAACAAAGGGGAGAGAAAAGAGAACTTGAGACCTTCCCTTCTTTATCTTATCCATGTGATCTTTTA
>NC_043703.1:7677849-7679827 GCF_006229205.1 Suricata suricatta | reverse complement strand
TTTATACAAATTATAATGTAGTCAGGGTCAAGAATTTGATCATACAAATCTAATATACAAAGTCAAGTTTAAAAAAAAATCTAGAAGTCATTTAATCTTCCTTATTAGTCTCCAGTCCACTTAGTAGATGAAAATTTTAGATTTTTCCTTTCCTTTTATCTTGATTTTATCTTGTTTAAAATGTTTCTTTTGGTCAAATTTCCAGTTCATTCTAAGTCCAATAAAATTTTTCTGTTTTTTAATGTTCAAGGTGGAGTCTGATTACATTTCTCAGCCACAAGGGGAGGTAGGTTGTCTTAGTGCTGTCCTCCTTGTCTTTGGCGTTGGATGTTGGGCTGCTTAGTCTCTTTAATGGCATCAGCTAAAATCAATACATTCATCTCCAAATATTACGTACTAACCACTTCCATTGATGGTTGTCCATGCACAACCCCATCCTAGGTTTCTGCTGACTAAGTGAATCATTCAGCAGCTACTATGCCCTTGTCAGGGCACACAGAAAGTTCTTGATTTCTTGAGTGCCAAGACAAAGTGGTGGGGTGATCTTACCATTGCCTAGCTGGCAAAGTCTCCCCCTTGCTAGCTTATCATAGAGCATGTAGGACATTGCTCCATAGGGCACTTTAGCTGGAGGCAGATACAATAAGAACAGCTTTCTTGGTTTGTGTCATGCTTACCTGTATGTTTCTATATCTATCAACTCCCCAACGTACCCAGTCAGATTTCAAATTGGACCTCAATAGACCCAAAAGGGGAAGTCTTTCTGCTTTTCCTTTCTTATCTGAATAGGCCTTCCTTTTTGTGATACCTTAATTTTTGTTTGAGTCACAAATCATCCACTTAGCTAACTGATATAATCTTTAATAACCTATAAAGGACTTTCTGTGAACTAAGGCCAGCACAGTTGGCTGATGAAACAGGAAAGTCAGTCCATCCTGGACCCATGGATCCTAGGAACTGAAATGAATGTGTTAAAAAAATTTTCCCAACATCAACCATTTTGCAGAAACTTGAATGAAATATTCTGACCCTTTTTTGTTAGATATGTGGATTTAGATCTGATTAATTTAAGCTATGTAGAAAACTACAAGGCTAAACTATAGGAAATTGTCACTGTTGTATGTTAAAACCAAATACTGTCAGTGCAGGTGCAATTAATTCAAATCTATCCATACCTTTTTTTTTTGCAATAATTAATTTGGGGAATCTCCAACCCAATGAATGCACACAGGTACACACACACACACACAAACACACACACACACACACACACACACACATGCACTCACAGCATTCTCTTTGTTAGTCCAGTCTTTACAAGAAGTTTGACTTACTGTAATATGTGATAAACTTTCAACTTGATAGGTAAATCATATACTTAACCACATTGTTACGTTTCTTTTTTCATGTTATAATTAAAACTGTGCAAACACACCTTTGTATATAAATATGAATATATATTTACATAATACCACATGAATTCTGTTCAATGCATACCCCAAAATTATAGTAGGATTACACTTGATTTCTTGCTGTGCATTTTTTCTGATAGGTTTTATTTGCCATTTGCTTTGTTCTTTTTACTATCATAATTTCATCCAAGTTCAACTTTTTATTTTTTAATTATTTTTACATTTTTAAACAATGTTTATTTATTTGTAAGAGGGAGAGAGACAGAGTGTGAGCAGGGAAGGGCAAAGAGAGAGGGAGACACAGGAATCTGAAACAGGTTCCGGGCTCTGTGCTGTCAGCACAGAGCCTGATGCAGAGCTCAAATGCATGGACAGTGAGATCATGTCCTCTGCATGGACAGTGAGATCATGTCCTCTGCCAAAGCCAGAAGCTTAACCAACTGAACCACCCAGGCCCCTCAATTTCAACTTTTTAAAAACACTTCTAGCATACTAAAAATATCTATTTTTTCCCAAGAGACTTTCATTCAAATGGTCTCCTTCCTTTTAAATCTAGATTAGCTACT
>NC_043703.1:7622601-7677749 GCF_006229205.1 Suricata suricatta | reverse complement strand
GTATTGTAAACTTAGAGAAAAAGTCATTTGTTGAAAACCTTCAACTCAGATTTATACAAATTATAATGTAGTCAGGGTCAAGAATTTGATCATACAAATCTAATATACAAAGTCAAGTTTTAAAAAAAATCTAGAAGTCATTTAATCTTCCTTATTAGTCTCCAGTCCACTTAGTAGATGAAAATTTTAGATTTTTCCTTTACTTTTATCTTGATTTTATCTTGTTTAAAATGTTTCTTTTGGTCAAATTTCCAGTTCATTCTAAGTCCAATAAAATTTTTCTGTTTTTTAATGTTCCAGGTGGAGTCTGATTACATTTCTCAGCCACAAGGGGAGGTAGGTTGTCTTAGTGCTGTCCTCCTTGTCTTTGGCATTGGATGTTGGGCTGCTTAGTCTCTTTAATGTCATCAGCTAAGATCAATACATTCATCTAATATTACGTACTAACCACTGCCATTGATGGTTGTCCATACACAACCCCATCCTAGGTTTCTGCTGACTAAGTGAATCATTCAGCAGCTACTATGCCCTTGTCAGGGCACACAGAAAGTTCTTGATTTCTTGAGTGCCAAGACAAAGTGGTGGGGTGATCTTACCATCGCCTAGCTGGCAAAGTCTCCCCCTTGCTAGCTTATCATAGAGCATGTAGGACATTGCTCCATAGGACACTTTAGCTGGAGGCAGATACAATAAGAACAGCTTTCTTGGTTTGTGTCATGCTTATCTGTATGTTTCTATATCTATCAACTCCCCAACATACCCAGTCAGATTTCAAATTGGACCTCAATAGACCCAAAAGGGGAAGGCTTTCTGCTTTTCCTTTCTTATCTGAATAGGCCTTCCTTTTTGTGATACCTTAATTTTTGTTTGAGTCACAAATCATCCACTTAGCTAACTGATATAATCTTTAATAACCTATAAAGGACTTTCTGTGAACTAAGGCCAACACAGTTGGCTGATGAAACAGGAAAGTCAGTCCATCCTGGACCCATGGATCCTAGGAACTGAAATGAATATGTTAAAAAAATTTTCCCAACATCAACCATTTTGCAGAAACTTGAATGAAATATTCTGACCCTTTTTTGTTAGATATGTGGATTTAGATCTGATTAATTTAAGCTATGTAGAAAACTACAAGGCTAAACTACAGGAAATTGTCATCGTTGTATGTTAAAACCAAATACTGTCAGTGCAGGTGCAATTAATTCAAATCTATCCATACCTTTTTTTTGCAATAATTAATTTGGGGAATATCCAACCCAATGAATGCACACAGGTACACACACACACACACACACACACACACACACACACACACATACACACATGCACTCACAGCATTCTCTTTGTTAGTTCGGTCATTACAAGAAGTTTGACTTACTGTAATATGTGATAAACTTTCAACTTGATAGGTAAATTATATACTTAACCACATTGTTATGTTTCTTTTTTCATGTTATAATTAAAACAGTGCAAACACACCTTTGTATATAAATATGAATATATATTTACATAATACCACATGAATTCTGTTCAATGCATACCCCAAAATTATAGTAGGATTACACTTGATTTCTTGCTGTGCATGTTTTCTGATAAGTTTTATTTGCCATTTGCTTTGTTCTTTTTACTATCATAATTTCATCCAAGTTCAACTTTTTATTTTTTAATTATTTTTACATTTTTAAACAATGTTTATTTATTTGTAAGAGGGAGAGAGACAGAGTGTGAGCAGGGGAAGGGCAAAGAGAGAGGGAGACACAGGAATCTGAAACAGGTTCTGGGCTCTGAGCTGTCAGCACAGAGCCTGATGCAGAGCTCAAATGCATGGACAGTGAGATCATGTCCTCTGCCAAAGCCAGAAGCTTAACCAACTGAACCACCCAGGCCCCTCAATTTCAACTTTTTAAAAACACTTCTAGCATACGAAAAAACATCTATTTTTTCCCAAGAGACTTTCATTCAAATGGTCTCCTTCCTTTTAAATCTAGATTAGCTACTTTCTAAATCTGTACACAATTGTCCTCATGAGAAATCTAAACATTTGCTTCCTCAATATGGCATATTATTTCCTAGACATCATATTGCCCCTTTCATGATTTAATTCTTCACTTGTCTAAAGTATATCCTCAAGTAAGAAATGACATAGAGGGTTAAATTTGCAAATCTCTGATTTTCTAAAAGTACCCTTATTCTGCCTGACTTAATTTGTCTCACTGCAAAATTCCCAGTAGAAAAATGCTCAGAATTTGAAGACATTTTCTCTTTGTATCACACGATATGACATTGCTGAATAAAAGCCAGATTCCAGATTCATTCTTTGTCTTTTTGATATTGCCTCATTTCCCACCTCTTGACACCTTGTTTCCTCGGACTGTCATGACAATGTACCACTAATTGAGTGGCTTAAAACAAGAGAAATGTGTTCTGGAGACCAGAAGTCTGAAATCAAGGTGTTAGTAGGGCTGTGCTTCCTCTGCAGGTTCGGGGGAAGCATCATTCACTGCTCCTTCCAGCTCTGGTGTTGCTTGCAACCTTGGTGTCACTTGGCTGGCTGGTAGCTGCATCACTCTGATATCAAAGGATGTTCTCCTTGTGTGTCTGTCTCCATGTCCAAATCTCCCTAATCTTAAAAAGGAAATTAGGGGTGCCTGGGGGGCTCAGTTGGTTAAGAGTGTGATTCTTGCTTTTGGCTTAGGTCACCATTGGTTCATGTCCTACACTGAGCTCTGTGCTGACAGTGCAGAGCCTGCTTGGGGTTCTCTCTCCCTCTCTCTGCCCAACTCTGTCTCTGTCTCTCTCTGTCTCTGTCTGTCTTTCTCTCAAAATAAATAAAGAAACCTAGGAAAAAAGAAACTAGTCGTTGGGTTAGGGCCCACCCTAATGCACTAAGACCTCTTAACTTGATTAAGACTCTGTTTCCAACTAAGATCACTTTATTAAGTGTGGGGAGTTAAGACTTGAAAAAAATCTTTTGGGGGAGTGCAGTTCAACCCATAGCACCCTGAATTAAAAGAAAAACTTCTGTTTTACTCTTGGGTATGCTGATATTTTATTTTTATTTTTTTTACTTTTTTAGAGTAGTTTATTGTCAAATTAGTTTCCATACAACACCCAGTGCTCTTCCCCACAAGTGTCCTCCTCCATCATTACCACCTCTTTCCCCCCTCCCCCTTCCCCTTCAACCCTCAGTTCCTTTTCAGCATTCAATAGTCTCTCAGGTTTTGCATCCCTCTCTCTCTCCCCAATTCTCTTTCCCTCTTCCCCTCCCCCTGGTCCTCCATTGAGTTTCTCCTGTTCTCCTGTTAGACCTATGAGTACAAACATATGGAATCTGTCCTTCTCTGCCTGACTTATTTTAAAATGATGAATCTAATATGGCATTCTTCATAATTTTATTGGTAAACTTTATGTAATTTGAAAATGTCTATGCCATTTTAAGTCAGAGAAATTTACTTCCCATTATCTCTGATAATTTTGACTCTATTTTTGCTGTTTCTTCTTCTGGAACTCATATTTTAATTGGATTGTTGATTTCTTGGTTTTACAACTTGTATCATGTATCTTTTTACCCCAGCTTTTATATAAACTTGTTATTGAAAAAAATCAAACAATGTTACCTTTATATACCAGAGTTTGCTTTGAAATTATTAATTTATGTTTGTTTTTAGTTCTCAAGAGTTCTTGTGTTTTTCTTTTTATACCATTCTGGTGTTAATTTATGAATATGTTATAGTTTTTATAAAATTCTACTTTGGACAATTTTGTTTTAATTTCTGTATATTTTCCTAAATTATGTTCCTAGATATATTTAAAAACAATTTTTAAGGTCTTTATTTTATTTTGAGAGACAGAGGAGAGAGTGAGCTGGGAGGGGCAGAGAGAGAGGGAGACACAGAATCTGAGCAGGCTCCAGGCTCTGAGCTGTCAGCACAGAGCCCAATGCGGGGCTCGTACCCATGGACTATGAAGTCATGACCTGAGCCGAAGTCGGAGGCTCAACCGACTGAGCCACCCAGGCACCCCTCTGGATATTTTTGTTTGTTTGTTTAAGACTTATTCTTTCTTGTTTTAGGCTTGCCTTAAATGTATAACCAACTTTGTTTTCCCATAGGTATTTTTAAATGTGGCCATTGATTCTTGCTAATGAGTCACTCGGTACATGTGGACAAGGCTCATCATCTACTCACACTTGCTTTATGTTAGAACCAGACATTCTATTGAAGACCACTCATGCACAAGCATAGGGATGCTTCATCCAACTAGGCACTCGAGTTTTCTTTTGACATTTTCTTGAGTTTGGAAAGCAAACCTCCCTTTTTGCCTTGGGTATGATCATCTGGGTGTATTACTTCTGCCTAGTAAAATGCAATCAGATTTGAGATGGAAAATGTTCTGTGCCTAGTCCTTCATTTACATCTTATATGTTAGCCCACACCTCTCTGGGGGTCTGCCACCTGTGCCGAGAACCCGTATATCATATTAAGCTAAGCTGAACCTCATTAGTCAGTAGTTATCTATCAGCTTTACTTCTTGCTAAAACTTTAGAAATCTCTCTGTTGCCAAAGTGTCTCTATTCTTTTGCTACTATGGGATTACAGGTTTTTTTTTTTTAACTTGTTTTCAGGAAGGAACATTGTAAGTGTCTGCAGCAAATCTGCCATATGTCTTCTAAGTAGTTTTGTTGTTGTTGTTTTTTATTTCTAGTGGGACGACCTGATCTCCTTGAAGACTTATTGTAGGGAATTGGTTTCTAGGTGAAAATATTCAAAGAAGACAGTACTCAGATAAGTAAAACACAAAACAAAACCAAAAAAATGAACCAACAAATTTCTTGTTTCACCGCTGTAAACAGGATTCTCAGTGGAACTAAGAAGCTATGTCCACAAAGCAAAGAAAGAATAAAAAGATTCATAAATAATATTTACAGACAACTGTCTGAGGAGGCCTATATATATATTTTTTATTTTACTCTCCTTTTTCCTTTACTCTTTCTATTTCTCATGTCCTATCCCTCCTCCCTTCTTCCTTTAGTCTGTCCCAGTCACCTCCAGCATACCACCAGCCACGCTCACTTTGACCTTCACCTGACTACGCCCACAGGGGCCGAGGGCAGGCTGCTGCTCTTGTTGAATGACCACAAAGTTTCCCAATGAAAACAGTGTTGCAGCGTGTGTCTTCTCCACCGGGGCCTTCCATGTCCCTGCCTTGTGTTAACCGGACTAAAAATAAAATCTGCCTGAAAAGTGGCCACCATACATCCTTATAGCTCCTGAGGAAGACACAAACAGTTAAATAATTATACAGTTAGCATTCATTGATTTAGGGACAGGTGAACATAAGCATTTACAAATATTGAAGTAGAACATACACAAATAATATACATATATTTGTGGTCTGTAAAACACTGAGTGTTCCTTCAGCCAGTTTATATTCATATTTTTCCACATTTCACTTTCCATTTTCCAAATGACATGATTTTTAAGTTTTTATCTTTATGATCTATGTGCCTCTCTGTAAGCTACATCAAGTATTATTTGGGGGTTGTATTAGGGTTCTTCAGAGGAAAAGAACCAGTAGGCATATAAGAAGGAAATTGTTATCGAATTGGCTCATGCTTATGGAGGCCAAGCAATACCATGATCTGCTATCTGCAAGCAAACACCGGGCAAGCTGGTGGTATGATTCAGGGTCAGTCTTAAGACCTGAGACTTGGAGGATTGGCAGTGTGAGACCTAACCTGAGTCCAAAGGCCCAACAACAAGGAAGGCCTACACCCGAGGGTGGGGGAAAACGCGTATCTGTACTCAGTTTGCTCATCCTCTGCCATTTTGTTCTTTCCAGGTCCTTGATGTATTGGATGAGGCCCACTCAAAGGTGAGGGTGATTTTTACCCAGCCTGCTGATCCAAATGCTCACATCTTCCATGTAGACCCCCACAGACACAGCCAGAAATACTGTTTTGCCAACAACCTGGTTATTATTTAACCCAGTCAAATTGACCCATAAAATTAAGCATCACAGGGTTTTCAGCATAAAATAAATAGATAAAAGTATAGCTAATCTTGAAGAAACATTTGCTGTGTAATTACTGTGGAGTAGAACCTATTTAAGGTCTAAGGACAAAATGACATGTTTTTTTTCTGCATAAATAAGCAGCTTACTTAGAAAGGAAGATGGGAGTAAATGACCGACAGGTATAGTGTATGCTAATGCCCGGTGTGATTGTACACACGCATTACCAAGAGGGAACCTGTTCTAAGACAGCCCACCTTCCCCAAACCAAAGACATGGCGGAGTGAGAGAGTAGGTGGGCATGGGATAGAGAGCATTGCTTCTGAGGTTCTTTCAAAGAATTTAAACTGTTAGAGTTGATTTCCCTGTCTGCATGCTCCCACTCGTCCACACTCAGTCGGTAAACCCTCCCCTCGGCACTAGCGCCAGCGCCCACACTGGCACATTCACACCTCTCCGCCACCACCACCAACGTTCCTATGACCTCCGCCTCTAGGCTTGAAAAGCGTGTTCTCCATTCTGCCATTAAAGTGGAACATTTCCTTCGCTACATAACACATTATACCACAGAGGACACTGTGCGTCACTGTCCTGTAGGCAAGCCGCAGCACATGGCTGGCATGCAAAGTATAGCACTCCACTGAAGCGTTTTCTCCTGTTTATTAAGAAAAAACTAAATAAAGCTTCGGAAGAGAGGTGGAGTGCTCGTTTGCCAAGGAATGTGACGTAGATGGAAACAAACTGGACACATCTTGAAATCACTGTCTGCTTTGTATTATAATTTATACATGGCCTTTGATTCATATTAGCGTTGGAATATTAACCTATTAATGACAGATATTATTCTTTCATAATAATTTATTATAATAATGAATTCTTCTTATTACGTGATTGATATTTCGTGAATTACATCAGCACTGTGGAAATGGGAAAACAGAAAACTTTTAATGCATAATTGAGATTTGATTTATTTTAATATTTTTAGCCTCAAGAGCCATAACTAGTAGTCAAAAAATAGTGCTTCTGAATATAGGCTTCACTTTATAGGCAATCATTTCTTGTTGAAACACACACACAAACATCTCTATAAAGCTATTTGCTTGTAGCAAATAATTTCCAATATTCTGCCTATGACTTACAATTTCCTGGGTTTGAGAAATAATGAGGACATTTCACAATGCTCAAATTCTGCAAGACTTATTATTCCTTATATATGTTAGATTACATACTTTCATCTATAGGGGAAGTGCATGACTAATGCATCGTTCAAATGTATATAATTTAGACAAATGACAGGTTGCTAGATAAATCTTGCAGATGCCAAGAATTTAAGCAGAAAACTCACTAACAGTTGGATTTTTCAGATCCTTTTGGGAACATCTGTGAAAAGAAATATTGCGACTTTTAACGAAACAGTATGAGCATACATGAAAGGCCCAGCAGGTTGGGGGATGAGAGACCATTTCCCCCTCCCCCAGCAAAGGGAAACGAATGAGCAGACGCTGTCTGTATCCTACCCACTGAGCTGGCAGTGCCCACGACTCCCAGTAACCTCTGTTGGACTTGTCACTTGCAAGACAAATTTGTTCATATATCATGACTCTCAGAATACCTTTTCGGCAACTGTATCAGTAATTAGCTATGCCTTGTTACTGCTCAAGGCATGTGTATCTGTCACGTTGATAAAAAGGTCTTTTTTTTTTTTTTCATTTCAACTAACATGTTAGCCTCTCAGCATTATAATGCCAGCAAAGAGCCACAGTGGTGATCAAACCCTCAGTGATGACCTTTAAAAACACATTGTTTGAGAAAAATAAGAAGCGGTATGCTATGCCACCCTACGGGGCACTAAAATTTGAGAGGAAACATAAACCTTGAAAGGAACATTTAGAATAATTTGGAAAGATGTTCTTCAGATGAGTTTTCTAACTGAGACAAGCAATATGAACTATTTTATGTAGAATTTTCAGGAAATTCTCAGTTGCTAAAACTTTATTCATGCATTGTTCATTATTAAACACTAAGAGATAATTGCAAGATAATTACAATTAATTCCATTGGGGGGATATAATTTTCGATGAGTATTTGTGTTTACAACAAATAAAAAGGCAGACATAGAATTATATGAATCAGAGATTCTCAGATTTGGATCATCAACAAAATTAAATGTAGTGTTGTTTTTTAAATAAAAATTCTCAGATCAAAACTTACTGGAACAAAATATTTTACCAGGAAGGAGTACCATAAAGTGAAGAGACAAAGCAAAAGTCTCAGATAAGCTATTTTTAAAAAATTATGTAAGTGATGTTATCGTTAACATTTCAGAGATATTTAATTGAAACAAGAAACATATTGGATCTGCTCCAAATCAATGAGACCAAATTAAAAATGAGCATGATATATAAACAGAAAGATTAGAAAAAAATAAAAATGGCCAATAAATACATAAACCTATACTGATCCCCATTTGTGATCAACAGAAGTGGAAACAGAATAATAATAATGTTTCTCTCATTACCTGACAGATTTGCAGAGTTAAATAAGAAATTTCAAAAGATCACCACTGCTTATGGTGATGGTATAAAAGATTTAACAGTATCATTGACTGTGGGTGACGTTGTTCATCTTATCAACTTTGAGGAGACCCATAAAAATACTTACCTGCAAATATAGTGTCATCATAAAGCAAACATGTTTACCGTATCTTCTAGGGCATCCTTGAATCACCCAAGATAGTGACTAAATAGCACATGCTTGGGTCTCAGTTTTGATTAGTTCAATTAATTATTAACTGTGAACATTTTCTGACTCATTTACTTGCAAAGTCAGTCCTACAGAAAACATAGTATGAGGGTTAAGAATGTACAAGGATGTTCATTGCAACTCTGCCTCTTGCAAAAACAAGGGCCATCTTAATGTGAATCAATTAACAAGAATAAGAAAGAATGAGATCTCAGATGCTTTGCAAAGTTATCACAGATAACCAGTTAAAAAACAAAGTAAATTTAAAATGTAACTATAATGTTGTCATGTATTCTCTAGAATGTTTCATTGCTTGGGAAAAATTGCCCAGAGTTTGACAGATCCATTGGTGTATTTTAGAATTTGGAGGGAAAGAACTAAAATCAGGGACACAAAAGGGGTACCTGGGTGGCTCAGTCAGTTAAGCATCAGAATTTGGCTCAGATCATGATCTCACGGTTCCTGAGGTGGAGCCCTATGTCAAACAGACCCACATTGAGCTCTGTGCTGACAGCTCAGAGCCTGCAGCCTGCTTCTGATTCTGTATCTCCCTGTCTCTCTGCCCCTCCCAACCTCATCACACTGTCTCTCTTCCTTTCAAAAATATATAAGCACTAACATTTATTTAATCAGACACATAGAATACCAATCAAGTGGAAATACACGAAGGGATCATTAAATGTGGAAAAGCTTGTGAAAAGAAACATCATCATCATCATACATTTGAATCAGCAGTGAAAATATTCAAGTAGCCAAGACAGAAGTATTGCTTTTTATACAAAGTTTTGGTTTCTTTAAAACAGGTTAATGTAGGCATAGTGCAGCGGATGTGGAAGCACTCGGCCCCTAGACACCAGAACTGGTAGTTAAAGGCTCTTGCCCGTAATTATTGAATCAAAAATTGCTACTTAAGTATTATTATGAAAAATTCAACCAAATACCAAAGGAAGCACCTAAAAGAGCCAACTTCTATAAAGAAAGAAGAGTCTGGACAGGTTGTAGGTATCGCTGATTTCAAATTTAAATCTTCAGCCCAACCAATTTTAAGATTCTTTTCAGTTTGCAAAATAAGCAAGATTGTGTTTCTCTATGTAGTTTGGTTGTTGGCCTGCTTGCACTTTTGTGGGGATAGGAGCTAGGTAAAACATATTTTTTCAAGTATTCTTTGTGTAATTCCCATTTTTAGGCATACACTGGAAAACGTATTTCCAATATTTCATTAGGAGATCCAAATTACTAACCTAGCTCTCGTAGGCTCCTAGGATTTTGTCCATAATTTCTACATTTGAAAAGAGTTGTTGGTGGATGTCGGGAGTGGCGGTGTGGAGGGATGCATGAAGGAAAAGGTTATAGAAAGATTATGTATTTCTGTATATCGGAAAATAACACAGTGAATAATTTCTCCTTTGAAGTCAGAAAAAATCAATTTTAATGCCTAGGCAATGTTAAATATAGTATTTTATGGATAAGATTTGAGAAAAGCAACTCCTCGATTTCTCCTATAGATTTTGTTCCCCTATGATATCAAATTAATGCTACTCATTGTTTCAGTACTAAGCTCTCATTCTCTTATTGTTTGAAAAGTAAGATGCTATCCCTTTTGGTTTAGCATCAAGAAAGAAGTTTTCTGAGCCAAGATATCTTTACTTAAGGGAAATTACACTTTCAGCGGAATATATCTAATACCAACTGACAAGTAATTTTATTGTTAGCATGCATTTTATGAATAATTCCCTATGAGATATGTAAACATGGGTGATTTTACTAATCAATATGAACCTCAGTTAAATACCTAAAAATGGGAATTACACAAAGAATACTTGAATTTACCCTTCCATTTGGGTTTATCATTTCTCCAAAATTTAACACAGAAATATGTCCAGATATATAAGTACAATGTCAATGATGTATTCAAAATACAAAAAAAAAATAACAGCATTACAATTTGGCCTTATAACTGGGTTATAAAATCAACTTCTAAAAAATTACAAAAAATGATCTAAAACAATGATCTTTATTTGCCTGGAAACATTAGACACACAATAAATTCTCCAGTATTTATTCTCTAAGGCATTTATACAATACTATTTTTCTTTTTGTTTCAAATGGAAAGAACCAAAAAGACCATCACACCCAAATCATAATCAATTTGCACTGACAGGATGGCATCAACATCAGCCATGCCATATGCCTGACTATAAAATGAAATGATTAGCATGTACCCCCTGAACAGTAGATTACTAATTTATTTTGCATGTATTAAAGCCCGTTAATGGGAAGTCACAGAAATCTGCAAATGCATACATCCATTTTTGGAATGACTGTATCCATCATGTCCAACAGCTTTCTCATACCCTTTTGTAATTCTGCAAACGCCCAGCCCCTCACCCACCCCTAGTCATTGATCATCATACTTTCATGTAGGCAAGTTTGTATTTTCTAGTGTTTTACATAAATGGAATCATACAGTATACATTCTTATTTTTGACTTTCCCTCAGCATAATCATTTTGAGATTGGTCCATGTTATGGGTATCAGTGGTTCATTTTTTATTGCTGAGTGGTATTCAATCCTACCACATGTTTTCCAATTACCTGATCACAGACATTAGGAATATTTCCAGTTTGGAGTTAATACTAATCACAGCTGCTAGAAACACTGATATGTCTTTATACCAACACAAGGTTTTGTCGGGAGCCGCCACGTTTCCTGGCTGCCTCAGGCAAGGATTATCACTCTTGGGGGGGGGGGAGTGAACCAGTAAACAAGATTTGCATCTGGAGGCTGGAGATTGCCATTTCCTGGTCCAAGATTTTGGAGTTGGTCATGCTGGGCCAGACGTAGAGTGGCCAAGGTGCACAAAAGATCAAAACCGCATTTTGGATTATTCAGTGCTAGCTCCTCCTCCCCAGCATTGCTGAGGCAAGTCTGGGCGCTTCTTTAGATATGCATTTGATTCTGTTTACCTTGTAACCAATCCGGGTCAGTTCTCCGCCCCAAAGTTCTATATAAGAGGAATTATTTTCTTAATAAAAGAAGGAAGAAGAAGAATAAAGGAGACAGAGGCTTGATCAGAAACGGTGTGTGCTGTCTTCACTATCTGCGTCTCTCCCTCCTGCCCTGTTTTTCTCTCCCTCCCTCAGGAAAAGAACCCGTGAGGATTTTCTGCCCTGCTGGCCAGGGCGGGACACGACAAGGTTTTATTCATCTTAGGCAAATCCCTAGAAGTGAAAGGGTTGCATCATGTGGCAGAAAGATGTTTAATTTATTTTAAAAAGAGATACCTAAAAACTATGAAACTATATTCCATAGTGGTTCTACCAATTTAGGCTCTTACCAGTTGTGTGCGATTGTCAGTGACTAAAAAGCTGGACAAAAACTTAATGTGGTCAGTCTTTTTAATATAAAGATATTTTAATAGGTGGTCCAATAGGTATCTCATTGGGGTTTTAATGTATCTGAAAATCATTACAGACTAATCATCTTGGGCATCTTCTCATATGCTTAGTATCCTTTGGTTAAATATCTGTTGGCTCCTTTGTTTAAGTTTTTATTTTATTATTTTTAAGTTTACTTATTTTTGAGAGAGACAGAGACAGTGTGAGTGGGGTAGGGGCAGAGACAGGGAAAGAGAGAGAGAGAGAGAGAGAGAATCCCAAGTAGACGCTACACCACTGACTGACACAGAGCCTGATGTGGGGCTAGAAGTCACAAAACCATGAGATCATGACCTGAGCCAAAACCAAGAGTCAGACACCTAACCAACTGAGCCACTCAGGCGCCCTTCCTTTGTGTTTAATTGCATATTTTGTTTTATTATTGAGCCTCTGAGTTCTTTTATATTCTGGGTGTGTAAGTTGCAAATATTTTACCCTAGTAAATAGCTAGTTTACTCAGCCTCTTAAATTGTCTTTCAAAGAACAGAAATTCTTAATTTTGATAAAGTTGAAAATAAACAAAGTGTACTAAATATGACAGATATTTTTAAATATATTGAATCTAGTTATATATCTTAAGATATAATTTATCTTAGTATATATATATATAGTGCATTAGCTTGAAAATGTGTAATCTGACATGCTACCACGACTTTCTCTATAAATGCCGATTAAGTTAGATTAATTGAGAGTATTTTCAGACTTTTCTGTGGCTAATGGTTTGTTGTCCACTTCTCCCACCAATTATTGGGAGGGAATGTTAAAATCTTTGAGAATAATTGGTAATTTTTCTACTTCTCCATTCAGCGTTCTCAGTTCTTACTTCATGTCTTTAACAGCCTTATTACAATATATTTCACATATCATAAAATTCACCCATTTAAAGTGTACACTGCTGTGTTTAGAATATTCACAGAGTACTACAACTATTACACAATTTTATTTTAGTACACTTTCTTCACTGTGAAAGAAGCTCTACAACCTTTAGAAGCCCCTCCACTCGCCTTGCTCCTGCTCCCCAGATCCGTAACCAATAATCTACTTTCTCCATAGCTCTGCATATGCTGACATTTTCTAAAAAATGGATCATACAGCACATGGTCTTTGAAATTGCCTTATTTACCTTTGCAAGGTGTTCTCAAGGCTCATGTTTTCTGTCATGTGCATCTGTGCATCACTCCTTTGTGTTGCGGAATGATATTCTACAGTGCGAATATGTCACATTTTGTTTAACCATTTGCCAGTTAATAGATACCTGACTTGTTTCCACTTTGGGATTGTTTTGAATAATGCCACTATGAGCATTCTTATACGCATTTTTGTGTGGGTATTCATTTTCACTGGTAGATATCAAGGAGTGTAACTGCTGGCTTCCATTGTAACGATGTCTGTGGTTCTGAGAAACTTCTAGTTGCCTTGCATAGTAGCTTCAACACTCTACATTCTCAACAGCATTGCATAAGGTTTTTAATTTCTCCACATCTTATGCAACACCAGTTGCTGTCTGTCTTTTTTAATTTTAGCTATTTTGTTGGGTAGAAAGTGAAATCTCCTTGCGGATTTGATTTACATTTCTCTATTACATAATGAGGTCGAGTGTATTTTCATGTGCCCAGCAGCCATTTGTAGATCACCTTTGGGGAAATATCTATTCAAATATTTTACCCCTATTTAAATTGGGTTATTTATCATTGTGATGATGATGACAATGATGATGATGATGGTGATGATGTTCTAAGCGTTTATATAACTTTTAGTATCTGATAAGGGATATAAGACATATATCAGATATATGATTTGAAAATATTTTTCTATGCTAAATGGATGTCTTTTCATGCTCTTGATGTTTACATTTATAATACAGAACATTTTAATTTTGATAAAATCTTATTTATCAATATCATCTTTGGATGCTTGTGTTTTTGGCATAATACCTAAGAAAATATTGCCTAACCAAGGTCATGAATATTTATTCCTATGTTTTCTCCAAGAGTTCTTGAGTTTCAGTTTATACATCTAGGGTTTTAATCAGTTTTGAGTCAAATGTGTTTATTATGTAACAGGGGTCAAATTTCACTCTTTTACATGTGGATATCCAGTTGCCCAGTATCATTTTTTAAAAAGTGTATTCCTTCAAGGGAATTGTCTTAGCATCCTTGTAAAACTCAATTGACCGTATACACAGTGTTTTATTACAGTGCTTTCAGTTCCATTCCATTCATCTATATGCTTAACATTATAGCGCAGCCACATCATTTTGATTACTGTAGTCATGTATTAAGTTTAAAATCAGGAGATAAAAGTTCTACAAATTTGTTTTTGTTTTTTTTTTTTTCAAAATCATTTAACCATTTGGGTCACTTGTAGTTCTTTGTGTTCCTTAAGATTAACTAGTCAATTTCTGCAAAAGAACAGCTGGGATTTTGAAAGGAATTGTGTTTAATCTGTAGATGAATTTGGAGGCGTATTGTCATTTTCACAATATTAAGGTTTCCTATTCATAAACATGAATTATCTTTCCACACATAAAGATATTTGATATTTTTCAAGAATATTTTGTGGATTCCAGTGTAGACATCTTATACGTTTTTTAAATTAAATTTGACCTTAAGTATTTTATTCTTTTTGATATATTAGTGAACAAAATTGTCTTCTTAATTTTATTTTCAAATAGTTTAATGCAGTGTGTAGAAATAACATTGCTTTTTTAAAATGTTTCTCTTGAATTCTCTAACCTCCTATTAAGTTCTAATAGTTTTTTAGCGGATTCCTTATGATTATCTTTATGTAGGATTATTTCTTGTGTAAATACATGTAGTTTTACTTACTGCCCCTCCCCCCTTATCTGGATGATTTCTATTTTTCTTTCTTGTTCAATTTCCTTGGTTAGAACTCCCAGTACAATGTAGAGTAAGAGTGTTGAGAGTGGACATTCTTGTCTTGTTCTTGATCCTAGTGGAAAAGTTTTAAGATTGTCACCATTAGAGAGTTCATCATTAAATATGTGAGTTTACCATCGATGCCTTTTATCAGGTTGAGGACATTCCCTTTTATTCCTTTTTCTATGGAGACCAAAAATTCAAGGTATAAAGTCTTTGTTTGAGCTTTTCAAAAACATGGTATCTTGCAATAAGAATTAACTATGTAAAGAAATAAAAGTGTGTGTGTATTATATAAAATGTGTATATATAGTGCATATATATAAGCATACTATATATAATATTTATATATGTCATATATATTATAACAGCATGTAAAAAAAGACCAGTTTAATTTTTGGATTCATAGAAATAAAATCACAAAATTAGCATGCATAATTTAGTGAATAGATAATAAGTGCCATCAAAATAAATCAAATTATATCAATTTCAAATAAGGCAGTATAATAGTTTGAATCTAAAATTCATACACAAATTCAAAGGGCCAAAATAGCCACAGAAATTTTGAGAGGAACATAAAGTTATAATATGTGCATTTTCAGATATTAAATTACTATAAATTTATAATTATTAAAACAATGTGTATTGTAACATGAGTAAAAAAATTATCGATGACATAAAATAGAGAGATCAGACCCAAATTTATTCTCATATAATACTTGTAAACATTTGCTGGATTTTACATAAGTTTAACACTTCAATACACTGGGAATAATACCACCTTTTATATAAATGGTACTGACTCAGTCAGATGTACCTCAATCATACCAAAGATCACTTCCAGATGGCATGCACATATTAAAGTAAAAGGTAAAGCCAAAAAGACAAAAATGTGAAACATCCTCTAATCTCAAAGTTGGCAAAGATTTCTTCAATAAAACTCAAAATCACTTACTGTAAAGGAAAATATGGTGAACTGGATTATATTAAAATTCAAATTTTCTATCCATTAGACATCACCAACAGGAGATTGAAAAAGCAACCCATAGTGAAAGAAAACATTTCCAATGCATTTATTCAACAAATCTACATGCCCAGAATATATAGTAAAATTCTACAAATCAATACGAGCAGACAACCCTATAGGAAATTATCAAAGATGTAAGCAGACATATGGCACAAGATAGCCATATTATTAATAAGTATATGAAAATGGATTCTTGGGTTTTAAAACCACTTTACTGAACTGTGATTGATATACAAACAGCTGCACATATTTAAGGTGTACAACTTGATGAGTTTGGAGCTAAGTGTACATCCAGGAAACCATCGCCACAATCTATTTCACAAACATATACATCAGCTTGTGGTGAAACATACAATGGAGCAATTTTTAGCCTTTAAAAAAAGGAGGGGAGCCTGCTATTTACAACAACATGAATGGACCCAGAGAACATTGTGCGAGGTGAAGTAAGGCAGACACAGAAAGACAATTACTACATCATGCTGCTTGTCTGAGGAACTTACATAGCCCAATCTCATAGAAGCAGAGGATAGACTCATAGTTGTCAGGGGCTGGGGGAAGGGTAAAACATGGTGAAATTAGTCACTATTATTCATACAATAATGAAATATATTATTCATACAATAGTGAAATGCAAACTAGAACCAGAATACAATTATACCATGTACTATCAAATGGCCCTTAAAAAGGAAGCAACAATTAATAAAACCAAAAAAATATATAAAAGAACCACACAAAATGTTAGTAAGACACAGACAAACTTAAAGTCTCTGGCACTGCTATCGAAATATTAATTGGTGAAAACGCCTTTGAACCACTTTGGGAAACTCTGGCGACATCTGCTAAAGCGCTGTCATGTTCTAGCAATTCTGTTCCTGTATGAAGACCCAAAGAAGTGCATACTTATGTGTCCCAAAGATACATTCTAGGATGTTCACAACGGCACTTCTTATGACACTGACAAGCTGCAAATGGAACTAGTGTCCATCATCGCGTAGTGGTGTATTTATGAAATGGAACTCAGTGATGTCACGGACCTGCAATCCGCAGTTCTCTGCACAAGGATGAATACAGCCACAGAGAAAGGGACAGATATTGTATGATTTGATTTACCTACATACAGTTACATAAACCAAGCAAAACTACTGTGCACTGGTAAAGGTCAGGAGGAGAGACCGTGATTGGAAGAGAGCACAAAAGAAGCATCTGAGTATTGGACCTGTTCTTGTTCTTGATCTCCTGGAGATGCTTATGCAGGGGAGCTCACTTTGTGAGCATTCATTGATGCACAAGTGTAACATGTACTACTTTCTGAATGTAATTTAATAAACATAAATGCAAAAAAAGAATATGATCTGGAAGATGTTAGTCTGGATAATGCACAAGACAATAATCCTCACCTCTTTCCAGCAATATTTAATCGCTCAAAAGACCAGTTAATGTTGCTTTTCCCCAGCCTTTTCCTTGGAACATTCTAAGACAGATATCATTATACCTCTCAGTAAGTCTTGTGGTTTCCTGACTTACTTATTTCTAAAACAACATAGTCCATTAGCCACTGGGTTGGCTTTGTTTGAAGGTCTTCATTTTGAGTGAGAAATATAACTCTTCTTTTATGAAATACATTGGGTTCTAAGAATTAACCAAGATTTTAGATTTGGGGGGCAGGGGGTTGATTCTCTTTATGTAGGAAACAGATTGTATCCATCACTCGTCCTGAACTTACACTTTTGTTCTCAGTTTTTAAAAGGAAAATTTGAAAAAAGTAGATAATATGATAAATGAAAATACAGAAAGGAGTAATAAAAGAGAGTCTTCTACAAGTGTCACTTGAGATTACTTCTCTGATTTATATTTCAGTCAAATCATGGCAAGAGTATCAAGCATGAGGGTACTGGTGATTAGGATCAGGATTAAGTGGGTGGAATCACTTAAAGCTGAAAACAGAACCACCAGGGCGCCTGGGCGACTCGCTCAGTTAGGAGTCCACCTTCGGCTCAGGTCAGGGTCTCACAGTTCACAGTTTGGGCCCCGCGTCAGGCTCTGTGCGGACAGCTCAGAGCCTGGAATCTGCTTCAGATTCTGTGCCTCCCTCTCTCTCTGCCTCTCCTCCCCATGCTCTGTCTCTCTCAAAAAGAAATAAAAACATAAAAAAAAATTAAACAGAATTACTGATGCAAATTTTCAGACTGTGTTCCTGATCAGATAATTCTCAGATAATGATAGAAACTCACAGATTCCAGTCACTTCTGGTAGAAGCTGAATCTGGATAATCAGACTCACCACTAGGTGGTCACTTTGTGCAGGCCACAACTCAGAACAATGCACACACTCTCACGAGTATATATTTTTAAATATTATTTTTATTCATTTTGAGAGAGAAAGAAAGAACATGAGTGGGGTAAGGGCAGAGAGAGAGGGAGAGAATTCCAGGCAGGCTCCCTGCTATTAGTGCAGAGCCTGACACAGGGCTCTATTTCATGACTGTGACAACATGATCTGAGCTGACAGCAAGAGCTCGACACTTAAAACAGAGCCACCCAGGCACCCTGCTCACTGGTATATTATTATATATATAGTTTATTTTTGAGATGGAGAGAGACAGAGCATGAGTGGGGGAGGGGCAGAGAGAGAGAGGGAGATACAGAATCGGAAGACAGGCTCCAGGCTCTGAGCTAACTGTCAGCACAGAGCCCAACACGGGGCTCGAACCCAAGAACCGTGAAATCATGACTTGAGCCGAAGTCGGACGCTTAACCAACTGAGCCACCCAGGCGCCCTGCTCACAAGTATATTCTTAATAAACATGCTATGTGGGCCTTTTAACCAAACTTCTCTTCATTTGATTTTGGGAAAACAGACTTCTCAACCTAAAGGCATAGTAGCATTTGGAGGTTAATAGTCATATATGCACTTGCATTAAAGAATCTGTTTATCTAAAACTCATTCTACATGCTAGCATTTCATCAAATTATAGTTTTTGCATCCTTGGCATGTCCTTGGCAAGGAATTCAGCTCATTTGCTTTTGTAAAAAATTATAATTGCTTAGAAATAGATGAATAATTCTTGGCTTACGATGTTTGATGAAATAATAGAAATAGGAAAGAAGAAAACAAATAAAACTCTCTCTCTATATATATATATATGTGTATATGTATATATACACATATTTGTATTTGCATATGAATGTATATATTGACATATATGTCAAGAACAAATTAAATTGCTCATAATGTCCAGTATTTATTGCTTTCCCAAATTGGTCTCATTTTGGAAAGACAAGAACTGTAATAGGAGCCATTCTAGACCATATGGAACTGCATAATTTATCAGGGATGCAGCCAGATTCAAGGAAAATAAGTGATTGTGTTTCACAACCTGGAGAGTCCCTTTCACAAGGAGGATTACAGGATGAGTCTGCTCATCCTTACATGGGTTCTGAGGGTTTTCACTGGATTTTATAAAATGGCAGAACAGTATGATGATGACAATTCTTTTCAAAGTCTTAAATACACAGTGTGGTGCTGCCTTTTTGCTGCCAGTTCAAGGGAAGCTTGTTTGCCAGACTGTGAGAGGTTTCCATATTGGTTGTGTCAATCAGGATATTGTAGTCTTTATTTTTTCCCAAGATGGTGTTTTTGTAATTTCCAAACTTCATTTTTCAAGGCAAGTTGTTTCTTAGATGAGTTGATTTTCAACCTAGGCATGAGCAGGAAATATATATATGTATACATATATATATATACACATACACATATATATTCTGAAACACACCTGAGACATACCAAATGCTCTTTGACTTATTTTTTGTTCATGAGCTTTGCCATTTTTTCCTTACAAACTGACATGGATGGAATTATAGCTCCCCCAATTCAGCCCTAACTCCTACTACCTCACAATGTGACTGTTTTTGAAGAAGGGGGCTTCAAAGAGAAAATTAAGTTAAAATGGAGCTGTCAGAATGGGCACTAACCTGATCTGACTGGTGTCCTTATAAAAGAAGAAATTTGGACAGAGAGACATCATGGATGCTCACACAGAGGAAGACAATGTGAGGACACAGCAAGAAGGTGGACATCTAAAAGGCATGGAGAAAGGCCTCAGAAAAACAAACCCTCTTCCCCCACTCCATCTCACACTTGCTCTCTCTCTCTCTCTCTCTCTCTCTCTCTCTCCTCTCTCTCTCTCACATAGACAAAAAGAAAAACTTTTTTAACAAACTATAGAAATGATCCCTGAAAGTATAGTCTTAGAAAAACTTTTTTAAAAAGTTGGAAATGAACACACATAGTGTTAGCTGAGTCCACAAATGTAATTATACCTCTTTTGACTTTTGGATGCTGATAGGGAACACCTTCCCTCTTGTTCTCGGTGTCCTTGTAACCCTGAGGAGCAGCCTCCAAGATGGTGACACCTGCTCTTTGCCAGAATGCTCAGGCTGCAACCTGGGTTCTCAACGCTCCAGAAAGGCTCTCACTGGAAGAGACAGTGGCACTCCCTGATTTTAAGCCATAAAAACACAGAGTTCTGTCAATGCTTCACTGTTTCTTTCTTTTTTTAAGTTTTAAATGTTTATTTAAAAATATTTTTTAATGTTCATTTATTTTTGAGACAGAGAGAGACAGAACATGAGCAGGGGACAGGCAGAGAGAGAGGGAGACACAGAATCAGAAGCAGGCTCCAAGCTCTGAGCTGTCAGCACAGAGCCCAATGCAGGGCTTGAACCCACCAACTGTGATATCATGACCCGAGTCGAAGTCGATGCTTAACTGACTGAGCCACCCAGGCACCTCCTTGCTTCACTGTTTCTAAAAGCTAATAAAGTTCTTGAAAGCCAGCTTCCCACTTCAGATTAAACACAACATCTTAGGAAAGACTAAAAGCTTGTGAGTCCGCCATTATTCTGGGTTTTTCCATGGATGTCCATATTCTGATTTGAATTTCTGACTAGTAATGTCTCATAGGAAGATGCCGTCTTGAACATTATATAAAGAAAGAGCTTATAATCGAACTGATTACCCACCTGGACACTTGACCAAGAGAGCTTCTAAGGTTCTGTGCTCATTTCCCTGGTTCTTCGTGGTTCCCAGGGATGTTCTGTGACTCTGTCACTGAATGATTAAGGAAGAAATAAGTCAAACAAACATTTGTATTAGATTTTATATTTTACAGAATGTTCTCTACTCAAATTGTTCTACACTACTGTTCTCAAATATCTAAAATTCTGTCAGACCATTTAACTTAAAAACATACAAAGCTATACTTAAAAGAGCATTTTTTTGTTTCAGTTTTCAAATAATTAAGAGCTAGTTTCTGGAATTTGAAATGATGTTGCATATTGCCACTAATGGTATTCATGAAAAAAAATTCTTCATTACCACTTGGAAAGAGTGTATATGAGAAATATAGACACACTCTAAACATTAAGAACATCAGTTTGCCCTTGATTGTGTGGTACATTTGTGTTATTAACAGAGTTATTACACAGAATAGACTTACCAATAGAATTACTTTCCAAGTTTATTCCTGTAATAGGGTCTGAGATAAAGAGCTTCTGTAAACGCATATTCACATTTTTGTGAATGTTGTTCTGTGAAGCTGCTTCAAAAATTACATGAATTGGTTCTCTTAATGGCTCATTTCTTTCAGGTGCACTGTGATGGGCGCATTTCTTGGGTCTCCATAGCACAGGATCTACAGCCCAAGGTTCTTGTCCCTGGAAATGAATTCTACTTTTGCAACCTCTATAGGAAGCAAAGGTGACACAAGTGAGTTCATGTTGAATAAATCATCTTCTTTAACTTTAAGATTACAGTGACAGCTAAAAGTACCTTGTATACTGCTTAATGGGATGGATGACATTTTCCCTTATATGTATGATACTTATAATCACTTTTGTTCCTTGAGCTTCTCTCTAGTGCCCTAAAATATGAATCATTGAGTTACTATTATCCAAAGTAAGCTTTACAATATTTTAAGAGGCTCTGTCAATTTTTGACTGATTATGCCACTAATTTTCCACTTGACTGTTCTCTTTAAATAATTCTTCCAGGATTATTCCAGGGAATTCTGGTTTATGGTTAAGGAAATAACTCAGGATTATATTACCGTTATCTGGACTGACAGAGAGCCTGGAAACTAGTTTTTACAGAACTTTATGAAAATATCTGGTTCTGGGTTTCATGTTTCAGATGTAAGGAATTATGTCTAGTACTAACTTGACTCTCAGTGACATTCATATTCCATTTTTAGTGGTAGTTCAGTCTCAGAGAAGAAATACCCCCTTCCCTCCCATTTCCCAAGAAAGTGATAATTTAGAGAATGTCGACTTGGCAAATATTTTAAATTCTTGGAGTGATTCTGACACTCATACTCCAGCATCTACCAAAAATATATAAACAAGCACATGCAATCATAAAAACAAAAATAATGGAAATAGTAAACATTTAGTTTCTGGGATGATAGGAAGTGTCTCTCAATTAAACAGATGATTGCTGAGTACCTGATAAAACAATTTCCAGCTCTGGACTTCTCTTGCTGGCTTTCAAAATGAAAAAGTATTATTCTGGAATTATCCTGGAAGACGTTGAACTTCATCAAAACACTCTATTCTTTGCATGCCCATCTCTTTCTCTTTCTGCAACACCCGTTTTAACACTTGGACCCAAAACAAACCGAAAACATAAAGATCAACTGAGTTTTTTTACGGTAAAACACAGCCAGACAATAAATCAGTGGAATATCTGAAGTCCTTTGCATATTTTAAGATCAAAATCAATATTAATGACATTTTTGGCTTGAGTTGCTCATGTATTATTGTTAGTCTTCAAATTTTTACAACACATAATGTTAAAAGTTCACATAATGATCTTTCTTGTGGAAAAAAGATAATATTTCAATTAAAAAACAGAACAAACGATATTGAAGCTTCTTTTAAAAGTTGGTAAGGTTTATTTTTGAGAGACAGAGAGAGACAGAGACAGAGAGCATGAGCAGGAGAGGGGCAGAGAGAAAGGGAGCTGTAGAATCTGAAGCAGGCTCAAGGCTTTGAGCTGTCGGCTCAGAGCCTGATGTGGGACTCGAACCCATGAACCACAAGATTATGACCTGAGCTGAAGTCAGATGCATAACCTACTGAACCACCCAGGCACCCTAAAGCCTCTTTTATAGTATCAGAGGCAAATATTTCTGACATATTCCAAGCGAGTGTGTATTTTGTCTAATGTGTTTGTAGTATAATAGCAGATAATCTTAGAAAACTAGATCTGGCACATGGTAGATACTCATTAATATTTTACTGAATGAATGGATGAAAGAATGAATAGAATGGAAAACTATCTTCTACTAAATGGAATATTTATCTCTGAAATGCCTTTAAAATCTTTGAAACTTCAAGATGGTTAGCTCCTTAATTTCAAGGCTTAATCAAAGTGTACAATTCTTAGGATCCCCTAGGTGAAAAATGGAAGTGCATTCAATAATGTTAACTGAGGTTGATAATAAATATCAAAGAGAGGATTGAAGCATTACACAACAAATAACTGATCCAGCCATTTATGTTTAAAATATATTAAAAACATGTGAGGGATTTATTTGTGTTTTCTAACTTGTTACATTTTCAAATGCTCAATATTTTGTGATTTAATTATCTTTAGTGTAATTAAGAAGTACTAATTATTCAGTTCACTCCTAAGTGAATAGTAAGTAATGAGGGAGTGATTTTAAAGTTACATACAAATAAAAATAAAATCATTTGGGCATTGTCATACAAAATATTTTTTTCTGTTATAAAGATAGATAATTGAGAACAGTAAAATGTGAAGTATATGTTCTTTAAAATCTAAAAAGGTATTCAAGTCCATCTTCTGATTTGTTTGGAAGGCAGAGAGTAGAAAACATTCTAAACAAAACTACCATTCAACCATATGTTCTAAGAATGTACTTACTTTAGTTCAAATGAATTCTATGGGAGTTGGCAAAGTACAAAAAAATTACTTATAGGAATCAAGAGACTTGAATTCAAATCTCAGTTCTGATATGTGCAAGCTTCATAATCTGAGCAAGTCACCTACTTGATGTTTGTCTTATTCATAAAATAAGAGTTGGATTTTATTATTGGTTCTCAAACTTGGGTGCACCTTGAAATAGTTTGTTGAGTTTTTAATTTATATCTTTTTTTAAATAGATGTCTCCTTGTTTTTTCTGATTTGTGATGGCTTTTTAAACTTTTCCTCATCTCTCATGAGTTTAATGCTTTTGAGGAATAGACACTTAGGTATTATGAGGAATATTGCAATTCAGATATGTATGATGTTTTTGATAAGATTAAATTCTGATTATACATTTGGGACATGAATAACATCAGGGGTGATATGCTCTCTTTAGTGGATGGTGTCAACATGCTTTATTATTTGCGGTATTTACCTTGAACATTTGGTAAAGGTAATGCCTACCAGATTTTCACTCTGTAAAATTGTTATTTTTCTAGACAAAACTACAGAGCTAGTAAAATGATCAGTGTTTGCCAGTTGAGAGGAGAGACGAATGCGTGGAGGGGATATTTAGGGCCTTGAAACTTCTCTGTATGATAATGATGCATCCGGTCCTTGCACATTTGTCCAAACCCATGGAACATATGACACCGAGTGACTCTGGTGTCACTATGCATTCTGGGTGATAGTGATGTCTCGGTGAAGGCTTCACTAAATAAATTGGAAGGCTAGGAGCCTTGAAAACTGAGAACATCAGTGTAATCTAAGGTCAATGTTGGGAATTGGAAATAAGATTCAGACCATCAATTTGGGGAGGATGGGCAGTGTTGTAGGAGGAAAACCAAGAGAATATAGTGACCTAGAAGCAAAGAGAATACAATTTCATTTTTTCTTCAATTAAAAAATTTTAAATGTTTATTTATTTTTGAGAGAGAGAGAGAGAGAGAGAGAGCGTGCATGAGCAGGAAAGGGTCAGAGAGAGGGAGATACAGAATTAGAAGCAGGCTTCAGGCTCTGAGCTGTCAGCACAGAGCCTGACACAGGGCTCAAACTTACCGATTGAGAGATCATGACCTCAGCGGAAGTCCAACAGTCAACCAACTGAGCCACCCAAGCGAAATACAATTTTGAAAAGACAGAGGCAACTTCACCAGTGCTGCCGTGTATTGTAAGATGAAAATTGAGAATTGAGTCTTGGATTTGGCAAGTCAGTGCTGACTTTGACAAAAGCATTTTCAATGGGGTAATGAGGTGACAAAGGACCAACCGGGATGCATTTAAGAAATAATAGGAAAAGAGAGATTAAAAGATAATAATGCCCAATGGTTCGTGGGAGGCATTTTGCCATAAAGAAATGTAAATTAAAGGAACAGTGACTGATGAAGAAGGTAATACAGGCTTCTTTGTGTTCCTTTCACTTTTATTGAGATATAATTGACATGCAGCATTGTATAAGAAGAGTAAGGCCTACAATGTGTTGGTTTGAGAAACTCATATATTATGATATGATTAGCTAATACCTCCATCTGTCTCTTTCTTTTTTGGGGTGAACCCATTTAAAATCTACCTTCTTAGCAACTTTCAAATAGATAATACGGTATTGTTAACTATGTTCACAATGCTGTACATTAGATACCCAGGACTTATTCATCTTCCAAGTGAAATTTTGTACCCTTTGAAAGAAGCTTCTTGATGTTAAAATACCATTTTTAATTAAGTGAAAATGGGAATGGCTGAATTCATGAGTGAAAAGCACGTAAAAGTATTTTTCCTTTATTCTAACCATGTATAATAATAATAGCATATATAATGATAGCATCATCCAGTTTGAGACCTACTTTCAGATTCTAATATTTCCAGTTTTCAGTTCACCTCAATATTTCAACATGTTTCTTACCTTGTGCTTACATTCTTTGACTAGAAGTTGTAATAAAGAAAAATAAAGGAAGCCGTTAGTTAAATGTGACTGTATGTCTTGAAGTAATCATACATGCATGGAGCCCTCACTCAATTCTAAACTTTTACTGGCTTGACAATAAGTTATGTATGATGATTATGATGCTATGTGATATGACCATTTTGTGACTGCTGAATGTGTACCTGCCTACACAGTCTGATGGAAAACAGTCTCTGTAGGGATGATTTTTTTCATGTGGCTGTTAGCTATGTTGGCTCAGTAGGCATCTGTATAAAATAAATTTAACTAGCAGTGATAAAGCTGTTATGTATAAAAAGTTGGGAGTGTAAATTTATCTCTACACCATTTTATTACCAACAATTTTTCTGCTGATTTCAGAATTGATAAAGTCCTCTTGGCATTTTAGTCGTAGCTAACTTATTCATCGATCAGAACACTGTATAGAGCAATGTTACTTTATTTTATACATCTTTATAGTAGTATTCATCCAAAGAATAACTTTTGAAAACATTTTAGTGTAGGAGAAAGAGAACTGAATGAAGAGTGAGAAAATTTGAGTGTGAATCAGAATTCTGCTCCTATTGACTAGGAGGCCTTTGGAAAGCCACTTGAGCTATGAATGTCAGATTCCTCAATGACGAAGAGATATGCTATAAACGTATAAAGGCACTTATCAGGGCTTTTGTAAGTATCTAGATAATGAAAACAAAAGGCAATTCATAAATGTAAGATACAAAAGTACTTCATGCTTATTTAACATCTTACTCTATTTTAAGAATGTTCACATATGTATTCTCCTTTGATCCCCCAGCAACTTTGTAAGTTATGCAGGGAAGAAACTTCTACTCCAAATTTACCTTAAAAAAGTGGAGGAAAAGAAAAGTTACACTGCAACTGTAAGCAAATTCACAGTTGCAAAGCTATGGCACGCACAAAATATTAATTTATGTGTCTGTATGTTACATAGCACCGCTCCAGATCTAGGAGAGGAGTTTCACATATACAGACTAATGCTACGGAATGTTACAGAATGCTGTGAAATCATTATTGGATTAGAATATTGCTGACAAATAAAAAATTATAAATCATTACAAAATGTTCCTTTAAAATGTTATTTATTTATTTATTTTTTAATAGTAGTTTATTTTCAAATTGGTTTCCATATTAACACCCAGTGCTTCTCCCCACAAGTGTCCCCCACCATGACCATCACCCCTTCCCTCCTCCCCTGCCCCCTTCGTTTTCAGTATTCAATAGTCTCTTATGATTTGTGTCCCTCTCTCTCCCCAGCTCTCTTTCCCCCTTCCCCTCCCTATGGTCCTCTTTTAGGTTTGTCCTATTAGACCTATGAGTGCAAACATATGGTATCGGTCCTTCTCTGCCTGACTTATTTCACTTAGCATGACACCCTCGAGGTCCATCCACTTTCCTACAAAAGGCCATACATTACCATGTAATACTCCATTGTATATATATATACATATATATATATATATATATATATATATATATATATATATACCACATCTTCTTGACCCATTCATCAGGTGATGGGCATTTAGGCTCTTTCCATGATTTGGCTGTTGCTGACAGTGCTGTTACGAACACTGGGGTATATGTGTCCCTATGCATCAGCACGTCTGTATCCTTTGGGTAAATCCCTAGCAGTGCTATTGCTGGGTCATAGGGGAGTTCTATTAATGCTCCTTTATTTATTTTTTATTATTTTTTAAAATAATAGTTTATTGTCAAATTGGTTTCCATATAATGCCCAGTGCTTCTCCCTACAAGTGCCCCCTACCACCTCACACCAGTCAAAGTCGATAAAATGAACAAATCAAGAGACTATAGATGCTGGCGAGGGTGTGGAAAGACAGGCACCCTCCTGCACTGTTGGTGGGAATGTAAACTGGTGCAGCGGCTTTGGAAAACAGTGTGGAGGCTCCTCAAAAAACTATTGATAGAACTCCCCTATGACCCAGCAATAGCACTGCTGGGAATCTACCCAAGGGATACAGAAGTGCTGATGCACAGGAGCACATGCACCCCAATGTTCATAGCGGCACTTTCTACAATAGCCAAGTCAAGGAATGAGCATAAATGTCCATCACCTAATGAGTGGATTAAGAAGATGTGGTTTATATATACAGTGGAGTATTACATGGCTGTGAGAAAGAATGAAATCTGGCCATTTGTAGGAAAGTGGATGGACCTTGAGGGTGTCATGCCAAGCGAAATAAGTCAGGCAGAGAAGGACAAATACCATATGCTTGTACTCAAAGGTCTAACAGGACAAACCTAACAGAGGACCATAGGGGAGGGGAAGGGGAAGAGAGCTGGGGAGAGTGAGGGACACAAATCATGAGGGGGTGATTGTTAATGTTCCTTTAAAATGAATGGACTGGCCCATAAAGAAGCTAAGCAACATTTTTAAAGGTTTTTGTTTTTAAGTTTATTGCAGAGAGGGGGGCAGCGCAAGAATCCCAAGCAGGCTCCGCATCTTCAGTACAGATCATGACCTGAGCCAAAGTGAGACACTCAACCAATTGAGCCACCCAGGTACCTATGTGTTTGTACCTATTTCACCACTCAATCTACACAACTAACTGTAGAATACCCCTGTCTCTCCCTGTTTTTCAAGCAGGAGATTAGATATAGGGAAGATTGAATAACATAGCCAACACAGCACATTCAAAGTGACGGAGCTGATTCCAACTTCAGAAAGTGCTTTGGGGCACCTGAGTGGGTCAGTTGGTTAAGTGTCCAGCTTCAGCTCAGGTCATGATCTCATGGTTCGTGGGTTCGAGCCCCGAGTCAGGCTCTGTGCTGACAGCTCATAGCCTGGAGTCTGCTTTGGATTCTGTATCTCCCTCTCTCTCTGACCCGCCCCTGCTCATGCTGTCTGTCTCTCAAAAAAAAATTTTTTTTTAATTAAAAAGTGCTTTTAGGCTCAGATTTATCTTATCTTCACCACTGCCTTAGTTATGTCAAAAGGAAAATGCAATTATTAGAAAAAAAATCCAGCCTTAGACCTTCGGTTTCTTGAATAAGTCTAGCATTTTGTTCTTTATTATTTGATTCTCTGACAATCATTTGCTGAGGACATATTGCAATGCAGAAGGCATTTCTAGGTTTTGAGAGAGCAAGCATGGGGAAATACAAACATATAGAGATATATACATATATATTACATATGTACTTTGATACATATGACTGTGTTGGCTGAGCAAGAGGAGCCTTCCATAGTTAGTGCTAGGGAAGAGACTAGATCACTATGTAGTTGAGTGAAACAGAGAGCGCTTCAAGAACATATGTTACTTACGTTGTCTGTAAGTTATGTTCCCAGCAAACAGAATGGCAGAGTCAGAAATAGACGTGTGAGAGTTGCATATGTTCAGAGACAAGCTATGGCCAGTAAGTCAGAGTCAATGGGCACAATGTCAAGAGATGAGTCTGGGAACTTGAAAAGCAGCAGATTGGGAGGTGTTCCACTGGAGTGTTTAGGTTTTCCCTTGAGGTGATGAGGGGTTATCATAGGTGTGAGGAGAGTGAGTAAGCTGGTTAATTACATGATTTGAGTTTTAGAAATTTTATAAATCTCTTGGAAATTATATGGAAGATAGATCAATTGTGAGAAGTCTAACATTTTTCAATGCCAAGACTCATTAACAGACTACTTAGAGAAAATTCTATTTCTTTGATTTTCTTATTAATATTTTTAAACCTGAGAACTCATTTATTTTCTTAGGTTTTAATGAAATAATCTCATTCCTACACTTATAAATTATGTCTTAGGTATAGTTTGGAACAAATCGATATTATCCAAAGCCTATGGTGTCATCATACTTTAGTGAAAGGAGCAAATTACTTAGTAATTTATATAACTGAAACAATAGAATTTGAAATAGCTTCTTAAACATTTTCCATTCGTATTTACATTTACTTATGAATTAACAAATGTGTCAAAAAATCATTTTATTGAAAGTCTTACTGATTTTTAACTTGTATTCTAGGAAAGACATAATTTGCATCTATCTGGGGTCTGTTTTAATATTTTATCACTTTTACATTTCAGTTTATTTATTTCCGCTAGTCCTCAAATCAATCAAGGCTACTAAAAGTTCCACAATTTTGTTCTAGGTCTGTGAAATGAGCAGATTTCTTGAAAAAAAAAATCACATAAATCTGATTAATGTAAGTGATGTGTATTATCTACATTTAAAAATCATTAAAATAGTACTGGATAGTCTTTGCATACTCTGTGTAAGGATATTTAGTTTTTGAGTGTATTCATTTTAAGGCAAGATAGGCACCAATACATGTAATTTAACTTTCAGATTGATGGGTACATTTTCAAATGAAAACAAAGTAAGGCATTTGTGATACATTATCTCCAAATACATCATTATTACCTATTAATATGCACAGGAACTTACTTTTTCACTATCATCAAATAAAAATGCATTTGAAAGATTATTTAAATAAATGATTTCAAAATGAAGTTTTCATTCTACATCTGTCACTCGACTACATTTTAGTGTTCTTTCAGAGACCATTCTTTTTTCGATGGTATTTTCCTTCTCCTAAAGTGAATGATGTGATGGGATTAGATTTTACTTATAAATTCTTCTCCTTACAGATCTCATTCATCAATCTTGCTATTCTTTAGGATTTTGCTTATGAGTATTTCTTTTTTTATATAATTTTTTAGTGTTTTTTATTTATTTTTGAGAGACAGAAAGAGACAGTGTGAGCAGGGGATGGTAAGAGAGAGAGGGAGTCACAGAATCCTAACCAGGCTCTGAGCCGTCAGCACAGAGCCCGATGCGGGGCTCAAACCCAGGAACCGTGAGATTATGACCTGAGCCGAAGCCAGACACTTAACCAACTGAACTACCCAGGTGCCCCTGCTTATGAGTATGTCATCCATATGCCTACTCATTAAAATTTATACTGAGCTCTATGCTACAGCTTAGGAACATAACTAATGAATTCACAGTCTTATTTGTAGAACGGGAACCAAAAAATGACCAGGTCATAAAATCCTACCTCATGAAGGCTGATAAGGAGCTAAGAGAGAACACAAAATCAGCATTTAGTCTAATCTTTCCACCAGCAGCAAATCACTCTTGCAGCTTACTACCTTCACAGACTTCAAACAACTGCAGAGGAATGCTTAGCACACACATCTTGAGTTATACTATTCAGTCTGTAAACATTCCAGTGGGGGGGAATAAAAACTACACATGGGAATGCCTGGGTGGCTCAGTAGGTTAAGGGACCAGGACCACCTTTTGATTTTAGCTCAGGTCATCATCTCAGGGTTCCTGGGATCGAACCAATCAGGCTCCATGCTGAAAGCACGGAGCTGCTGGAACTCTCTCTCTCTCTCTACCCCTCCTCAATGAGCACTTGCAAGCTGTGCATGCTCATGCTCTTTCACTCTCAAAATAGATAAATACAGTTTAAAAAAAAAGAAAAAGATACATGTCTAGGGTATATTCATTTGCAAAAGCTTTTTTTTTCTATTCCACAAAAAATTAATCATGATATATAAAGGCTCACAATATGAGGGGAATACTTCATTTTCCTTTACGTTTTGAGCCATCTGCTCGAGGACTGTTTTTGCACCATGTCTAGAACATCTCTACGCCATCATAACCATACTCTTCTCCTTTCCTTCTCTTCTCCAGCCTGTCACTAACCCTCTCTCCTCATCCACCCAACCCCGTCCACTGTTCCTGGTTGTATCTTAAATGACCAATGATAATCACACAGCTTTTCATATGTTATATCAAATTTACATCTCCCCTCTTTTTCCCTCTCTAAGATATTATGTGGTAACCGTCCAGCTATTCTCTTTCTCACCAGTCACATCTCAAATATTTCTTCTCATAGGATACCTTTCTGATTAGACACATATCCCTGTTAATATTTCCATATTACCCTCACTTCTTTAACTCTGGTCCAGTTATTTAAGGTAAGTTTCTATTTTCATAGTGTTTGTATATGACTGTTAACATCTACGATACATATACCCTTAAATTTGTGGTAGGGTCCCCTCACTAAGGAAAGGGGGTAAAAACCTCAAGGCAACCTAGCTATATGTATATGTGACATCCCTCACGAACTTGAAACATGAGACCACTTAATTGGATTGTGTGCTTGTGTTACCATATATGGGAGACAAAGAAATAGAAAAATAAAAAACTACCGCCATGTGGCCTTCAGGACTCAGTCCTTTGGGTACGAACCGAACTGAGCTGTGCAAACACAACTGAAGTCTCTTCCTGAAAAGAAAAGACTCAGTGTCAAGACTCCATGCAAACCCTGCTACAAACTGAGTATCACTTACATGGACAGTAAAAATCACAGTTAATCAACAACTAAAGTAGCGACACTCGCTGCAATTTGTTACACGGAGCTGAGGCTGTTATCTGGTCAGGGACAAATGCACAGTAACTTTAAGAATGGAATACCGGGGCACCTGGGTGGCTCAGTCGGCTGAGCATCTGGCTTCGGCTCAGGTCATGATCTCACGGTTCATGGGTTCGAGCCCCATGTCAGGCTCTGTGCTGACAGCTAGCTCAGAGCCTGGAGCCTGCTCCGGATTCTGTGTCTCCCTCTCTCTCTGACCCTCCCCTGCTCATGCTATCTCTCTCTGTCTCTCAAAACTAAGTAAAAACCACTTTAAAAAAAAGAATGGAATTCATTGTTTCTTACAAGATTTGTAACATGATTTTTCTTTAAAAGGTGTATTATAAGTAAATATTCTAATATTTTACTTAAATTACCATATTGGTTCTATACATGGAAATCTTTGTCTGATGCTATATTATTGGCAATTATATTGCTCCCAATAGCTCATATTAGAAATAATGCTATGATCAATATTCTTGTGTAAACTCTTTGCACTCACCCACCACCAATTCTTTGAAATAGATTTTCAGAGATAACATCAAATGCGCCAAATACTTCAGAAAGTTTAAAATTAAAGGGCTGAAAAGAATACATGAAAAATTAAGCTTATTACTACCACTACTACACCAATCACAATATAATATAGGCAATTTTGATAAAGCACTAATATTTTGCTATGTACTTCAATCCTTACAAACACTATCTTATTAGATGTCATTACTTCTCCATTTTATACATGATGAATTCTTAGTTTTATGAAGCTATTTCACTTTAAAAGAACCAGAGACAATAATATTAATATGGGCAAAGCATAAAATATCAGCATAGAATGAGGAAAAGTAATTTTGATAAATAATTCTTATTGCTTATGTATAAAATCACAAATTTATATAAATACCTTGGTAAATATTGGTAAGTCATGGAAGTCTATTTTCTAATAACACAAGTATAAATTAGATTAAGACATGGTAGAGTCAAAAAAGAAAATCTCACAGAATTACCAATGCAGCAGGACACAGTAAGACACACACAGAGAAGAGAATCAGAAATAAGATAAAGATTAATAAAAAGGATCAAACTCAATCAAAGAAATATGTGCAGCATATATCATGTCTCGTGTTAGATCATTGAAGATTAAAAGGAATTATAAGAACATTCATGTTAAAAGTTTGAAGATTAAGAAAATGACTTTGTCTTCCTCATTCCCAAGTTCCATTAACTTTTAAGGAAAGGCATTTTTAAAAAGTATAAAGTCAAATGTCAGAGAGACTGAAATGGTCCCATAAGAGAACAAAAAAATGTTTCAACAAATTCCTCAAAGAGAGAAGCAGAATGAATACGAGGTGTCGTCCTCCAGAATATGTATAACAGGAATCATTAAGAAGCATCTGCTTTCAAAATAGGTTGTGACGACTGAAAGAAGATGTACCCAGAGAGGGAGTAGTTAATTAAACATCTGTCTGTGGAACCACAGTAACCATTTTTTGATCATACATCCATCTTTCGTACAGACTAAGGTCAGATAGTGTTTCACTTATCCCCAGGCTAAAAGAAAAAAACTCAATGGTTTCTTCTAAAAAATTATGGAAAGAAATGCCAATGGAGAGGTAAGGTAGGGATGGCCTTATATGGAAGAAAAATCCAGTCATTCTGACATTAAAACTGCAGCTGAAAGTCCAGATCTAGAACAATGTGATTGTTCTACCTCTATTTAGTAAAACTCCATGGATCTTCCCATAATCAGAATTACTATTAGTCAATCTTTTATGTGAGGGAGGGGGAAGATGAACCTAGATATTAACACACAGAAAAAACAAAAGGAGAATTACTTGTCATATGCTATTAAATTTACATTCTAAAATATTAGTGGACAATGGATGTTCATAAGATATGTCAAGATAGCCAAAGTTTTATAGAAATGACTGAAAAACAACCAGAACAAACAATCCCAAAATTTTATAGAACCACAGAAGACCCCTCATAGCCAAAGCGACTGTGAGGAAGAAAGGCAAAGCTGGAGACATCACTATTCTGGACATCAAGCAATGTTACAAAGCTGTAGTCATGAAGACAGTATGGTACTGGAACAAACACAGACCCATACGTCAATGCAACAGAATAGAAACCCCCAAAATAGACCCACAATTATATGGTCAATATTCTTCAACAAAGCAGAAATGAATATCCAATCAAACAAAAGACAGGCTCTTCAACAAATGGTACCAGGAAAACTGGACAGCAACATGCAGAAGAATGAAACTGGACCACATACTTAGAGTATTCACAACACAAATTCAAAATGGAAGAAAGATCTAACTGTGAGACAAGGAACCATAAAAGTCCTAGAGAAGAATACAGGTAGCAACTTCTTTGACCTTGTCTAGAGCAACTTCTTACTAGACATACCTCCGGAGGCAAGGGAGACAGAAGCAAAAGTGAACAATGGAGACTTCATTGAGATAAAAAGCAGCTGCACAGTAAAGAAAATAACCAACGAAACTAAAAGGCAATCTATGGAATTGGAGAATATATTTGCAAACGGCATATCTGATAAAGGGCTCTCATCCAAAATTTTTAAAGAAATTATCAAACTGAACACCCATAAACCAAATAATCCAGTTACAAAATGGGCAGAAGACATGATTAGACATTATTCTAGAGAAAGCATCCAGGTGACTTACAGACACATAAAAAGATCCTCAATGTCACTTATCATCAGGGAAATACAAATCAAAACCAGAGCAAGATAGCACCTCACATTTGTCAGAATGGGTAAAATTAACACTGGAAATAGCAGATGTTGGCCAGGATGTGGAGAAAGGGGAAACCCTCTTGCACTGCTGGTGGGAATGCAAACTGGTGCAGCCATTCCGCAAACAGTATGGAGGTTCCTCAAAAAGTTAAAAATAGAACTATCTTATGAACCAGCTATTTCAATACTAGGTATTTACCCAAGGATAGGAAAATACTGAAGTGAAGAGACACATTCACCCTGATGTTCATAGCAACATTATCAATAATAGCCAAACTATGGAAAAAGCCCAAATATCCATCAGCTGATGAATGAATAAAGAAGTTGTGGTATCTATCTATGTATCTATCTATCTGGACACACACACACACACACACACTAGAATATTACTCCTCCATCAAAAGAATGAAATCTTGCCATTTGCAATAACATGGATGGAGCTAGAGTGTATTATGCTAAGTGAAATAGGTCAGTCAGAGAAAGACAAATATAATGTGATTTCACTCATATGTAGAATTTATGAAACAAAGCAAATGAACATCGAAGAAGAAGGGAAAAAGAGAGAGGCAAACTATAAGAGACTTTTAACTATAGAGAATAAACTGAGGGTTTCTGGGTAGGAGTTGGGTGGAGAGTTGGGTTAAATGGGTGATGGGCATCAGGAGGGCCCATGTAGTGATGTACCTGGCTGATGCAGGTAAGTGATAAATCACGGAATTCTACTCCTGAAACCAATATTACACTATATGTTATCTAACCAGAATGTAAATAAAAACTTGAAACAAAAATTAAAAATAAAATAACAAAAAGAAATGACTGAAAAACAAGGGAAATCAGACAAATGGAACTGAAATGTGATGTGGTATCCTGGGTGGGATCTTACAACAGAAAAACAATCAGTAAAAATTAAAGAAACTGAATGTGCATAGACTTAATTTAATAATAATATGTCAGCATTAGTTTGTTAATTGTTGCAAATGTCCAATTACAATGAGATGTTAATCATAGTGAAAACTTGGTGTGGGGTATGTGGAAACTCTTTGCACTGTAGTTTCAATTTTTCTGTAAATGTAAAACTATCCTGAAATTTTTTAAAAAAGTTAAAAAAATACAAGCAAACAAGCACAAAAGCTCATCTTAAAAATATGTTGAGGTTATTCAGAAGGTAAGTGAAATCTTTCTTTCTTTAATATTTATTTATTTTTGAGAGAGCTCAGAAAGGATCCAAAGCAGGCTCTGCACTGACAGTCCGGCAGCAGTGAACCTGATGTGGGGCTCGAACTCAGAAACTGAGAGATCATGACCTGAGCCAAAGTCAGAGACTCAACCAACTGAACCACCCAGGTGCCCTTTGATGACCTTTAACAAGAACAAAAAGCTCTAATTTGTTTCCCTTGTGTGTCTAGACCATATTGCATCTAACAAAAATGTTGGTGCAATAGGTACAATCAAAATGGAAAAATCAGAAAACAAGAAAGGCTTGTTAAGCCTTAAAAAATAACCACAAAGTTTGAAAGGTATATTAAATGTATTTTCATAAAACCTAAAGGAAAATAATGAAAAATGTTGAGAGAACAAGATAAAAAGAATAAATCTGAGACACCCAACACTTGATGCATCAGTATCAGATCTAGGCAAAGAAACAAATAAAGGGAAGAATATTATCAAAAAAAGTAATAGTAAAATATTTCCTAGAGCTGAAGAGCCATTTTAATATATAATCTCAGCTCACCCATTAAATGCCATTGAATTGATTAATTAGTTAATTAATTAAGGAAAGAAAAGTCACCAAACTTTGCAACTCATCATGAAGATTAAGAGCATCAATGAGAAACAGGCCATCCTAAAAGATTCTAGAATGAATAAAATGAATCACACAAAGGAAATCAGTCATAGGCCATCCAAACCAGCCACCAATCCTGTAAGAATAAAAACAAGCTAAATTAGACTCTCCACCAAGAATATGGAAATCTCACCATTGTTAGACACAGTTGTTACATGCTTGCTATTGAAAAAGAAACTCGATAAAATAAACTAAAATGTAACAGCTCTTAAAGTGTCAAATGCCAAATAAACACCGGAAACTTCTCACAATTGAAAATAACATGTTGTATCTATTTTAAATCAGTTTTGATTGGAAAGGGTATAGAGGGCTCTCCTGTTCCACCTTCCTCTCTGATCTTCCTAAGTCCCTTTGACCATTTAATTGGCTGAGTTCATGGTGGCCTTTCCATGTATACAACCAGTGTAAGAACTAGGCAAGATTGACTTTCACTATTTTTGCTGGACGCAAAGATAGACTCAACAGGAGAAACAAAACAGAAAGTAGCTCCACCTTGTGAGTCCCTCGGCCCGTGTAATCATACTTCTACAACTATTCAATGGGTAATCAAAGTTTTTGACTTTTATCTGTGAAATCTGGGAAAATTTTCTCTAGCATAAATTCATCTGAATTTTGACTACCATTATAAGGTCCTAAGCTTTATCACCAATATACCTTTCATATGCAGATCATGTGCAAAGTCACTTCCCCTTCTGAAATATGGGGCTCACTTCATGAATATTATTATGCAATTATCAGAAACCATATTTTATGTTAAAATAATTTATCATGTTATTTATTTTCTCAGTCTCTGTGTGGAATATCCCAACATTGAACTTTCCATACTTCAGAGCCTCACAAGATGCTTACTTAAACAAGGTATGTTTTTTGAAATAGAACATATTTTATCCTTTAGCAAGGTTTTGTATTTCTTTGAATTTGATCAGCTCTAGTACATGTGTCTAATAAGTCTCAAAAGCCTTCTATTTTTACCAGTGGTAATTTAAATGGTATGAACTCTATCTGGTAGACCCATCTGGTTCTGTAAAAACATGGTAAGACATATTAAATTCTAGAGATAGAATCAGATATCGTGGCTTGTATTTTCAGATGCCTAATACTGACTCCTTATACTTTCGAGAAACTAATAAACTGGTAAATTAACCTAAACATATTTCATGGATTAGGGTTAGTAATGAATTAAAAAGCAACAAAATATTTAAATTGATTTTTAAATGAAAGATGTATTAAATAAATTTATATTGATACCTATATGATTCATTCATCATTGTATGAACGTATGACAGTTTATGTGAGATTTGATTTATGAAGGTGACCTAAGGATAGTGATTGGAAGTTACTGTGTGAGTTCAGAAATTAGATTCCCCCACTGTTTTAGGCAAGAAAATGCAAGCTGATAGAGAATTCTTGGGAGGCCGCTGGGGCATTTCCCCAATTTCAAGGAATGTTCTGTGACTTCATAACTCTTCTATCTAACAGAAAAATAAATATAGAACTATCTTTGACTCTCCAAAGAGAACTTTCTTTTCATTTGCAAACAAAATACAGGCACCAATGAGCAAAGACACAATCAGAAGAAAACAGACTTATTAACATTGTTTGCTTGCTATTATTAAAGAAAATAATAACACCCACCACTGAAAGTCACCTCAGAATCAACACAAGCCTACAATGACTGCTCTGGGTTGAAGATTTTTTTTTCTTTTGGAGCCAAGGTATGAAATGATGTGGAAGCAAGGTAGATGTAAAGAAACAGCATCTGACTGCTCCACTGAGTTCAAACTGTCTGCAGTTACAGACTCCAGATACATTTAGTGCCTTTCCAAGGAGCGAAACGGACCTTCGGCAGCAGTGAACGTCCATGGGAATTCAAAACACCATTCTTGTTGATTCTGTGTCTTTTCCTGTCTTCTCTGTGCAAGAGTTTTTCAATCACACGGTGAAATTGCTTGGTTTATGATTCTCCTTGTTTCTTAGAGATTGTGACAGAAAACAAAAGCCTGGGAGTGATCACATCAAAGTAAAAATATTATTCCCTTTTGTTATTTTATATCTAAGAAAACCTACTTACACATTGGCATTTATTCAGAAAGATGTTTTGCTGTGCAGTCTTTTCCTGCTTCACAGCACAGAGTCCTTTACCAGCTAAGAAGATATTTAATGGGATATTTTAATATCCAACTGTTTTCTTTGATGTTTAAATTGACTGAAGTAAAATACTAGACACGTACCCTGCAGTTAATACACCAAATGAAAGCAATTTAAATAACAGAGTTTCCTAAAGAATTGTTGAGAATTCTGCATTGTTTTGGCTAACCATGGTGAAATTCTATTTTAAAAACAATGGGAAATGTTCTGCCAAAAATTTACAAAATCTGCATTGAAATTGCTTACGATACATAACATTATCTTATCCCGATGTTCTAGAAATATAGAACAAGGAAATTTTAATTTTTTTACTCTTAACATGGCATTATTTATGTATCTGTCTGTCTACCCATAGGTAGATAGATAGATAGAGAGATAGAGAGATAAATAGATATAGATATTTAGACTGGAAAGCAGCTAGCATAGTGCAATAATAAAATAAAGCTCAATTTTCAAAATACATATTAACTCTGTTTCCTATTAAAATAGCATTTTGTTGGCTTCAAAGAAAATACCTTACATAAAAATTAATGACAAAAACTCATGCAACATTTTAACAGGAAACCCTGGATCAGGTAAAAGCAAACCACACATACACCATAACATTTGTTTCAGAATCATTATGTCTTTATTTCCAAAACTTAAGGTCAGAGTTTGCCGTCAGCTGGAACAAGGCAACATAATAATATTTTTTTTAATGTTTGGAGGGCCAATATCAGAAGCAGATACTTACTCTGGAATGGTTGATTCAGGGAAACATTGCCGGGCAACAGTAGAGATAAAGTTAAACAGGAGAAATACCAAAACGCTCATGATTGTTGACAAAACTAGCAAACGCCAGTGGAATTTCATTTGCTTGAGTTTCAGGGGCAAGTGAGCTTATCCGGATGGTACAGGCTCATATAAAAATAGAAAAGTAAAACAAGATATTTTTGCCAAACATTCTAATCTAAGACAAAACAAATGTTTACTGAAAAATGATTAGGGCATTGGAAATTGCAGCACAGATAGAGACCACGATATGATTAGAAGACTCAAGGAGTTGAGCAACAATGTGCAGATTTTAGAGACCACTCACCCTCTGGCCACTTAAAATATAGCACAGAGGAGGGATCACATTTATAAGAGCTTTTAGAACTTATCTGGCTAAGATGAAGTTGTAGTCCTAACAATGAGTTAGATTAATGGGAAGAGTTGTGTGGATAGGGAGAGGTAGACAAGACTGCGAGGTCATTATTTTCTTGTAAAAATAGCCTTTGGTTTGCTGTATTTATCAAGTTGACACTCACCGCTCCCCCCTTTTCCTTTGGAAGTATCTCCATTGTCTTGTGTTTATCTTATCTAGCAATCAATATCAGTTTATAATCCACAAGGGAGAAACGATGTTTCATCTATATCTGGAGCTCTTCGCATGTTTTGGTTTTTCAGTTATGTAGTAGATGTAGATACCCTATTTGCAAAATGAGCAAACCATTTTGGGTAGGATATAAAACTGATTTCTTATTTCACACATTAAATTATATATAATCAGGTCATTCTTATATTCTCTTTGTTGCTGTCTTTATTAGTTTTTATTCAATCGATTTGGCATAAATATTAAATGTTTGATTATCCATTACTTCATTAAAAATGCAAAGACATAGAAACATATCAGTGAAATAGTTACTTTTCTCAGTAACCTTTTTGCCAAAATTTTTTCCTATGTCCTTCCTTCTTTGCACCAGCCTGCCCCTTCTCTTCCCGCCCCCACCACCATCCGTGGCTCCCTCTGTCCCTTCTTTGCTTCTCAACAAATATTTATTGTACTCCATATTGATCGTAGAAGCAATGCAAACAAAACAGAAAAAAAAAAAAGAAAAATGTCTTGGGCTCATTTAGTTTACATTATTTTGGAGGAAATGTAAAGTTCAAAAGAAATGAAAACTTCCATAAGAGAAATTTGGGCGCTATGGTTTTCCCCTAGGGCCACAAAGGACTAAGCTGCCTGATTTTCTTGTTTACATAAATCTAATCATCGCTGAGTGTAACAGAAGAAAATACTCATATGTTTTCTAATTTCCCCTTTAAATTGCTTTAGTGACAGAATCTTTCTAGTTCTCCAGCAGTCAAATGTCACATATTGTGTGTCACTCCTCCCCATTTTACCAAACAGATCCTTCCTCCTTCAATCCCCAGTCCTCCAGCACCCTTGGAAGGAAGCCCGAGTCTTTTTACCAAAGGAAGAATGGACATGAATCCATAATGCCCAGCAGGAACCGGGCTCACGCAAATAAGTAAATAAATAACATATTTAAAAAATGTATTTCATGTGCTAAAAGATAAACTAAAAAAAGCAGTTTGCATTAAAAAATGTTTTTACTCTTCATCATACTATTTACCTTGAAGCCACAGTTTTGCTTTTTTTCATCTGTATTGAGTGGATAGCTAACAACTGAATTTAATTCTGGAACATTCCCAGCATGAGATCACAGATAAGTCTCAGTGTCCCATAAGAAATGTTCCCCCACTGAGTCCTGTCTGAATCCTAGACCAAGTAGATTCCTTTCTAAGCAAAATAACTTCTCAGTATCTCAGAGCCCCCATAGAGAGAAAATCCTGAATTGGCATCTTCCGTGAATTCGGTTGAGAGAAATAACATAATCTATGTGATACAGTATATATTTACTCCTCCGCATCCTCTGAGTTCTGCCTGAGAATCCATCTGGATGTGAGAAATTGTACCACTTCAACTATACTAACTTAACCCTTAACAGGATATCCTTTACTTTTTTGTTTTTGGTTGACTTCATCTTAATGTTACCTTTATCTCTTATTCTGTACACATGCATACTTAAAAGTACAAGATGTACACGTACACTTAGATAAATTTTCAGGTTACCAACACTAAGATCAGTGAGAATATTGCCAAAGTGGCTTCAAAATAAGCCTTCCTTTTTAAGGGGGATTTTTCCTGGGTTCCAGATTCTTGGTTATTTCTATCAGCACTATAACGAACTCAATTCATTGTCTGCTAATATTAGTGGTTTCTATTGAGAAGTTAGCTGTCAATGTGAATGCTTGTCCATGTGGAAAAATTATGTCTTCTTGATCATTATTTTTAACCTTTTTCCTTCTATGTGCATACTGTCTATTAACTTTCTTATGCCCCTTTCTTCCATGTATAATCTTCTGTCATATGGCCTAAGTTGTTCTTTATTCCAGGTGTTCTTTTATTCAGCTTCGGAGTCTCATTACATTTCCCTTCATGGATTCCAAATAACTTGTGAAAATCTTTGCATTCTAGTCATATTATTTGGTATTACTAGCAAGTTTGCCTAACAATGACACTGCATGTAAAAATAGGCAATATTATCATTCTCTAGGCAAACGGTTAGTAAACAATATAGTGCATGGGTCAAATCTGGCAAATTTCCTGATTTTTAAAATAAAGTTTTATTAGAACACATTCATGCTTATATATTTACATCTTGTCTCTGATGGTGTTCATAGCTGAGACGATGCTGGAAGAGAAAATATGCTCACGAAGTCAAAAATATTTACTATCTGGAATCTTTACGGAAGAAAGTAAGCTCCTTGCTCTCAGTAGATCAAGTCATTTCTGATCATCTTAATGGAATCAAGAATTTGCTATCTCACAGGTGTGTTGTTGTCCTGGGAAAGTCCATTCTATCTATGTCTTCCCTCGTCCTTCAGGTCCCAAGGTCACTTTGGGTTCTCTGGGGACTTTCTTCCTAAAGAAAATATATTTCTTAAAAAAAAATCTTTAAAATATTTCCTAAAAGAATCTTATCCTCATCTCAGAAAACTATCAAATTGTTCGGATTTGCCTTCTCTGGGTTTTCTATTTAGGTGTTAAGCCTCAGACCTACAAAATCCTAGAATTTAGCAAATGTATTTAGGGAGAAACTGGCTATGTGTTTATGGGTCTCATATCTCTGCAAAAACATTTGCCAGTTCAATCTTCCTCTCTGTAGGTTCTCCAAGGGCACATAACCAGGAGCATCCACTCTCTGGAATCACCAGCACCGGAAAATTATTCCAAAGTACAACCATTAGCAGGAGGTTAGCTCACTTCTAAGAAGTTCTTCCTTCTCAACAGCCTTGGTTTTTCCAGTTATCTTGGTCTCAGAAACTCACGTGGTGTCCTTAAAGTTTTCTTTTTCCCTCTTTTAAAGAATGTTTATTTATTAATTTGAACGAAAGAGTGTGTGTATGCATGCAGTAGAGGAGAGAGAGAAAGAGAGAGAGAGAGAGAGAGAGAGAGAGAGAGAGAGAGAGAGAGAGAATCCTAAGCAGGCTCCACACTATGAGTACAGAGATCAATCTGGAGCTCAATCTCATGAATCATGAGATCATAACTCAAGACAAGATCAAGAATAAGATGCTTAACTGACTGAGCCACCCTGTGCTCTGACATTTGTCAATGTTTATCCTATTTTCTAGTTGCTGAGGAAGGAGAACTGGTCTACCACCATTTACTCCATATGAGTCAGTAAATATCCTTCATTGAACTTTGATCAAATGTTACTGTATCTGACAGCCATGTGAAACTGGCCATTTTATGTTGCTTCCTTGGACCTGGTTTTCAGTTTCAAAATGTTCATTGTATTGTGTATGTTTTGCTTTGTAAGCCACCTCAACTGCTCTTTTGGGAATTAGACAGTAATAAATACATTTAAAGATTAAGAGGAAAATATTAGAAATGTCTGCCATTTACATTTAAATATATTTATATTAAATATATTTAAGTATATTCAAATAGGAAAAATGCTTTTCAACAAGTGTACATTTATTATTTCTCAGCCTTTTTCAAAGCAGTCTTACAATAATATGGGGAGCTATTGATCTCTTATACACACGGGCCTTCAGGAATTTTCTTGGACCCAGAGATCAGACATCACCTTACCATTCAATGTTCCCACTTAATGTTCAAATTCATTAACACTTCTCTCTTCCCCATCACAACATGGCTGTCACTTGCTAACCTTAGTCATACAATTTTCAGCTGTATCTTATTCACAATCAGCATGTTCTACATATTCCTCTTGCTCCAGCCATGCTTTCCTTGTGGTTGGTTGTTAGCTTCAAATAAGGCAAAGTATGAAAATTTAATTGTCTACCTTTGGGACAGTTTTTGTTGGATACTCAACAAAGAGGCTGTTGCCTCTTAAACTATCATCAGAATTGTCTCCTGTTGTCTGAGTGCTCTTCCGAATTATGTTTCATTCATTTTTTTCTAATTCTTGAGGTTATTGGATATTATTTCATATAAATATTTGATTAAGATATTAAAGAATGAAGGGACTAAAACTCATCAAGAAACAAGTATGACTCAGTTACTGTGTCATTTATATCCATTGTTTTTAACTTAATTCCCCATATTACTACTGATGTTTAATACATGGGAAAACGAAGCAGAAGGAAAACGTAATATATTTACATCAGTTACTCCCCAAGTTACTATCATCATGCTTTGAACGTTACCAATAATTATTTAACATACATAAACACCCAATGCGTATTTCCAAACTGTCTTATAACGAGGTTCACATGCATTCTACACATCACAACTGATAAATAGATTTCTGAAGTTTGTTCCAGTTTTTTATTGCTACAAAACGAAACCTAGAGTTTCATGACTGAAAACAACAAAAATATGTCATTTTCTTTTCTATGTCCATGGGTTGACTGAGCTCTACAAGATAGTTTTCACTTGCAGTTTTCTAGAAGGGTTCAGGCAGATGGTTAGGCTGGAATACTAGATTATTGGAGGCAACTTTTTCTGGCTCACAAGAGATAATGTAAAGATCTAATCAAAGTTTCATAATCTCTACATACAAAAATAAAAGTCATGTTTCTCCACACTCTCTGTCTGAGGGTGACATTCACTAACATATTAATATACTTATTTCCATCTAAATATATGTATTTAAAGAATATAATTAAGGCACATGGGGGGCTCTTGATTAAGTGTCTGACTCTTGGTTTTGGCTCAGGTCATGACCTCATGGTTTGCGGGTTTGAGCCGTACATCGCTCTCTGTGCTGACAGTGCAGAGCCTGCTTGATATTCTCTCTCTCCCTCCCTTTATCTTGCCCCCTCATCTGCTTGTGCTCTCCCCTCTCTCTCTCAAAATAAATACATAAACCTAAAAAAGAATATAATCAAGCCAACATAAGAAGCAATTCCAAGATCACCTAATAATATTCTTGTACTATATAGAGGAAGAGGAGAGTCTACTATCTTCTACCTTCAGGGTGAACAAAATATATCAGGTACTCCTAAAGGAAGATATAAGAAACTTTTTCATAAATAATTTTCAAACTAGTGATAGGAGTTTGGGATCCCTGGGAGAAGAGAGATAATATTACACGTTCTTTTTACTATAATCTAAATATGAGATTAATCTGTTAAAATCTGATATAAGACTAATTCTGGAGGTTTTTCTTTTATTTAGTGTTTTGAACAGTAATCACATTAGATGATTTAAAATTGTATTGCAAGATACTTTGCTTTTATTTTAAACTCAAATCAATTATATAATGTAAAGTAGGTCTTTTCCATGAAAAAAGGGGAAGAAGAAGCTACTACAGAAATGTAAATAAATACACACAAAACAATAATTTTGCTTTTTAGTTTGGTAGTCAACATCAAAACATGCAGATTGATTGCTTACATGCTACATGCTTCCATGAAAAAATTCTAACCTATGCAAAGAAGGTTTCCAGAAATCAGTGAGACTGTTGATTAGTGACGTTCCTCATTGGCTTGAGGTCAAGGACTGTCACGTCATGTGCCACCAGTGTGTGATATAATCCAAGAACTACTTAATGAAGTCAATGTTTGAGAAAGTATAGGGTAGTGACTTAGAGTATTCTATTTGGTCAAATGGACCTGGATTGTAATAGCTCCTCTTTAGTAGTTGAATGAACTTGGTCAGATTACCTCTGAACTTGTATATCTTGCCTCTAAAATGGGGGAAACTAAAGCTATCTCAAAGGGAGAATGAAGATCGTAAATGAGATAAAACATATAAAACATTTAGCCCTGTAAATCCTAGACAGTAACCTTGAGACAAGTCTCAGATGCGATTTTCTCTAAACTGACTTAGAAAGGAAATAGTCAAGTAATAAAATATGTTTATTATCTTAAATATTAAATTATTAGTATGAAAAAATTATTCGTTAAAACAGAAAAAGGTAGTTTTGCCATGGGGAATGGAAAGACAGACTCTCAAAGATTAAGGACTAGGAAATTATTAAGTAATGTAGTATCTTGAACTTTTATTAATGGCTGCTTACTATGTTAAGTACTTCCACCTTCCATAACGGTGGTTTTAATATAGGATCTTGATCAAGGGTAGCACAAAGATTCTTTTATCTTAATCTTTTTGTTTTTGTTTGGACCTAGTGGAGAGCTCACTAAGCTGATTTATGTGTGATATAGCAAAGAGTATAAAACCTCCAAATTAAGGCCGTCTTGTCATCAGACTCCTATTATATCAGATCCTTTAGCAAAATGAATGCTTGCATAGCACAGATTCACTAAGCTATTCCAAGGAAGAAGTTTCTCTGCTTTAATCAGGAGAGAAGACTTCTGTCTTTACTCCAATGACAGAAGAATCGTCCTTGGAGACTGTATAGTTCTAGCCAGTGTACAGTGCCCTTCACATCTATCAGAATGATGCATATGTGATCACTTTTTTCAGTATTACTTTTATAAATAAGTGTGATAGTTAAGAGAATGATAATAAATGAGATATTATTTCCAGGTCACTGCCTTGGCAATTAATACTTTCCAAAATGGTTATTCTACCATCGATATTTATTCATTAGGCAGAATGTGCTAAGACTCAGTTCAATTTGTATTCTAAATAATATTTCTTTTTCATTTTTCTTAAAGTATTAATTTCAACTTTACAATAAAACGTTATAACCTGATAAAACTGTATTGGAGTGAGCCCTTATGGCTTGTTAAGTTTTAATCATAAAAGAATTTTATTTTAAGTGTGAAAAACATAGTTAAATGTTTTCCCACTATACATATCAATAAACAGACTGGTTTAAAACTGAAAAGGTTTTCTACACATGATATTTATTTGTAGACCAAAATAAGTGAATTATGTTGTGATGATATAATTTTCTTTACTAGCTCTATTTCGTTAAGATGAGTGATACTCAGTTCAATCACAATGAAAATACAGTTTAAAAAATCTTACACGAGACTATTATTTATAATGGTCTAAGATATAAAACTTCATTTTTCTTCATGTTTTTTTCTTATTTTAAAATAAAGTGTTCTTGCTGTTTCTCTTTTTTCTTCACAAAGTATAGGTTTAAAACTTGGCCAGTATCTGGTTATGCAAGTAATTTTCTCCTTGAATTGTTTCCTTGACAGCTTACTATATTTATTTAGTAACAACATGTTTTTGACACAGTTTTCCCTGTCTTTTGTTACTATATTCTAAAAAGGCACTCAAGAAATAAATCATATATATATATACAATGAAATATTATTTGCTGATAAAAAAGAATGAAATCTTGTCATGTGCAACAACATGGATGGAACTAGACTGTGTTATGCTAATAAGTGAAATAAGACAGTGAAAGAGAGGTAAATACAATATTATTTCACCTATATGTGGAGTTTAAAATACAAACAGATGAACATGGGGAAAGGAAGGTAAAATTAGATAAAACAGAGAAAGAGGCAAGTGATAAGAGACTCTTAAATACAGAGGACAAACAGGATTGCTGGATGGGTGTTGGATGGGGGATGGGCTAAATGGGCGATGGGCATTAAGGAGGGCACTTGTTGGGATGAGCACTGGGTGTGGTATGTAAGTGAAGAATCGCTGGGCCCTACTCCTAAAACCAACACTACACTGCATGATAACTAACTTGAATTAAAAAAATAAAATTTAGAAGTAAAATATAAAATATACAGTCTATTAACAAAATATCATATAAATACAAGTGTCTTTTTTTGTTGTTGTTAAAATTGAGGGGGAAAGGTGTTTGGGTAATGCGCTCCAAGAAATGTTCATTTCCCTCCAGAATATATTGAAAAGCAGTAAAGTTGAAGTTATTTGTCCTTTCTGAAAACATGTCTTCTCTTTTCAGATCGTGAAAAAATTTTGCTAGAGAATTTCAAGTGTTCTTTAATCTTCTTTTTGCTATGATATTCTGAGTTCTGCTTTGCTTACTCTATTAATCATATATTAATTAAAATAATTTTAAAATAATTAAAAATAATTTTCTCTTTTAAATGATGGTTTACGAGAAACATTCCTTCAATGATTTAATATATGTAATTAATATTTTCTAAATATGAACATTTCCAGTGTTCTGTTGTCACCGAGATATTCCTGTAAGAGCATTTTCACATCATTAAACTTCCTAAATTCAATATCACAGTTGAATAGTGATGTGTCATAGGGTTGATTCAAAACTAATTCAGTTTAAAAGCAGCTTCTCATCATAACAAAATGTAGTTCCATTTTACTGGTTCTACTAAGGTAATTAATTTTTTTCTTTCATGTAGCTTTTTGCATTGTGTTTGGGCAAACTGAAAATTTAGTAGCTCAAACATTTTAATATATCCTAAACAGACTTCTCACCTTCTGTCCTGGGAATTCTTGATTTGTCATAAGATTCGGATGTCTGCATTTATGTTCAGTAGCATTCAAATATATTTGAGCTTCAAACCTGGGCAAGAACTAACAAAGTGTGGAATCTTGACTCTGATAAAAAGGAGTCCAATGATGATTAAATCAGGTCCAAAAATGATTATGGCAAATAAATGCCTTCTCAAATGTTTATCATTAGGGATTTTAAAAAATATTGAACTTCACTCAGGAAAATGCAGGAGAGCTCATTATTGCAAAAAGGATACCTTTTATTTTTCAATATTTCACTCATGATGCTTTTTGCTGGAACATTAAATAGCATTTACAAATGCAGGTAAAAATGATCTATATCTCTGTCAGTGTACCTATCCATCCATCTCTCTATGTTTAATCTATTTGTCTATTGATCAGCCATTAGCTAATCTCAAATCCAATAGGACTTTATTTGGCAACTTATCAAAAAACAAAGTTATTTTGATCTCTAAGATTGTAGCTTATAATTTGCCTATTCGGTATTAAACACCTTTATTATAAGTATTGCATTTGTAAATGTCACGGGATACCAAGTTCACCCTCAAAATCTGGAAAATAAAGGTGCGAAGATGAAGTATACCAAGCCGGTGTTGTGGACAACAGTACACACACATGAGTAACGTAAGTGCGGTAGTAGAAGTGTTTCAACATACATGTTGGTCAGTAAATCTTAGTGCATATGAGATATTGGTGAGACACTGGTAACGATGACACTTGAGTTCCGATTTTGATCTTCACCATCCTTGTGCCTTAGCAAAAGGTCTTATACTCTCTTTTGGATCTCAGTGTCACCACTAGTATGGGAAGTGCGGGTCCAGATATTGTACAACTACATGATCCATATGCATTCTGCACGGGCACACAGACGCACAAACACGGCGCTGATCTGTGCACACGGCTTGTCATACAGTTTACATTGTTGCTTTGTTTTCACTTGTCAGCTCCTCTGCTGAACCCCTCATGGATATTTCACCTCCTGGTCTAAACCGCGCATTTGCTAAATACAAGGCACTGACACATGGCTTTTCATTGACTCGCCAGTGGGCCCCGTAGTTGGCTGTCAATAATGACGATTTCTAACAGTCCACAGTTATTGAATTGGCTGCATGCTTGCTTCAGAACGTCCTTATGCCATCTGAAAGGAAGTGAACGTGTTGACAAATGTTCAAAAGTGTCAATCAGTAAAGTGATAATTGAAAATTCTGAAAGGTGGCAATTGCGATAAGATGTCAGTGCCCGAGGGGAAAAAGGCCTGACAGTCAACGAAATGTGGTGGCCCTCAGAAGTATATGTCCTTCTCTAACAAAGGATGCAACAACGTAACTTTAAATATAGGAACATCTAAACTTCAAGAAGAATGCTTCAAGAGAGATCATATCACACATTAAACTCACAATGAGAGGTTCGGCAGCATTCTCTGGCTTTCCTACAAAGTTTTGTTTGTGTATAAATCATTTCAGATTTTTAGCATTTCACAGATGACATAGCACTGAATGCATGTGTCAGAGTATTTGCTGATTTAAGGAATAAAATAGAATGAATGAACTCAAATGTCACCTGGACAGAAGGTCAAGGTGGAAGACCTAAGACACCAAAACTCAGGTGATCAGGTTTTAATATGACAACAAATGCATATGACTCATTTACCAGAATATTTGAATGAAAAAATAGCAGTCCACAAACTGATAACGAGTCACATAGTTTGCAAAACGTATTGGTTAAATATCAAGAGCCACGCAATTCTTTAAGACGATGCATTTAAAATAAAATTTGACCAAGGATCTGAATGGAGACTGAGGGCAAGTGCGCAGGTAAAAAAAATCTGCTCCAGAATGAAAAGCAAAGGAAACAAACAAACCTAAAAGGAAAAAAAAGTGGGTGTTCCCACAAGGTGAAAAAGTTGGAAAACTAAATGGAAAGTAAGTCCAATTGAGTAAGACTCTAAAAGAAGAGAATTAGGAAATTTGACTGGACATAAGAAAATATTTGTAGAGATTCGTGAGTAAATTCAGTAACTAATTTAATATCTAAATTAATATCAGAATCTCATTTTGAGTATGCTTTAGAATCATGGGTCACAAAATGTATATTTAGTCCTGTTCCAATGATATCCATGTTATTTTTAGAAACACACTTTAGACAATGTTATGGGTAGATTTATACCCCGAATTATCCTGCCTAACTTGTTTTGATTTGGGGGTAAGGAAAAATTAAAATTGATAAGCAGCACCTCTTACAGAACGTCGCTTTATCCAGACTGGCTCAGTGTGTCGTATATGGCCCTCTTGTCAACATCACTCAGTATTCAAGTCACCGTACTTGCAAAACTTTGGATAGAACTTTCTGATTTATATTGCTTGCTGCATTCATGCCATTTAGCTTTGGGCCCTTCTCTAATAATTTTCATTATAATTTGTTTTTGAATGGGCACTACAAAACAATTCACATTGATTAGAGTCATTTTTATTTATTGTATCACATATCCATTCTATTTCTTGTTTGATGCAAATTGGGCACTCATGAAACACAGTTAGTACTGCCAGGAATACCGCTTTAAAAAAAGTTTATATATTTATTTTTGAGATAGAGAAAGAGAGAGAGAGAGAGAGAGAAAATCTCAAGCAGGCTCCACACTTTTGGTGCAGAGCCCAACACAGACAGAGTTTGAACTCACCAACCATGAGATCATTACTTGAACCCAAATTGAGTCGGATGCTTACCTGGCTGAGCCACCAAGGTGACTACCACTTTTGACTTAGTCTTATAGTTACACACAACTGAGGTAAAAAAAAAAAAAAAGGCACAGTGGCAACATTGGAAACAGGTAATAAAGCATAACAAATCTCAACCCAGGTTTCTTAGAGACACTGCCAACCTCCATTGTCTTACTCAAGAGCCAGAATATTCAGAGAAAGTAGAGCAGAAGATGGAGCTGCCGTGTAGAATTCTATAAATATCACATGTGTAGGACATAAGGAACTGGTTAGTTTGGGCCATATTTACTTGGTGAAAAACATAATGGGGTCCACATCATGAGACCAAAGACTTGATAATAGAGATGCAAACAGGTTGGGTTCAATTCTGCTCCTCTGTACATTGTCTCATTTACTTGTTATGTAAAAGAAAAAAACATTTTGTAATATCTTTAGAAAATATTAAAAAGAATACATAGGAGGTTCATCCTTGCAACTACTGTTAGAAGTCACTGTCCTGGGGCGCCTGGGTGGCTCAGTTGGTTGGTTGAACATCTGACCTCAGCTCAGGTCATGATCGTAAGGTTTGTGAGTTCGAGCCCCAGGTCGGGCTCTGTGCTGACAGCTCAGAGCCTGGAGCCTGCTTCAGATTCTGTGTCTCCCTCTTTCTCTCTGCTGCTCCCCTGCTCATGCTCTGCCTCTCTCTCTCCAAAATAAATAAACATTAAATAATGTTTTCAAAAAAGTCATTGTCCTCCGATTACTGATCTTTGTTTTGACCAATGTGTGTCAAGAATCTGTTCATTTTGCGTGTGTGATTTGTGGTTTTTTAATTCATTGTGCAAACATTTCTGAGGACTCATTAAAAAATGGGTTTTATAGTTTTCTGATATCCTGTTGACTTATGGCCGCCTCTTACACATTGTAGCATAGTTGGGTCTCACATTTCTTATCATGTTTCGACTAGTTATACACGCTAGTTGCAAAAAATATTTTTTTCTTATCACTTGTTCACTGGCAGTGGAAGTTATTATGTCAGATTACATTTTTAAATGGTGTTTAATTTAATGTACATCTATTTGATTACTAATTTTATCTTGCTATCATTTTTATTGATGGAAACTGAGGATTGAAGATGCATTTTTAAACATTTTAAATGGGGAACTCAATTTTTACTTATTCATTGAAATGTGATTTTTACATGGCTAATAGTTACTTAGTTGCCATATTTGTTGCAAAGATTTTCTTTTTATCTATTAACATATTTTTTCATGGCAGTAGGAAACTTTTTTATTGTATCATAATAATATTCTCCTTTTTGATAGCTTCCTCTGATTTAATAATTAGACAGTCTTTCATTGTTTAAGTAAAGTTTTCTATATATATTTGATTTTTACCTTTATTTTATTATCTAAATCATCTGTTAATTTATCTTGGGGTCTATGTGACCGATGGAACCAGGAAGAGAATTGTCCAAGTCACAAAACAATTATTATTATTTTTTTAATGTTAATTTATTTTGTGAGAGAGAGAGAGAGAGAGAGAGCAAGTGAGGGAGGGGTAGATAGAGAGAGGGAAGAACAGATTCTGAAACAGGCTCCAGGCTCTGAGCTGTCAGCACAGAGCCCAACAGAGGGCTCAAACTCATGAACCAGGAGATCCTGACCTGAGCTGAGGTAGGACACTTCAGCGACTGAGCCACCCAGGTGCCCAGAACAATTGTGTTTCTTCGTTTATCCTTGTTATCCTAATAGAGTTTTGGTATATACATTTTGTTGCCATCCTATTTATTACATAAACATACATGAGTGATTACTCATTGTGAATTGGACATTTTGTCAATGTGAACTAACCCTGTTTGTCTTAGTCAAAGGATTCCCTTTACATCCTTCTTTGTCTACAATTAATTTGCTTCATGTGCACTGCTTCCAAGTTCTTTGACCACATCATTGTCCACTTTGGTTTAAAAGTCTCATGTTAAATTCCATGTTAGGCGTGTCTCTTCAGAGCAGTATTTATTTGGGTTTAATATCTTTAATTGATCCGTGTATCAAAGAGGAGTTCCATCGGTTGGGAATGCTTCTCGGAAGTGATGCATTTAGTTTTCTGCTGAGTTTGATCCTATTGATTATTTCACACTTCTGAATGTGTGGTTCCCTCTACCACCATGTGTGATGGTGCATTCCAGGACTGACTGCAGGGAGAGAGGTGTGTAGAGGCTGAGTTGACTGTAGGGAGAGAGGGGCAGAGAGGCTCAGGGAAGAAGTAGAAGGGGAGCTATTATGATCCTCAGTTTGGGGACCAACAGTAGCAATGTGTTCTTGCCTTGTGTCTTGACAGTGGGGTGACAGTGGTTCTAGCAACTCAGAAGAGCATGGGGCTCTCGTTTTATTGCTTAGTGGTTACATCACACTTGTAAGTGAGAATTTGTCCTGTATTCTGTGGGCGCTTTGATTCTACGTTCTGGTGTGCATGCTGGTATGAGCCTTCATCATTTCTGCTTTCTCATAGCTGGTCAGTCTACACCACCTCAATCCTCTCCCCGTCTATTCTTACCTGTAAGCTTGCATGTGCTTCCTGACTTCCTCAAGCAGGTGCTTTTAGGATTTACACCATGGACATAACTAGAAATAATCAAAGAATCCCCTGAATGCCTCAGTTTTCCATCATGAAACCTCCACAATGATCTTCTCCAAGCACATCTCTTCCCCTGCCCTTGTGTTTTGGAAACATCTGGTCTCTGTCCCAGGCCGCACCTTCTGCTCTGGACCACATAGTCTTTGGCCTTCTCAAGGATCCTGTATTCCTACCACGCTCTCCATATCTCGTAATTTCAAAGACTCCTGTTTTGTTCACTCCATTCGTCCAGCTTTTACATCTTAATAAGTTCTCCAAGCTTAAAAACAAAACACAAAATAAAAACTAAAACCTCAACTACACAAACCCTCTGCTTCCCACCGTAGATCATTCGCTGCCTCCACACCCACCCTTCTTGCTTACACTTCCATCTCTCATCTACACTGCACTACTTGCTCCTCCCCAGGGGTGGATGCTGGCCATTCTGTTTTCTATCACCTCTCCTTTATTCTGGATAACATTTCAGTGAATTTACTTTTTATAAATTAACAACATGAGGCTCTAGAGGAGAATAAAATGTGTAGTGTCCCCCCAGCATCACTTAGCTGTGACCTCATATAAAGTAATGTGACAAATGACCCCAGAACTCAGGAATTTTAATCAACAACCATTTGTCCCTGTGACCATGACCATGGGTTGTCTACATTTTATTTCTTACAGTGGAGCTGAAAGTGGGAAGATCAGCTGTAAGCCACACATTGGCCTGGGCTCTACTTCTGCTGCACATGGGTTCAGGTTTGCTCTACCCACATTAATTCTGCGACCAAAGGTGAAGGACCAACAACCAGTCAGTAGAAACCACTTAAGTCCTGATGATGGAGGTGGGAGGTTGTGAGGTGACAAAACAATCAGATTTCAACGTGCTGGAGTTCTAGGACCCCTGAGATCCATTGGCCAAGGTAAGTGTTATGACTGATGCCAAGTTCAAGGGAAAGCACCACACGCACCCAACATGGGACTCCTCAGGGACCTAGGCAGAGGGGTTGG
>NC_043703.1:7620527-7622501 GCF_006229205.1 Suricata suricatta | reverse complement strand
AAAAAAAAAGGAATGGATATTTTGCAATGAGAAGTAACTGTTCATGAAAGAACTTAGGGCAAGATAAAGCATCACACATTTAAAAATTGGTGCATGTTCAGTCTAGCATAAGGATGGAGGGGTAGTGGGGTAAGATCAAGGAAGGCAAGCAGGAGCCAGGTGATAATGGTCCCAGTAAGGATCCTTAGGAAATTAAATTTCACCCTAAGAGCAAAAGGAAGCATTTGAGAATGTTTATCAATGGAAAACATTGTGGTATCACTCATATGATAGGAACACAATTCTGGGTGCAATATAGAGTATAGTTTGGCAGATATCAAACTGAAGATTGGAAGCCATATGCAAAAATGAGAATAACATGCCATTGAAAAATGGCGGCCGGTTTGTAAGCAAGTGGATGGGGTTCTATTGAAGAGGTAATACATGTAGGACTTGGTGAGCAATTAGATCATGTATTGAAAGCCAAATAAGTGTCTAAAACACACCATTTGTGAATGACAGAAGTATTTATTACATCAAAGAGGGCAGGCAGGAAGTAGAGACAGCTTGGGCAGAGAAATGAGTTTAACTGTCGGTATATTAGGATTGAAAAGCCTAAAGCATCTGCATTGGTATCATAAGAGTTGAGTTACATGCATCTGATAATTAGAACAAAAATCTTCCAATGAAAATATTAAATCTATGCTCATCTTGGCTTTCATGGTACTAGAAATATGGAAATGCATACAATTGTCTGAAGTGCCTGAAATGGGGATTTAAGTCTGGCTAAAGCAGAATCTCAAAGGACATCAGCATTCATGATACAAGTTTAAATAGAGAGGTTTGCAAATGAATCAGAAGAGAAGTAGCATTAGAGACAAAACTGAGTACACTGTTGGAAGCTGACATAGAAGGTTTTTAAATCAAGTTTGTCTCTGGGCACCTAGGTGGTTCAGTTGGTTAAGTGTCTGACTTCAGCTCAGGTCATAATCTTGTGGCTTGTGAGTTTGATCCCTTCATCAGGCTCTGGGCTGACAGCTCAGAGCCTAGAGCTTGTGTTGGATTTTGTGTCTTTCTCTCTTTGCCCCTCCCATGCTAATTCTCTACTCTCTTTCTGTCTCTCTGTTTCTGTCTCTCTCTCTCAAAAATAAATAAACATTTAAGAAAAATTTAAATCAAGCTGGTATCATTCTTATTGTCATTTTCCCCTGAGTAAAAAAAGGAAAGAAAGAAAAAAACTAAGTGCTGATAGGAAGGACCTTATTAATATCAGAGTTGAGTTTCAATGTAATATGGTACAGAAAACCCCCCAAAATTTTGTCAATGACAGGGGTGACTATATTTATGTGAACCAACGTAGATGAAAGAAACTTGGTTTTCTCATTAAACCTCATTAAACCAAAAGATGACTCAGTCCATTGAATAACCTGCAAGTACAGCTAGACTTTGGGAATGACTGAAATCAGCGTCTTGGATGTCAGGAGCACACTCTCCGCATCGGATCTCAGACTTTTGTGTGCATGTAAGTGATATTCTCCATAATGTGATTTTTCTAATTTTAAGGAAAATGGCAGTCAGAGAAGGTGGACCAAAACTTTTCCAGATTACCACCTAAAGATTGAATCTTTTACTAACATAAAATTTGTTTGCAAAATCATGGGAAAGAACTGTGACCCTACTTTGTTCTGAGTGGATATTATGCCACACTATAGGTTGGTTGAATCAAATGTCTGTCCCTAAATGATAAACTGTATAGTGGAGGTGGGGTATTAAATTGAATTATTGTTTCAAAAGCCCCAACCCCTCTGCCTAGGTCCCTGAGGAGTCCCATGTTGGGTGCGTGTGGTGCTTTCCCTTGAACTTGGCATCAGTCATAACACTTACCTTGGCCAATGGATCTCAGGGGTCCTAGAACTCCAGCACGTTGAAATCTGATTGTTTTGTCACCTCACAACCTCCCACCTCCATCATCAGGACTTAAGTGGTTTCTACTGA
>NC_043703.1:7615208-7620427 GCF_006229205.1 Suricata suricatta | reverse complement strand
AGATTAGTGCATGTGTGTATATATGCATACATATATTAATTATATTAAATATATGTATGATAGCTAAACTAATGACTTTTTCTAGTTTTCTAGAGTTTATTATTAACTAAAACAAAAATGAAATGATATTTGAGAAATTGACATTTGCTTATGCATTGGGTTTCTCCACAAATTCTGGTGTTATGAAAATTTCAGAGAATAGTAAATAATACAGTGTCAAGAATTGTGCTTTATATATGCCTCTGTTCTGTTTTCCCATGGCCATTTCCTTCTAAAAATTGCTTTTGCATTGTCAATATCCCTAAATGAAATATTTTCTAGCTTACATACTGCTTGTATTTTTTCTTTTTACTCTCATAAGCATATTAAATGTAATAGCCCACTGACAACCCTTTCCAAATGTGCTAGAACCCTGACAATATCTCCCCAACCCATCTGTCCTTCCCGGTCAGAGCAGACAACCTGATTTCAGGCAAAAGACATCTAACTGTGCCCAATATGTCTGTCCAATGAGTCCTTCACAATATCCAGAGAATTCTTTATAAAATCAATGCCTATGTGCCTTCCTTGCTTAAAAGTGCTCTTCTGCAGAACAAAGTTCAAATTCCTTCTCTTGGTGAACAGGGGCTTTAATAAGCTGCTCTGCTTACCTTATCTTGCCACAAATCTTGTCTTTGTATCTTCATTTTCACAAGGACTTTAGCCGTCTTGATTAGTTAAAAGTCCCCTAATACACCACGTTCATCTCTGAAGTATTTCCCAATGTGTAATATTAAAAACATATATGACATATAATCATATATATATATATGCTTTCCCCACCCAAGAGACTTTGCTCATTGACCTTGCTTGCTCCTCCTTACCCTTCAAAACTCATACAAGAATTAGTTCCAAGGGCAGACTTTGCTGACTGCACGTGATTGGCTTAATTGACTCAACATAATTCACTTAGCCAATTATAGCACATCTTATGTCCACAATCCTAGCTGGTTTACTTGCTTATCATTCACAGGAAGCTACAAAATTCTTGAAGCAGGAACAAAGTTATATTATATTCTCATCCTAAATAGCAGTTGATATGGGGGAAATATTCAATTATGGTTTACTCATTGCATAATAACCCAAAAATTGGCAAGCAAAATCTAGCTTTAGGCCTGGCCAGCATATTGGAAACATGGTTGTGTTATGGCCTCAGTGTTTCCAGTTTGGGTCTAGAAGCGATCAGGCATCACAATCCCATCTAGAATCTCAAGGGCGTTTAGTTCCAGCCATGTTTCCATCCTTAAAGTCTTTGGGTAAAATTTAAAATCTTTCTTTCTTTTCCTTTTGTTTTTCTATTCCATTCTTTCGTTCTTTGACATTGACTAAAACATAACAGTGAATATTCTTACAAACATTTCCATAAAATTGCTTTTAGCTTTTACTATTTCTGTTTCATCAGAGAATTTCTTCTCCCTCATTGACTTGATTATCTCCCCTCAGAACACAGCTTCTACCACTACCTCTTTGAGTTAAATCTTCTCATTTTCTACTATTATATCTCCAGAGAGGGTGGGTGGCAAAGTTGTTTTCAAAGCCTGTTAATGCAGACTTTTAAAGTTATCATTTATTCTTCAAAATCTCTTCTTTGACATCCATTTTTCTTAACTGTTTTAAAACATTTGCCACTGACTTCTACAAAATCTCAAACTTCCCTTGATCTTATTTAATTTTCTCTGAATTACTGCCAATGTCTCATTATAATTAGTAGACCACAAGCATCATACCTGACCTTATAGATTTTTAGTCTCCTCTACCTCAGTGACTGTCGGTTACTTCTCTGCCTGACTTTACAGCCTGCTTTTGATGTTTCATTGCTCCCATTCTTTCTGCAACCATCTTCAGATCACTTTAATTTTTATTCTTTCAGTGTACATACCTAGGTAGACCAAATTCATGACAGTACATAAACACCTTTACTCGCTGCCCCTTTACCTGGAGTTTGAGAAATTTTAAATGATATTGACCAGGGGTCACATGGAGAATAGTGTCATTTTGCAGAAAAGACTGAAGTTTAACCTGAAAGAATTTACTGGTGGAATCTGCCTCTCTTTGTACCTGGCCAGTGATTTTTTTTTCCCTGGGGAGAATGTGAGCATGTGTCTGTGTCTGCCACAACTGCAGAGGTGGAAGTAAAAGATACTTAGGACAGCTGGGATGGGAGGCTGGCAGGATGTACCTAGGTTTCCACGTTGTCCTACAGATAGCCAGAACCAAAACCTGGGTCCAGAGTATATGGCAGAATAAGAAAGTATTGACTTAATGGATTTTCTCATTGTCTGGTAGTAGACATTTGATACTTTATTTTCCAATATGTTTTCCTTATTTATCTCATGAACCCACTTTGATTTCAAAGATAGTTGCAGTATGAGTCAATTAGTCTATCCTCATCTCCCAGCCAAAGGGATTAGTCTAGGGATATGCAAAGAGTCCATTTAGGCCTGTAGGATCCAGACTCAGCACTCTATACTCTTAGAGAATAACATCTCTTCCTTTTCTATTAGAGCTGGAGATGAGGATGGAATCTTGGAACTCTAGAATCTGCTATGTAGATGTTACTATTTCAGGGATGGTGCTTACATAGAAGTGAATAGAGCTTAGATGAAAAAATGTTAGTTTCTGGTGACATGTTGAGTCTCTGGATTAAGTCACTTCAGATATTCCCTCAAATATTATTTCACATGTTGTAATGAACTCCTTTTTTGCCTCATGCAAGTTTGAGTTGGGTTTGTTGTAACTTGAAACACAATCCCTCTTGATTGGGTAACCAGTTTAAAGATAAGGGTGGCTCAGTCGGTTAAAGGTCTAGCTTCAGCTCAGGTCATGATCTCACAGTCCATGGGTCCGATCCCCGTGTGGGGCTCTGTGCTGACAGCTCAGAGCCTGGAAGCTGCTTCAGAATCTGTGTCTCCCTCTCTCTGACCCTCCCCTGCTCACGCTGTCTCTCTCTGTCTCTCAAAAATAAATAAAAACATTAAAAAATTTAAAAAAATTCAGATGCTGAGAGGCGGTTCATTCGAGATCATGTAGCGTAAGACAAAGCCCGAGATGTAGATGCAAATTGTACTTGAAGTCCCTTGCTTTCCATTGGATTGTATACTTCTAGCATTCTCTTACTCAGTGGTTATATTGAGTCATTTCTTAGTTTGTCTTTTTTCCGTTGCCAATTCTCTCTCAATTTAAATATTCTGGCATTTCTATAACAGAGTTTTCTCTCTGAAACATGCGTACGATCATGGTTTTCCTTCCAACCAAATTACTATTGCTCTCTAATCTCCTAGACAGATTCCTAATGTAGTGGTTGGCATGGAAACAATCATTCAGTTCTACCAACAGTGTTGTGCTCTCTTGTTTCGCATTCCAGGAAGATCTTTCTCCCTGGAGTAGGTCTCTGCTCCCAATTCTTCCCCAGACCAAGAAATGCTCAGCTTCTCTGGACTCATAACATCTCACAGGTGCTGTATAATTCTGTAGTTATTGTTTATACATATCTTCCTACAAGTGAAGTATCGTCCTTGAGGGGCAGAGACTACCTTGTGTCCCAATCCTGTCCCGTTTTAAGAGAATAGTCCATAGTACATGATAGGCACCCAACAGATTTTGAATGAATTAACGAATTGTTTTCATAGCTGTCACTTCTGTTGGCAAGACTTTCCAGACTGAAAAGCAAAGTTTTTACAGGTTTGGCATTATTAGCTAAATCAAGTGGATAAAAAAAAAAAAAAAAAAAAAAAAAGATCAGTCATTTTGTAATCAATAAAGCAATTATCTACTTCCTAATGGAAATAGATAATCAGTGATAAAATACCCTTTCCAAAAAAATTTTCAAATTTTACTCTGACTTCAAGCATCTACCAATTTATAGAGGACAGAGAACATGAAATATGACATCAATAAGGAAAAGCAGAAATGTATAGGCCGTGGGGAGTTGTATGGGATTGTTACCCAGTATCATTTACAAATGCATTGCCAAAGGAAAAAGTGAACATTAAGAAAAAAATACAAATTAAAACAGACACATGATGTAGTAACCACTTACAGTAGCTTTTTAAATCCTGATTCGAGCAAATAAACTGTGAAACAAAATCATTTATGGGACAAGTTTGGCAAGCTGGATACTGACTAGATATTTGATGATGTTAAGGGATTAAAAAAAGTAATGCTGTAATGGTTATGGGTTTGATAAAAACTTCATCTCCTAGAAACAGCATTGAAATTTTAATAAATAGAATAAAAATGATACTTGGATTTGTTTTGGATGTATATGAATTCTCCTAGGGTGGATGGAGGTGTAGATGAAATGATATTGGATAGTGTAAGGTCTTCATGCAGGGTGATGAGTATATCTGGGTTCATTATATTGCATTTTCTATTTTAACATACATGTGGGATTTTCCATATTAAAATGTTTTCAAACATATTTCTTGTGTGGTGATCAAATATAATTTATTTACATTTGAGTGTAGAAGATCTAGAAATCTATTAAAAGTGAATTCTTCTTTGCTGACCCCCATGAACATACGACCAGCACTTTCATACAGAAGTGACATTTCCTTAACCACAGTGAAATTCAAATACTGTATTGCAGCATAATCATTATACAAAAAAATTAATACAGTTCATGATCCCTTTCTCTTACCCCTCATCCCTTTAAAATAAAGTGAAGGCGTTGTTTTTATTTCTATACAAGAACGTTTTCTGGCAGCTGCTTCTTAGGAAATGTTAGGGCTACACTTTGGCATCCAATTATATGTACGTGAAATTCCAATCCAAAAGAGAGTTGAATCTTTCTGCTTGACGAGCATTTAAGTATGGGTATCAGACCAACAGTGAAATGTAACGCAAGAAAATCATTTGCAAATGGTTTGCACAGAAAATCCTTATTCCCATTCTTATTTTTAAAAAACACAGATATTTCTTGAGGTAATTGTCACCTTCTACAATGGATTTAGCTCTAAAATTAATTCTATCCCATCTATCAACAAATGAAGGAGCTGGCTTGCCTCTATTTATCAGATGGATATTAGATTACCCCGTTATATCTATTGCTGGTGTTTGTTTCAAAGTAATTGAACTCCATTTCCCTTTAGAGAGGGCTTAGTGAAGTAAAACTGAAAAAAAAAGGCATTATGCTCCTTAACATTTATGAATCAACATCCTAGATGCTGCTCCCATGCTTT
>NC_043703.1:7523830-7615108 GCF_006229205.1 Suricata suricatta | reverse complement strand
TCTCTCTCTCTCTCTCTCTCTCTCTCTCTTTTATTAAAGACTGTTGGATAAGTACCTTTTCAGCACTGACTAAACAATAAGACAATCAGAGGTGATAAAAATGATAATATAGTAGTATTTATTGATGGCTTAATTTTACCAGCCACTCGGCTAACCAAATTATATCGAATTTTTCATTTAGTCTTTGCAACAAGGCTATTGCTTGGTACTCCTAATAGCAATATTTAACAGATTTATTTTATTGATTTATTTATTTCATTAAGGTCCATGCACTGAGGAACAACTATGTGTCATTGAACAAAATGTATAAAGATCCTTACTCTATTGGAGCATATTTTCCACCTGGGAGAAAATAATGAAATTAATGAATTAATTTGCAAATAAATCATAGGCTATTGGAAGGATAAACACAATGGGGTTTGGACAACCAGAGACATACAACAGGGTAACAGGGACTGGGTTGGTCTGGATGGAGCAGAGATCAGGAAGCAGGATTACATAGCGACTGAATGTGAGCTTCACTGCAAAGGTGATATTTGGGAAAGGCAGGTGTTGAGATTAATGGACATAGCAAAGCAGATACTTGGTAAATGTATTTCCAGCAGAAGGAACCAGGATTTTTACTGAGTAATGTGAGGAAGGGTAGAGGAGAAGAGCATGGAAGAAAGTTTCTGCACAAAAGTGTGATGTGACCTGATTTATGTTTTTCAAGGATTGTACTGGCCTAGAAGAGACTGTGTAGAGTGAGGATAGAGGCTAGGGCACCTGTTAGAAGACTATTAAAATAATATAGGATAGAAGCAATATTGCTCAGACTAAGGTAGAAGAAGTCATGGCTGTGAGATGGATCAGATTCTGATACATTGGGAAGGTGGAATTACCTGGATTCTTTGTCAGACTGAATGTCAGTTGTGAGGTAAATAAGCAGTTGAGGTTAATTCAAGGTGCTTGACTCCTGAAAATGTTGGAATAGAGGTCATCAACATAATTGGGGAAAGTTTTGGGTAGAGCAAGTTTGGAGAAAATCAGACATTCATCTTGGAACAGGTTGAGATTGAGATTAGACATCCAGATAGAAATGTATTTGCCAGTGTCCATGGTAACCTAAAGTTTGCAAGGAAATCTGGGATAGAAAAATAAATTTGGAAGTCATTGATATATAAATAAAATTTAGAACTATGGGCTGGGGCACTTGGGTGGCTCAGTTAGGTGGCTGACTTTGGCTCAGATCATGATCTCACAGTTCGTGGGTTTGAGCCCCACGTTGGGCTCTGTGCTGATAGCACAGAGCTTGGAGCCTGCTTCTGATTCTGTGTCTTCCTCTCTCTCTGACCCTCCCTTGCTTATACTCTCTGTGTGTGTGTCTCTCTCAAAGAATAAATAAATAAAAGGTTAAAAAGAAACAAAACAAAAAACATGGGCTAGGGGAGATCACCAGGGAAATAAGAGTAGGGAGACAATAGAATGCCCAGGGGCTCTCCATCACAAAGAGAATCACCAGTAAAGAAGACAGATGAATACTGAATGAGGAAAATAAAAACAAGTGGCAAATGATATCTTTGGAATCAAATTTAAAAAAAAGTTTTTTCATGGAGGAATAATCAGCTGTATCACATGCCTAAAATTCACCACTGGATTCAACAATATAGTCATTAGGGACATTAAGTCTTGTTGGGATAGTGGAAACCAGTGTGTATTGGAGAATTTTGAAAATAGACGGAAAGAAATTGGAGACAGTGATGCAGACAACCACTGTTAGTGGTTTCAAAAGGGACAGGGGACCTGGGTGGCTCAGCTGATTAAGCATATGACTTCAGTTCAGGTCGTGATCTCATGGCTCGTGGGTTGGAGCCCCGTATCAGGCTCTGGGCTGACAGCTCAGAGCCTGGATCCTGCTTTGAAATCTATGTCTCCCTTTCTCTCTGTTGCTCCCCTGCTCATGCTCTGTCTCTCTCGTTAAAAAAATTATAAAAATGGGGATGGGGGAGGAACAAAGTAATGGCTTCTTGGGATGCTAATGGGATGGTCCATTAATGAGCAAAGAACAAGATGATATGGGGCTAGTAGACAATCACTAAAATTATGTCCTCTTATAAGGGGAAGAAAACAGGAGTTGAGCCAAAGTGGAGGAGGTCCCTGTATTTGCACTCACAGAGGCTCATTTATGGTAAGAAGCAGGACTACAGAATTACAGGGTGCAGATGCTACTCATTGGGTAGATGTGTGTGGCTCTCTAGTATAGGTAACCAGCTAAATGTGAGGTTGGAAAGGGAGGCATTATAGCTTGAGAGAAGGAGAGAGACCAAAGTGCTACCTTCAAATAGGGGGGAGTAAATGTTTAGGAATCTCAGGAGTGAGATCGGTTGCCAGCATTGAGAATACACTTGAAGTGCATTGTTGCTAATTGAAAATAAGGCCAGCCACCTATGCTTATGCCTCATCCCAGCTGCACATATGTAGTGTGGAGCAGACAGAAGTTTGGATTTAATCAAGGCTCTGCATTTGCCAAATGGAGAGGGGGGGGCAAAGAGAGACAGAGAGGAAGTAAATAGAGGATTTATGACTGTAAGGAAAGGGAGTGAATATAAAAAATCATCGTGGATTTAATTAGAGAAATCTTAAGCTCTTAAGAAGAGCACATAGACATCAAAAAAAATAATGGACATTAAAAATTTGATAGACTCCTTGAGCTGGGAGTCCTGCTGGAGTTGAAAAGTTTGCAAATGATGGAACCAGGCTGAGAGGGCTAGAAAGGAAGCTGGGAGTGACCAGAGAGGGGTGTACGGTATTTACATTGGGTGGTAGCCATCACTGATAATGACAAGTTCTAGCTATGATATTGGAGTTGACTGAAATTTAGATAAACGAAGATTTAGATTAATTGCATTTTAGAAAGTTAAGTAGGCTGGTGCCAAGCTGCAAACCCAAGATGTCTGACCACAGAGCTCTAACAATAGAGTTTCCAGTTTCCCATTTCAGCTATCAAGTAATATCAACTACTTGGTAACTTCCATGGGTGGGTATTGCTGCCAGAAAAATGCACCTTATTTTGGCCTTAATTTCTTGTTCCAAGAAATGCTGGTGAGTTTTAACTCCAGGGGGTCCTTGAATGACCCCGTCTCAGCACCTGCTGGCGTCAGAGTGGGGTCCCCCAGCTCATTCACTGTAACAGCGCTCCAAGCAGCTTGTGGTGACGGCTTGGGATTTTACTTCTTAACATCTCTTTTATTCTCCTAAGTTCCAGGAAATGTTCTTCCCTTTCACATCACTCTCAAATTTTCAATGCACATATTACTCTTGGCACTGTTTATTTCTGTATGTATTCTTTATGTGGGTCTGTCTCATTGACTGACTCTGAAATTCCTGCAGCACAAGATCTGTTTGGATTTAAAATACTTTTTATTTTTTGTAACTCAGGTAAGATATAAATTGGTCAATAACTGGTATTGATATTCATATTCAATAACTGGTATTTGCATTCTTTAAGGATGAAAATCATTTTTATAATTACTGACTTGTAAATGATAGGGCAGGGGTGAGCAGAGGAAAGAGGGAAAAGGTTTATTTATATGAATGCTATACACCAGTCCACAAAAAGATAAAACTTTGTAACATTATTCATGTAAAAATCACGGGACTCTTTTCTTCTGAGTTTTCTGAATAGAGATTCAGAGCCAAGCCAAATATTAGTGAGTGTGACCATGAATACCAATCATGTAACCTGCCTCTTTCTTATAACTTCCAGAACTATGTTTTAGACAAGATTTTTTTTACTGTTATAGAGCAAAGGGGAAAACAGCTACCTAAGAGATTAATATTATTTTACCACCTGTTTCATAATGAATAAGATGCTAATTTAAAGAAGTTAATAATTATCCAAATTGGCCAGAAGAAGTCATATTTCTTAAAATTGTTCCCTATTATGATAATAGATTGAAGATAGCTTTTTTATTTTATTTTAGAGAGAGAACACACAAGCAGGGGAAGAAATGGAGGGGGGGAGAGAGAGAGAGAGAGAGATTGAGAGAGAATCTCGAGCTGGCTCCATGCTCAGCACAGACCAAACACGGGGATCGATTCCATGACCGTGAGAGCAGATCTGAGCTGAAATCAAGAGTTGGACACTCAACCAACTGAGCTACTCAGGGGTCCCAAAGACAGCTCTCTGTTAAAAAATAATAATCTAGAATAGAATTTTTCTTCATAAATGTGGGCTTATTTAGAATAAATCAGTTACAGACATCTAAAAATATTTGCCAACATTTTTATATTCAGATATATTTCATATCACACTTAATGTTTCATGAAAAGATAGATTCATAGAGTTTTGGGGATCCATAAACCTGTTCAATTGAAGAAAATTTGATATTTTGAGGTTGGATCAAATGCCTGAGCACTCTACGCCCAGGCCCTGAAGAAAATGACAAAACATTAAAGAAGAAAGAAAGGAAGAAAAAAAGCAAGCAAGCAAGCAAGCAAGCAAGAAAGAAAGAGAGAGAGAAAGGAAGGAAGGATGGAAGGAAGGAAGAAAGAAAGAGAGAGAGAGAGAAAGAAAGAAAGAAAGAATGAAAGAAAGAAAGAAAGAAAGGAAGGAAGGAAGGAAGGAAGGAAGGAAGGAAGGAAGGAAGAGAGAGAAAGGAAAGAAAGAAGAAAAAGGATAGTGGGAAGAGAAAGAAGGAGACAGAAGAGAAGGAGAGTGGACGGAAGGTGGAACATCATTACGGCAAATTGATGGACAACACCCAGATCTAAGTGGAAATAAAACTATGGGGAGTTTACAGTGACTTCCCAACCATTGAAAGAATGATTCCAGGAGTCTGTGGAGATTGAGAGAAACCCACTAAGTTAGAGAACTGGATACAGATTCGGGTCCAGTGGTTTAACAAAGATGAACTTGGTGGTAGAGTGTGATTGCTCTTAGGGGCCAGTGTCATACCCTGAAACATTCCACAAAAGACTTTGGAAAGAACAAGCAATGTGTGTAGCAGGAATTTTATCCAATGGCTGAAAAGGGGGGAGGAGGAGGTAATCTGTGAGAAAAAGCAGAAGCCTAAAAAAAGGATCAATGCAAAAATCAAAATAAGACAATTAAATTCATAGAATTAAGTTAAAACTTCAAGAAACAGGAAAAATAATAAAAATACCACTTGACTTCTCAATTTTATTAAAGAGGATGTTATTTAAAATGTGAATACATAACTATGAAAATATAATATGGCAGTAAAATAACTGAAAGGCAGGGTATGACTTGAGAGTCCTATGTTCCAGAAACAAGGAAGATAAATTGTAGTTTGGAGAAATTACATATGCAATTCTAAACAGATGAGCTTTGTTTTGTAGGAGAGGGTGGGTATGAAACCAAGTGGTAGAGAAATTATTTAAGGCATCCATGGAGATCGGGAAAAACAGAAACTATACATTTTCGCAACAGGTTACATGGGTTTGGAAAGCATAATTAAAAACTCTAATTTACTGAGAGACAAAAATGCTAGTGGTATAGATAAGACTCAGGTAGTCTAAATGTAATGCTGAGCACAGATATTAGACTCAAAATGAGGAAACTGCAGCTCATAGATATGATTAGGACGTAAAATAGTTAACTTGTGAAAATCAGGATACAAATCCAGTTCTTCGCAAGTAAGATTTCCATGTTCTTTTCTATTACAATAGATTGTACTATGTGCTGAGCGACATTTATATACAGAAGAAAACATAGCAAAACATAGAAGGCAAAAAAACAACAACTCCATTAGACACTAAGCTATATGAATTAAACACTTTCTGATCATGGTATTTCTCCTGCCAGGTAAGTATGAATTATAAAAACTTACAATTGAAAAATCTATGATGGGAAGAAACTGACATGATAAATTGTTGATTGCTTCTTTGCCCTGGAGTTTTGACCTGAAGGACTTGGTGACATGTGGACAAAGTTCAAAACTGATGCTTTTTCATAAAATACATCAGTTAGAGCCAGGATAATAAGACAGACGATGACATCAACATCCCATATTAGCCAATACATTTTACAGGAACAAAGTTACTATTGCATTGCAATTGGCACCAACATTATTCGATACAAGTGTGTCTCAAAAATGCACCAATGGCCATGAGATCTGTGTGAATATTCTGTCACTTATGGTCACAATTTTATCTAACTGATCTTCAAGGGATATGCATTGTTGCCAATTTAAACATCTTAATTTTCCTGTTACAAGGTAGTACACTAATAGTAATAATAAGTATGTCAAGCCTTTCCTAGTAGTAAGAAAGAAATTTAGAGCAAATGCCTTAAGAGATTGTAAATGATTCCCTAGAGATTACAGATAATGTATATAAAATGGCATGTCTGAGCTCAGTTGCATCAAGGACCATGAAAACAATCCTGATTATATTCAGATTAGATATTTCTGCATATGACCATCACTTCTCAGTTCCTTTACCCTTTGCCACCACTTTGAACCCCTTAAAATCTTTATTAATTTGTTTTACAACTTTATATGTCATTAATGATTCCTGCAGCATCAGGAATAAGTTTTGCTTAATTGTATTTTTATAGGAACCCACTTCATTACATATTATTACTTTATACCAGCAAACATTAAGGATTTCCCACTTAGAAACAAACAAACAAACAAAAGACACTCCTTTATAAGGCGAAGTTTATATCAAACCACCTGATTGCTTTTATCATTACTCTTTTATTTTTGAATATTATTAACATTTTCTAAGTTACAAAAGAGCAGATGAGACTCTCAGGAGATTTGTTTTGCTTCCCAAAAACATGCCATTCCATTCAAATAATTTGTCAATTTTATGACATTTAATCCAGGATCTAGCATTTACTCAAGCTATTTATGCTGTCTTAAACCATCAAGAATGGTGATAATCAACAGATTCGTTTTTCACCACATCAGAGTGTTGTATAAATTTAATAAAACAATAAAATTGAAACAGCTAAACACATAGAAATCATCGCAGTACTCACAACCTTATTATTCCCTCTCCCATCCTTGGTGCATAGCAGAATGACTAGGAAACTTTATAATATTGACTTCTTAAAACTGTATCCTTAGGGGCGCCTGGGTGGCTCAGTCGGTTAAGCATCCAGTTTGGCTCAGGTCATGATCTCACGGTTCATGGGTTCGAGCCCCGCATCGGGCTCTGTGCTGACAGCTAGCTCAGAGCCTGGAGCCTGCTTCCGGTTCTGTGTCTCCTTCTCTCTCTGCCCCTCCCCCTCTCATGCTTTGTCTCTCTCTGTCTCTCAAAAATAAATAAAAAACATTAAAAAATGTAAAATTGTATCCTTGAATGCCAATCTTCTCATCCTGTTTTAAATTTTTTGCTCACAGTCTTAAAAATAAGCCTCAGTGTTGAGATTTAATATAGAGTTTGTGATTCTGATTTCTTTCAAAAAAAAGCTTACCCTTTTTAGGGTCAGTGTTCTATCAAGCCCAACCATGGGTTGCTGGCACCTCATCTATCTACCATTTGTGGTCAGTATGGGGGACACAACAGCAAGGCGGCTAAGGTGAGTCAAGGAAAATTAAGAAAAGTAATTAAGAAATGTCAAGGGTAAGTATATGTGCCATTAAAATAACCTGGCTTTCCTGCTGGGCCAGCGACTGTTGTGGAGTCTGGTAAGTAAGCTCATTAATGAGGGTAATTATCTCCTCCTGCTTTTTAACTATTGTTAATTTTTGAAGGTCCCTCTAGCAAGAGCTTGCTGGAAACTGCAATGATACCACAAACAAGGCCGTTAAGTAGCTCTTGAGCATCCTGAGGTGAGATGTGCGTTTAGAATATCATTTTTAAACTTTTATTTATTTGAGATTTTAGGCATTTCCAAAGGTAACAGAATATTTTTCAGTTTTCAGTGTAGATGAAGGCACTGTAAGATTTAAAATGGTTGGACTGCCTGAAGAGTGATCGAAATGAAAGAATCTTTTGGAATTTCTCCATCTTTTTAGTTGTTCGTGCTCATAGGTGTTGAAGAGTTGGAGACTAGGGGGTAGTTGTTCTCATGGCCTTCTGTGGTGTTGTGATTTATACTTAGGAAATACATATTTGGTCTTTCTCGCCACTTCTGGCACAGATCCTAAAACCCTTGGATTTCCTATTTGATGAGAGAATAAAGTGACTCTTGGAAAGTGTCTGTGGATGAGGCTGGTACCCAGAGGTGTCAACCAATTGGCTAAATGGTTACAACGTGCAGTTCCACAGCTTGAACTCCAGGAAGAGGAAGTGGCGGGAAGTTGAATCCATCGCCAGTGGTTGATGATTTAATCATCCATGCCTATGTAAAGAGGCCTCCAGAGAATTTTCAAAGACCAGGGTTTGGAATGCCTCTGGGCTGGTGGGAGGTGGTGGGAGAGGAGTGTTTCTAGAAAGGGCGTAGAAGCGCCACACCTTCTCACACACCTTGACCTATGTATCTTTTCCATCTATTTGTACCTGAGGTATTTTGCTTTTATAATAAGCTGTTATCTAGTAGGTTGAACATTTCTCTGAGTTCTGTGGGTCACTCTAGCAAATTAATTGAACCCAAGAAAGGGATTGTGGGAACTTCTGACTTATGGTTACTTGGTTAGAAGCACAGATAAGTACCTAGGTTTGGACCAAGGTCTGAAATCCAAAGACCATGGTAGGGAACCCCAGTCTCTAGCTGGTGGGTCAGAAGCACAGGCGATACTAACTTGGGCTTATAACCGGCCTCTGATGCGATGGTGGCGTCAAGGGAAGAGCAACCTGGTCGAAATGCGTCCTCCACCTTAGAATCTGTTCTTCTGTCGCCATGGGAAGTAGCATCAGAATTGAGTTGCATGGTGCAACTCCCTCTTGGTGTCCAAAAACTGTGGATGATTGGGAAAGCCCTTCCACACGTAGGAAAATGGTGGTTCAGAACTTAATTTACTTTGCAATGCATCAACTTTAGTCGGCCCATCTCTACCCGAAAATCTTAAAATATTTGGAAACAGAAATTTGACACTCCCAAACACTTTAGAGTAACTCACCTTTAGTTCAGACAGGCATCTGAATTGCACTAAACATCTTCCCTCTTCTAAGTCACTGCAGTTCTATAGGAGATTTCAACTAAGTGGAGTCAATTGTAAGGATCCTCTAAGCCTCATGTTAGATCATTGATTTTTAGAAACATGCTGGTTAGTGTCATATTGTCAGAGCGTCTCTTCTGGGTTTTCCCCCATGTGTGTGTATTTTCATTAACGTTCATGGGAATCATCATTCCGTCTCTTTTTGCTGTATCTCTGATTCAGTTTCACATGTTTTCATCCTGAGCTATTATGTAAATAAGGCACTACCTTAAGTATTCAAATGAAGATGTAACATATGGGCAGCAAGGTGGTCTTAGTCTTTTATAAAAGAGCTTCAGGATTTAGGAAAATATTTCACATACCCACCCACTTTACAGTGAATACCTCAACCTTAAAATACAGGAATTAGAAGTGTGATAATGAATAACAGACTCACTTATTCTGAGTTTAAAGATGTGTAAAGTTGGTATTTGTCCCATCTGTTCCTAGAAATAACCTAAAAACAACAGAAGAACTACAACCAAAAGGAAACATTTTCTAAAGAAAACTAGGAAAAAATTAAGCCCTCCATGTAAGGACCAATTGGAAGAACTTCCAGGGTACGCAGAGAGACCATAAGATCATAAGAAATGTGTCAGTGAAACAGGACCCAGCGGTGAACCAGAAAGGACCCCACGGGGCGCCTGGGGGGCTCAGTCAGATGAGTTTCTGGCTTTGGCTCAGGTCATGATCTCATGTTCGAGAGTTCGAGCCCCGCATCGGGCTCTGTGCTGACGGCTAGCTCAGAGCCTGGAGCCTGCTTCAGATTCTGTGTCTTCCTCTCTCTCTGACCCTCCCTGCTTGCACTGTCTCTCAGAAATAAATAAAAAAAAACATTAAAAAGATAAAAATAAACAAAAAAAACCCAGAAAGGACTCCAAAATACAATTCTCAAGGGTTAGGTGCAAAACCCAAAGCACTCATCTACACACAAAGAAAGGACGGGGCGAACTGCTAGCAGAAAGCCATTGATATTCTGTTCTGTGTCCGAAAGTGACTCTACAAAATAAGGAATCACATGGAAAATCCAATTTTGTAGGATACACCTATCTCTGCAGAAGGGGAAAAAAGCAGCCTTTGCATTTAAAATAACAGTATAGAGAATAAAATAATAAACTCATACAGAGTGTATTCCCTTTTGTTTAGGGAGAAACACACAAAAACTAATTCATCCACAACTTTTGGACTATTGAAGAAAATTCCAGAAAGACTTTCTTCCCCCACAACTGCCTCCCCAAACACACACACACACACACACACACACACACACACACACACACACATCTGTGTATATTTTATGTATATCTAATCCACAAAAAACATGCCTGTATAAAGCTGGGAAGAGAAGAGAAACCAGGAAATAATCTATTAATTTGAAGTAAGAGTCTCCTCATTCCAAGTAGAAGAGAGTACCTGACCATAGCTACCGAGGCAGAGGAAACTCCTAGAAAAGGTGGGCAGGAATGACAAACTGTCTTTTGAAGGGTGCAGAAAGCAGGATGCAACAGCAAGCGGAGGCGGAGGAGCTGGGAATCCGGGGGTTAGGGCATTTTGCTCGCCCGAGTGACCTCCAGAAAGTGCACTCAGGCTGACTGTGTGTGGGGGGGGCTGTGCATCAGATGTCACATCCCAAGAAAGAGCTGGAGGCTGGCTGGGCAGCGGTGAAGAGTGGGGGACAGCAGAGCTTTGGCAGAGACGGGTGGGATTCAAACACCTCGCGGGTCTCTCCTTGGGTATCTCCAATAGTGGGGCAGGCAGCACACTTCCAACCCAAGCAGAAAGCTTTTGAAAAGCTGCCTGGAAGTCCGTGCAGTCTGGTGAGACATGACTGGAAGTGCCTGAGGTAAGAGGCCCGCCGTACACACCAGACTGTCAGCCAGCAACCCGGAACGGTTAGGGACAAACTCCAGGCAGCCTTGTTTCCGAATGAATTACTGTGATCAACCTGAGTCCACAGAAGCCCTTCCAAGCAAACCACACAACCTTACAGATAAAAGGATTCTGGGCGCTGAGCCCAGGAAAGAACCAGGGGAGTCTAGAATATGTTATTGTGGCACAAATCAGGGAGGGGCTCTGAGAATCCTAATGACAGGTCAAGTGGACAGACAGGTCATCTGCCTTAAAGGACTCTCTACTGGGCAAATTCTGGAGAATGTGACCATCAAAATTAGTAATTCTGATCCTATAACCAGTTGAGTAAAATATACAACCCGAGTCCACTGATAGGTAAACAGAGAAATCAAAAATGTGAAATTTTCACAAGGATCAGGATACCCACAGAGTATTAAGTTACTTCTCCTCCCTCACTCCAATCTCCTTCGTTATAAAGAGGAAAATTGTAATTGTGCAGTGGAGGCAGGTACTCTACTGAGCGGTCACTGCGAACATCACCAGTGGTGGGCAAACCGGAATCGTGCTCCACCCAGTAAATGCAATCAGAAAAATACAGCATTATTCCCCAGCAAAGATGCTTAACTCAAATCTAAACACAAGGCATTAATAAACAAACAAAACTCTAAGTCAGGGACGCTATAAAATAATAGTCCTAGAATCATTATAAATGTCAAAGGCATGACTAATAAATAAAAGACCTGGGACTTTTCCAAAGTAAGACTTCAAAGCAAGATCAAAACTAAACGGAATGATTCTGAACTGAAACCTTTTGTCACACAGAGATTCTTGAGATGTTTGGTGAGACATGAATGAGGTCTAAGGATTAGATGATAGTGCTGTATTAATGTTAGTTTGTTGATTCTGTTAGTGGCATTGATCACGGAGGACTGTTTTGGTAGAAATTAACATTTGATTATTGCAGGTTGATGGGGCATCGGGAAGACAATTTAATCTCAAGTAATTCAGAAAAAATAAATTAGCCATCTTATGCCTACAAGTTCTTTGCACATGTGTGATTGTTTCAAAATAAAACTTGTGAAATCAAATGAGCTCTCTAAAATGAGCATTATAGTAATGATTTATATATTATCCCATTTTCTTGCTTTGACTTTAAAATTAACGACTTAACTTTTTCATAGAAAGGCAATCTGTGTGGAAAAAAAAACATTCAAATACAGAAAATGGATTATATGCTTCAAATCAATCAAGATAATTTTAACCATTGAAATAATAGAAGCCCTGAAATTTGAGCCTGCTAATCACAATAAAAATAATGGCAACGTTTATCTTTAACAAAACACATTCCTACAAAACTATAAGACAAACAATACTATCTTAATTAGAAAAGAAAAAAAATGGGAATAAGAGGCTCAGTTTTCTTTTTGCTTAGCTGTTACATTCCTGACCAAAAAGAAAGAACATCCACTCCGAAGAAACGTAGTTTATAATGTCTTCTGGAAACCCGAGTCTCACGTTTTTGCTACTTCAACGCACACAGCATGAAAGCACGATGTGGGGTCCGTTTGTGGAGGGTAATTTGTGGTATATTTGTATGTATATTCAATTATAGAAATAACTGTGATGTAGAATAACAATTTACATAAGAGACTTTCAAATGTGACACAAATGTTTTGGGCTTTGTTAAGAAATGAATCTATGCATGAGATCCCTTACCATATTTATATCAGAACAACTGAAGAGCCTCATAGGAAGCCTGCTTTATCTTGTGGGTTTCTAAGGTTGAAATGGGGGTGCAGAAAGAAAACGGGGATTTGGAAAGAAGAGTGAGACATTGTGGGCTCCACTCTGTCTCTGGGAGCTGGCCGGCCACCACTGTGATCTAGGGCGTGGGCTTCACAATCATAACACCCAGAACCTACCTACTTTGAGAAACTTGCAAAGTATTCTCTCCTTCCCACAGTTTTGTCGTCTCTAAAATGGGGCCGATCAAAGTAGCTGCTTCCTAGACTTGCGTTCAAGGACTCGGATATTAATGAATCCGTGACGCTCAGAAACTGCTGGTCCCAAACCTCAGGACTAGAGAACTTCAGTTTTAAGGACTTTCAGTACTAATGGTGATAGTTAAGTGTCCTTTCAATGTTTACCCTTTTGATGATCCAGTGACTCATGGAAGCTGTCTTTTAAAAAAGACATATTGGGGCGCCTGGGTGGCTCAGTCAGTTAAGCCTCCGACTTCCGCTCAGGTCAGATCTCACGTTCGTGGGTTCGAGCCCCGCGTCAGGCTCTGTGCTGACAGCTAGCTCAGAGCCTGGAGCCTGCTTCTGGTTCTGTGTCTCCTTCTCTCTCTGCCTCTCCTCCTCTCATGGTCTGTCTCTCTCTGTATCAAAAATAAATAAAACATTAAAAAAAAGAGACATATTTTTAAGCATGAATTATAATGAACTGTCATTTTGTAATTGCTATTTTTGAAGATGAGGTTTGGATTTTGTCTGTCTGCATAGACTAGTACCACCAGGATGGTGAAACTCTGTAAAATAATCAGTGATTCCTAGCAATTCAGGGTGTAGATATCACAGAGGGTAGATCATGGTTTTGTCTCCTAGGACCCCATGAAATGATGAATTTATATGTAATCCATGTAGGATACTCACAAATCCCTTTTTGTGGTTTGCTAGCTATAAATACTGGTGAGGTGATAATAGAAGAAAGCAAGGGAATTTTTCTGAGGTTGTTTTGTTTTTTCCTTTGGGGAAATGTCTCTTCGCTAAGCTGCTTCATTCAGTTAGACTTCTATCAAATCTTTTATTTCTAGTTTAATGTTTGCTTTAGATTCTACTCAGCTTCTTCTTGCTGTGGTTATAGGCTGTAACTCTCTAAGGTGTTTGCATGTACAGCTCACATGTGATAAGCTATGGAAAATAATGCCACCTCTGTGACCGTGCTTATAAACGAACTTTCAAGTCACATTAAGATTGGCAGAAAAAGCCACTCTTTGTATGATAGCAGGTAGCTTGGCAAAAGTAATGATACTCTTGTTTTTGTAACTATTTGTAGCCTTTTCTTCCCCTCTGATGCCCTTCCCTGCACTCAAGAAAAATCGGCGAAACAAACATTTGATTCCTCTGTGCTCCTGAGTGCAGCAGGATGGAATTTCTGGTAACTGCACAGACTACAGGGAAAATTGGAGGTGCATGCACCACATTTTTTGGAAACAAAGTAACCATTTTGTATTTGATCTCAACAGAGCTGGGGATAACTGATGCTTATCCGCTGGGGTCTCCCAGAGCTGTTTACCATTATGCTCTGGGCACCGAGTTCGCTTGGACAATATCCTGAGAAAAGACTTATTCGTCAGAGAATCGCAGTCCCTGGGGAAAACCTTCCCCCCGATCGCCCTTGGGACAGCTTTTCTATCTCACACTTCACTTCCACTCTCAGATGAAATCCGCATGACACCTAATCTCTTCCACGGGGTTAGGTTCTAAAATCAGCATGGGAAGTGAAAATGTATATCATCAAGATAGCGTAGCCAGTGAACAGAAGCGACCGCTCGGCGAGAGGCAGACAGGGGTGAAGACAGCCCCAGAGCAGAGCGGAGCTGAGCAGAGCAAAGCCTCCTCTGGCCACCTCTGCAGGGCTTTCCATCGCCGCAACTGATACTGCACTTGATAATTTAAAAGCACTGCTGCCTAGATCATCCGATTGCACTTGTATGTGACCTACATGGGGTTGCATTCCCATCTGTAATTTTTTTTTAAAGGGCTCGATCGAACTGACTTGCCTGAAGACCCTCACTTCGGACTCATATTTCATATGAGCTCAATTTTGGCTTTAAGTTCTTTTCAGCAACACAGTAGTGTTTTCCTGTTGTTTTTTCGGCTTCCCAGCCAGACCCAGCCGCCTGAACCCACCCGGTTGTGGAGCTCCAGCTTCAGGCTTGTGTTTGTCAGTTTCTTCTCGGTCTCAGTATCCTTCACGGATCTCTAGTTCTTACCTATTCTAGAAAGGCGATCGGTCTATTCCTCAATGTCGCCCTTCCCCATTAAATAGATAGCAGGCGTTCCGGGATTATAAGTCACTGCTTCCTGCTTCTGTGACCATAAAATTGAAAAAGTTACACGAGTTACCCATTCATTCTCAGCTTGTTTGTTCCTTCAGTCCAAATGTCTATAGGCCGGAATCGATGAGGTGAGAATAAACAACACTTCTAATCTCTTTTGTTGCTGTCCTTCCATCATTTCAGGCTTAAAATATAACATCATTGTTTTTCTCCTTTCTTTTCCTCTTTAATGAAATCTTGACAGCACAAGCAATGTGCGATGTAACCTCGGAAATAGATTAAAAAATATCTTTTGCCACTTTGTCTTTCCTAATCTTCATCTACATGCAAAATTGTCACTTATCCTTCTGACAGGTTTTACTGCTCTTCATTTTTACATTAAAAAAAAAAAAAGCCCTTGAACATTTCTTTGAATACACACTTCTATTTAAATATTCTGGTGAGTTACAATGGCATTTGCCAAAATAATTTGTTAAAAGAGATAAATAGATTCCTGATCACAAATGGGGTATTTGATCTTTGAAACACTTAAAAGGGGGAATCTTCGTTATTGCAAAAATTACAAGCATATGGCAGGTGAGGTGAAATTACCTTAATGGTAAACAACCCGCATAATAATAAACTTCCTTGGGAGCAAACCACTGGAGCTGTGCACTCCTGATTGGGTGGAAAAGATACTATAGAGAGAAACAACGATTTGTGTTTTTAAAAAATTTGTATGTTTCATAAAAATCTGATTTAATTATCAATTATCAATTGTGAATTATAGACGATGAATAAAGAAGGGTATTTTTATTTGTCGAGAGTACACATGTCTACGTAATGAAAGTTTCTGTGTTGTTTTCTTCTTACATAATTATAACAAGCATATGAACCATGCATGGGATAGATTATCAAGGTAACAACCAGCCTTCTTTATGATTTTAAAGTACCTCTGTACAGTTAATAACACTCATATTCTAAATTCTCCCTCACAAATGTAAAGAATAGGTAAATGTTTTTATTTGACAACAAAAGGAGAATTTCTGGGATGTTCTCCCTGCTGGAATTATTTGAATTTTCATAAATAAAATGTGAAACTTCTCAATGGTTTCTTACCCCCATTGCTGCCTTTCAGTTTATTCTTGATTTTAGAAAATAACATAGCACTGCTTGGAAGTATTTCAGTTGTTGGGAATTATTAGTTGGATTTAATTCATTCTTGCTTGGTTTCATCAGATGATAAAATGTGGAGGATTTAGACGGACCTGGGTTTTAGCCTTTCATTCTCAATAATTTCTTGACATGACTAAAGGGCAAATTTGTTGGAGTCCTATGGAATCTCGGTTACAGCTATTTACTGCCTCAGAGGTTTTAAATGTGAGATGTGTGTGTGCCTGGACCTTGGCCATCGTCAGCGCACTCCCCGGGGGGAAGAGGTGAGGAGACATTTTATGAAAGTAATCCCTTATATTGCATGACTATACAAGTCAATACATTTGCATTCTTAATGGGACTTCTGCCGAATAGTTTTCTGATATAAAAAGATTCTCAAATACGTTTACCGAAATCAGATTGTATTGTCAATAGACACTCTACCCATAGGGGAATTTTCTATGAAGCTGAAGAAACAGAAGCTTCAGGGGACCTCCCCCCCAACCCCGCCACTCTCACAGACCTTCCCAAGGTCCTGGACAAAGCGATGTGTTCACATCGTTTGTGTGTTCACATATGTTTGTAAAATCTGCAAAGGGGAGATGCTTAGTTGGGATCACTCTTTCTATTCAATTTTTTCCTACTGCCTTTTGCTCTTGAGTGATAAGAATAATTACAAGGGGCTGCTAAGGGGCGGTTGAGTGAGGACACTTTTAGTGGGTATAGTGCTGTGGTTTACGTCACTTTCTTACACAGCTCACTATTGCCAGCTGTCCATTGTTTCCAGGAATGCACCTGCTTCCTCCGCGGCGTGCTACTGTTCCTCAACCTGGATGCCCCAGACCTGTATTCACATTGTGAGATGAAGTGTTCTACACACACACACACACCTTCAGAGTGGTGTGTCCTTCAAAGTCACAGAGGAAAATCAAGGCCAACAGTCTACAGAGCCAGAATTAAATCTGTAGAAGCCTCAAGGAGTCATATGCAGACTATTATTACTCTGGGCATAGAATCCTTATCAGCTGAATGTTCTTTCTTATCAGGGATGGTCTTAGCAGTGCACTGTACAAAATTATAAACTGAGCTTACATTTTATTTTTTTTTCTTCAATGAGTATCATGCAAAATGGAATTTTTCAGAATTCTTGTATTTTCACAGCAAAACCTGGAGCAACACTACAAAAAAATAGTTATGTTTGGAACAGCTCAGATGGAGAAGAATCTCACCATGACTTCCCCAAATTTGAAAAAAAGTCCTACAATAAAAAGGAACTTTTCTAAGCAATCAAAATGTAAACCAAATTTCGAGTAGTCAAACTAAAAGAAAGACAAAATTATCTTTTTATCTCTATAGAAAGTATTGTATGATATTTTGCCATAGAAAGTGATCAAAGTATTTGTAACTAAATATTAGAGAAGTCTTACAGAGTTTGTCAAGCAGTCATTTAATCAGAATATGTAGATTCTGTCCTTTGAGATATTTTTCATCATTTATTATTTGTTGAGCTTTTTAAAAACATTTGAATGTGTTCATTTTTACCAACCTTATTGAGACACATTTGACATATAAAAGTTGTATATATTTAAGATATAAAGCTTGATATTTGATAGATGTATATGTTGTGAAAAGGTCATCACAATCAAACTAGATAACACATACATCACTTCACATAGTTACTGTGTGTGTGTGTGTGTGTGTGTGTGTGTGTGCATGTAGTGAGATTGAAGACATATCCTCTTAGCAAAGTATACAGGATGGTGTTGTTAACTGTTTTTACCGTGCTATACATTAGATGTCCTCTTTCTATACATTTTTATTTATGGGTTGGTATCATCTTTCTTAAAAATAGAACTTTAAATGATATATAAAGCAGACCCCACAGAACTCTGTTTATACCTGAATATATTTGTGGATTTTCTCTCTCTCTTTCCTTCTGTCTCTCCCCGGTCTCTTTTTTTGAGATTTTATTTCTTAAGTAATCTTTACCCCCAATGTGGTGTTTGAACAAACAACCCTGAGATTAAGAGTCCTATGTTCCTACTGACTGAGCCACCCAGACCCCCTGATTCTCTCCTTCTCACTGGTAGTTATTTTGAAGACAAGATAGAATTTTTTTTATTTCACAAATAAAATTATATAATTCTAAGATTTTTTATTATTTTTTTTATTTTAAGAATTTTATGATTTCTTAAGACTCATAAGATTCTAATGCTATGTTGGCATGCTGAATAAGGACAGGAAATTTATTTTTTGGAAAAATAATAATGCAAAGGAATTAAAAGGAATTATTTTGGTATACTAATTGGTTAAATACTACAAAAGTACTAAAAGTCATCTCGTATCAATGTTTTCTGAAGAGAAGCAACATCTTATATATTTTGATTTGTTAATAAATTCCAAGTAAATTTTAAATCATTACATAATTGTTAATACATTTTAAATATATCTTATAATTTAAGAAAAGGCATAATTTTGGAAAAGGTACCAAAATCAGAGACAAAGCATATCCGTTTAGTTGCATACACTGTGTATATAACAGAAATTTTCTAAAACTTCTATTAAGTGCAGAGTAATTAGATCTCTGTGCGCTTTGGATTTTTCATTGGGTAAAAGGTAGCCATCGCAGATTAAATATGTTTTCACTGCATCATCATGGTTACCCATTAAAATGTAATAAACAATTTTTATTTTCATTGTGTGCCTAAAACTCCAAAAACTTTGCACTACTGTCATTTAGGATTTCCGAATCCATGCTATTAGAGAACATGTTCATGTTCTTTCCCTCATTTTATTGGATTGCAGGTGATGTGTTTTCACATTCTATGAAGGAATAAAACATGTTAAAAGGAGATTATTTAGAAAAACTCATCCAAAAGATCTTCAGAACGAAGAGAACAAAAGAGAACGTTAAAATGAAATCGTTAACATAATCTACTCTTCTTCCAGATTTCTGCTTTCGGATTTAAGAACACACGAGTCCTTCCACGCAGGAAAGCAGCTCTGGATTCAACCTGACAAACAGCCACAGAATCCCCACCACGGAAAGCAGGGGACCAGGGCCCGCGTGTCCCTGCACCGTGGGCTTCGTACCAACGACACTGCACGGCAGGGAAAGTGCCTCTGACTTGTACGTGCACATTTAAAAATAAAACTCGGGGAGTTCTCTGTTGAAACCATCGGAGCTGTCAGTTTAGCTAACCTTTGTTTGCCTGTCACTGAGTTCCCGTGATTAAATGTGAAGATTATAATCATTAACCGTGCCGCGCGGGTTCACTGTGGGTGGAATTTGATGTGCGGGTGACATTCTGTTTACACGATGAAGTCAAAATGAGACTTCATTTTTTCTAGCTCAGCACCCAGGGGTCTCTGGGTTAGCTACCAAGGGCCAGCGGCCTCCTGTCTCCTGGCTGTGCATTCAATGTCGCCTTCAGGTCTGCTGGGAAGTCGTCCCTGCATCCTGGGACCCAGGCGCTCCCTTTAACGGAGACACATGGTGGGGGCAGCGAAACTGGATGATTTTCATCCGTTTGGAAATATTATTTTTTACACGTTTTGGCCATTAGGCAATTTCAAGGGCTACGTTCCTTTCTCAGGTTAGCTTATTGCTATTAATGGTGGTAACAAGGATGTCAAATATTACTGAAGTTACCCAGCTACACATGCTCTGAGCAGGTACAGGTTTGCTAAGGGACAGAGTCATTTTCCAAGAGTATGCTGGGTTTGAATACCTTTCTCTAGATACTGCTATGTGTAATAACTTTAAATATGTTTACGTTCCTGGCTATGTGTGAGAAGAAGTTAGTAATTACAATGGCAAGCAATTTAAATGCAAATCAAGTCCTTTCTTTTGTTGTTTCATTTTGTTTTGTTTCTTAAGGTAGACTTAAAATCTATTTGAGAAGGCCACAAAACCAGCCTGCACTTTTGGCTAAGATTTAACAACTGAAGAATGATAAGTTGAAGATATATGTTTATATTATTTTACTCTCTACTTAGGTTATTCTCTTGCTTTTTTAAAATTGAGAGCAGATTTGTCATTTATTTTTTTCCATGGGGGCGTGGGTTTGTGATTTGTAATTTTTACTCTCTATAATAAAGTTTTTTTCTAAATATGTAAATTTGCCATTCAACTTCCTTCAAAAGGTGCATCTTTGGCAACTGATTCAAACAGTTAAGACCCACTGATTTACTAAGTTTCTGAGACATAATAAACACAATCATTAAATGAGTCATGTTTCAAAGAGAATAAGGAAAGATCCTCAATAAAATATTTATAATTTGAAATCACTTTCCTAGATTCAGTTAGGCTTTAATAATTGATACACTAAATAAAATTAGAAATAACCAAAATTGAATTGCATATTAATAACTTTCCTTTTAATTGCTAATCAGTGAAAATATTATTTACCATCAAAACATAACCTGTCAACTTCAAATAGCATCTCAAACATTCTTGGAAGTAATGAGTTTCACTTGAAAAGTAATCAAGTATTCAGACTGTACGATGCCCAAGAACTGTAGAGACAGTTGTCTCGTAAAGGAAATCCGATGCCCTTTGCAACATATACACTGATCATTACTTCAATTCAGAGAGTATGTTTTTTTAATATGTCCAATAATGACCTATGTGTGATTGGGAGAGTGTTGAGTTGAAATGAAACATGTTTGAGGCGCTTGGGGGGCTCAGCTGGTTGAGTACCCAACTCTTGACATCAGCTCAGCTCATGGTGCCAGGGTTCCTTAGCTAGAGCCCCATGTTGGGCTCTGTGCTGACAACATGGAGCCTGCTTGGGATTCTCTCTCTCCCTTTTCTCTTTCTGCCCCTTCCCTGCTTGCTTCCCCTCTCTCTCACTCCCTCAAAAAAAAAAAAAAAAGAAATGCAACATGTTTGTTGTGAATTCATATAATCATCAAGGCAAAAACAATTGAAAAAATAGTGATAATATTTGAGATAGGGTAATTATGGCTGTGAGGCACTAATGAAAACCATGACTGAATCCTAAGGGAAGACACCTTGAATACCGCATTTAGAGGGTCTGTCTATGTGTCATGTGGCTATTCTGCTGCTATTCTCTGACCTTTGTTGTTTTCATTCATGTTATAATGATTTTTCCAGTTGTTTTCATTCATGTTGTAATGATCTCTGTAATGGGACTGCTTTCTTCCCTTCTAGTCATCCACACTGTGGGGGAGGGGAGGGAATAGGATGACCACAGCCCTTATAAAGGCTCTGCAGGTGCTCCTCAATACTGCCCTTTTGGGTGAATTTGCAGGAGAAGTCAGGGTCAAGGGAGACACTGTGCGGAATGCTTATAACTGACACAGGTGCATTCTTATGAAACAAAAACCTACCCTAAGACAGCATCTCCTGAGGCCACTGTTATTCCACCATAACTTTGATGGACAAAAGTAACACGTCCTCCTCACCCCACCACCTGAATGTATATGGTACATCATAAAAGAGATCTGTGGACAGCTCAGGGACATACAAACATGGGACAAGGTCAACTGGAAGTCACACATGGTTCTAGAACCAAGAATGAAATAGTAATAACGCTAGTACTTATAGTAATAGTAATAAACAAAAATGAGTTCTCTTGTGCTGAGTGCTTACTGTGTGCCAGACATCATTCAAATTGCTTTACATGTATTAACCAATTTAATTCCCCAACCCCTCCATAAGTTTTACTTTATCCTTATTTATAGATACTGAACCTGGAACAGAGAGGTGTCATAACTGCCCAGTATCACAAGTATAGAAAAAAAATAATCAGGACACAGATGTGACCAAGTAATACCAAAACAGAGCCCAGCAAATAAAAACACCCTGTTTACAATGAAGGAACACGTGTGGTGTGTCCGTGTCCCTTGAAGAGATATGTAGAAGAATTTTCATAACACCAATGGTGGCCATTTCAAAATGGCAGGACATCTGGTGGGAATTTTCTTCATATATTAATCCTTCCTTTGATTTACTTTTAATAGTGGCCCTTAGGTCATATTTTTACTGGAAACCTTAGTCTAGATGTTTCAGCTGGAAATTTAAGATCCAGATGCTGGAAAGTAGATTTGAGATAATACTGAGGCTCTCATTCTTGTTAAATTCATGTTCTAAAGACATGACTTCTCAGTTTGGAAACACAAGCCCAAGCATAAATATTCAGTACTTACCTGGCTTGGTGGGACTCCTGTCCTATGTTGGCTACAAAAGTCCACAGATTTCATGAAGAATGCAAGTGACTCCTTAAAGGAATAGTTAAGTAATCCCTTGCCATAAACTATCAAATTAAGTAAATGTTTGCCAATAATTTAAACAAGAATTGCATTCAGACAAGAACCCCTCTACAAACATACAGGATTTCCTTTTCCCATAGGCTGAGGTACATGCCATGGAGGTTTTTAGCATCTTGAATGTCATCCTGTCCATGTCTCATACTTGGCTGGTTTCTTATTTCTGCTGATCTTCTAAGCTGCCGCTGACTTGACCTCTTTGAACGCCTGGAGTTCTAGCACCCTGGCAAGATGGCTTCCACTCTTTGCTGCCCATTACTTCATCCCACAGTCTTCCTCTCCCACAGACCCAGATCGTTGGTGTCTCCACACCTGGACTCATTTCCCCAGGGTCCATCTCTCCTCTGCACTCACCAGATTTTTTTCACCTTTTCTGAGGCAGACCCATTGTGTTATGAAATCCATGCCCTCAGGGTCTTACTTGCCATTCAAGTAGCTTATTAAAGTTTTCATAAAACTCTTTTTTCAGGGCACCTGGGTGGCTCAGTGGTTAAGCGTCAGACTTGGGCTCAGGTCATGACCTCATCTCTAGTGAGTTTGGTTCCGCGTCGGGGGCTCTGTGCTGACAGCTTGGAACCTGGAGCCTGCTTTGGATTCTGTCTCCCTCTCTCTCTCTCTGTCCTTCTCCTGCTTGTACTGTGTCTGTTTCTCAAAAAATGAATAAATGTTAAAAAAAGAAAACGTTTTCTCCTAAGGAGAAATATGAGGCCTATTTAAAAAATTTTTTGCTTCATTACCTAAACAAATGGTAAGTCACCTTATTGCTTTTTGTTTAAATTTTCTCACTAAGTCTCTTCTTTATTGGTTCCTTTGCTCTAATCTGTCCGCAAGACACCAACACCAGAATGATCTTCCTAAATCGCCCCTGTGATCATTTCATTCACTCCCTCAAGGCTCCCCATCACCTAACGAACAAAGCCCAACCTCCAGCACATCAGACTTGTCCACCCCGGTAGGGCACTTCTCAGTGTATTCCACTTACACCTCCCATGATGGACATCCTCAACTACTTGTATTTTTGCTGAAGGTGTCCGTGTCTGTCTCCTGACCCCTTTGCTCCCTGCGGGATATTCCCCTGGACTTTTCCCAACCAACTTATTTGCAGAGTAACAACTGACTCTCATTGAATTAGCCCTCTCTTCTTGTGTTCATCGAATCACCTGTGGTTCTAAAATACAGCTAACAACGCACATCGCTACTTCTCGTCTGCATGTCTCTGTTTGCTCAACCCAACTGGAGGCATCTTTTAACCCGAAAATTCACAATCCTGTCTAACATCTCACACAATAAACATTAAATGAGTGAATGGCTTTACAGTTTAGCAATAATGTGAAATGTTTAAATTCAAAACTATTCCTAAATATGAAAAAACTGTGACACACTTCAACTGAATACTTTTAACAGCCCTCATAAACCATTAACTCAAAAAATCAAGAGTCTTGCTTTGCCTTAATATAGAATTTGCATAACATTGTAATTATTAGAGCATCCGTCTGGAGTTACTGAAACTTCTTGAAAATCAACATTTTAAAAACTTCAGCTTGATATATGCAAAAATCTTATTTCACTGATATGCCTTACAATAAATGCCTATGCCGTCCATGTCAAAATTTAGACTATGATTTCTAATATGAAATCTGCTCGAATAATAGCCCAATATTTGAAATCAGAGTTAGCCTGAAAAAATCCAGGCCATATCCTTTTATTTTTGGGGGGTAGCCCTTCCTTTTCTGAAACTCTGATTCGAAGGATGGAGGTAAGAGGCTCGATTCTGGTTTCAACACACCAGCCTTGCCCAAATCAGAAGCTGAAATGCTAATTGAGGGAATGAGAGCAGATAATTCCCCAAGTTATTTTTAGTTCACATCTCGTTATGATTTTTTTGGTCATTCTTAGACTGGTCACAGTCTGGCCATGTCTGGGCCATTTAATCCCCCACCTCTGCCTGGGAGCCGGCAGCTGGCCTTTCCAGCAGAGACCCTGGCAGGTGCTTCGCGTTTGTGGAGTTAACGCTCCTTGTATTTCAATTCTCTCTGGCTCAGTCCACATCTGGAATCCGGTCCTTGCTTCCATTTATTCCCAGTGTTGCTCCAGGAGACGGTTTTAGTTTATTTAGTGCTTCTCAGACTTTAATGTGGATAAGCATCACCTGGAGATCTTGTTTAAATGCGGATTCTGATTCTGTGGCTCCGGCGTGGGGTAGGAGAGTTTTCATTTCCAACAAGGCCCCAGACGGGACGCTGTCGGTTCTGTGTCACAGATCATTTTGTGTCGCAAGACTGTAGTGCACCAAGCATGGATTATTGGAGTGATTATATGGTAAGTTTGTTTAGACTTTGGACTCTGGTTTCACTATTTACTAGCAAGGGGAACCTTGGATAACCTGTATAAACATTCTCAGCTTCAAGGAACTTTACCTATAAAACGGCCTATTAATACTTCAGAGGGTTCATGAGAGGACAGGGGATCATATACTTAAATGTCTGGTGCCTTGTAAATGGGAGGGTGTTCCTTAGCGTAAATGCCCTTCTCTGCTTCTCCCTGTCCTCTTGATGTTTCAGCTTGATTCATTTATCGAGAGAGTTTGCCACTCATTCTCGCCTGCCACCACTAGCTCCTTTTCTGGCTTTTAGATGCGTCTGTGGTGCTGTGGTCTATTCAGTGATTAACTGATCGTTCACTGATGATCTTTCATAGCCACGTCTTTGTAGGCAGACCCTCCTGAGTTCACGGCAGGCCCCACAATGGAGAAGCTTTGCTAATGTGATGCTCTAATACCAAAAGAAAGCTTTTCTTTTGCAGATCGGTTGTTAGCATTGCTCCAGTAAACTTTGTGAAATTCATTGACGACAGTGAAATTCAATGAGAATTTTTACTGGGCTGTCTAATTTGAGGTGCTCAGTAAAGTTCATCCCTTCTGCCTTACAGATTGCCCTCCTAAGAAATGGGCATGTAATATGGGCCTGTTTTGCTACATGTGTGGTTTTCCTGAACTGAATTGGATAGAAAATTTGATTTTAGCAAGACAAGTTTATTATTTATATGATTCAGATAATCCATTTCAGCTGATTATTATTTTTTAAATGTTTAAACAGTGTCAGTGTCGATGAAAAGGAGCTGCAGAACGCAGAACAGAAATTGCCATCATCATTGTAGCATTTGGTGTATAAACAATTAAATGCATTGGATCCTGAAATTAAGCAAGCAGGGACATATTAGAACAAATATAGTGCAAACCAAAATAACATGACAGATATGATTTGTGCATGAAGGCTACGGGAGGTGACACATTTTTAACTGTCTATCATGATGCTATATTACATAAAAACATGTTATTTGTAGTACTTGACTCAATTATACATTTTACTCCAACATTTGTTTAGATGCTATTTCCTTTCACTCAAAGATATAAGCCGCCTACCTGCGGGGGTGAACCACACCCAGCACAGCACGTAATGCATATCACAGCAGCTTCTGTTTCCCGAATTTCTCTGATTCAACGGGAAAAGTTATGCTGAGCCTTGCATTGGAGTCTTTCAGACCTTGTGAGTCTGGTGGAGGAAGAAAGATGTTCACGTTAACTTTGTATCCTGGTGTAAAACATGGTAAATTACTTTACTTGCAGGCATTTTTACTCCGGTTAAAAAAATTTCATCCAGTTACCGCACTTAACTAATAGGGTGGACTTACAAACTGTGGACGGCCTAATGCTCTTCTACGAACAAGCTTATAATCTGTTTGCCGGGCATCGAAATGCACACATTCGTGCACACATCTGCCCCATAATCCGTGGGACTTTGTGTCTATCAGACACCTGTATTCATTCCGGGGTCCCTCCTGTCAAGTCTTACATTTCAGATCCCACGATTCTAAGCCAGATATTTTTGACGGATTTGACTAGTGTGCTAAACATGAAATAGGCAAGAGATGAATCACTGGGTTCTACTCCGGAAACAAAGACTACACTGTATGCTAACTAACTTAAATGCAAATTAAAAAAAGAGAAAGAAAGAAAGAAAGAAAGAAAGAAAGAAAGAAAGAAAGAAAGAAAGAAAGAAAGAAAGAAAGAAAGAAAGAAAGAAAGAAGAAAGAAGGAAGAAAGAAAGAAAGAAAGAAGGAAGAAAGAAAGAAAGAAAGAAAGAAAGAAAGAAAGAAAGAAAGAAAGAAAGAAAGAAAAACTAAGTTGAGGACTCCTATAATAAAAAAAATAGGTATCTATTATATAACATGGTTTTCCATGTTTTCCAAACTCTAATGCCCATGAAGTTTTTATTTTTATTTTTTTTCAATGAATCATCCAATAAGCCTATAGAACATACTAGCACTTGAATTAAATGAACTCAGGTTTGCATCCTGGTTCCAAACATTAGTTACAAGGAAACTTCTTACTATCATTCAACACTAGTGTTTTCTAAGGAAAAAGAAACTGAGAACAGACTTTATCCTCTCAAGTGGATGCAGAAATTAAGTGAAATAATACATGTATATGGTTTATCATTTTCCCTTTGACTAGTAATTAATTAATACATTTTAGTCACTGTGGTCATTAATCTATTTTTTTTCATTATATTTGAAAAAATCATATCTGAGAGATTTTCCAAGTCATTTTAGGATCCATTTATTCCAAAATTCTTTCCATATTCTTTCTTGTTAAATGACATATGGTGTTTCCTTCTGATATTAATATTTACCTGAACTGGACCCCTATGTTCAGAAAAGAAACATCACATTTGTTACATGTTTTCTTTGTCTCTGTCTTGGTTCCACAGGACAAATGGAAACAGAGTGGGTACATGGGTGGATAGGTAAATGTTGGTCTTCAAACAGTAATATCAATCATGCTATATGAACAGATTCATTATCCAAAATTTACATTTATTAAAAACTATTTGGAGAAATAGATCCAATCTCAATCCCTATTCTTGGAATTAGATGATCATAGTTTCTAAACTCATACTGGACTATTTCCTTCTCAAGGTAGAAAAATTACCCAAATCCACAAAAACCTAACACTCTACATATTCTAACATTAAATTTTATTCTCAGTGATCTAATAAAAAGATTCGTATTTTAAAATAGTAGCAACTAATATCCCTTAATCTGGTTGCCTAGGTTAAGTATTAATTATAATAGATTCAATGAATATTCCTACTTCTCTTTCCTAATTTTACATCTCAAGGTGCCATCCAAGAATGAGCACAGCATTTTGATTTCAATTATTTTAGCCAAATGTTCACCAAATAAATGTAACAAAAATAAAATCATACAATAATTAATATGTTTTATGACCACATGATTCATGAAAAAATGTTGCCCATCTGTATCAAAATGATATTTCTATTAGATTATATAAACATGATAGTTCTATTGGATTTGTGTTTGGATACCACTAATCTTATATTTATCAAAATAATATTCATGAAGAAATCAACTAGATAAAATGTCTATCGCAATAGAAGTGTACATAAAATGAGACAAGGAAGTTTATTGAGTGAATTAGATGTAAATTTTTAAACAATTATTTCAGCTCTAAAGATTATGTCTCTGTCCAGATTTCTATACCTGGAAAACCTATCTCATAAAAAACACATTCATCAAAATTCATAGTGGGCTTTACTGTGAAATATTTAGAGGTATGACTACTGGCATGCTTATTCAATACACAAGTGTGTATTGAAACAGTTTAGATTTTATAACACTACAAACTTCAATACAACAGCTTGTGAAATACAAGAAATATTTAATTTTGCAGCAAATAGCTTTACTTTTTCCTGTATACCTGTATGTTTTTTTATTATTGAACTTGCCAGTACAAACACGTTTCCAGAGCTTCAGATGTGCTTTAAGTGTAATGTTACACACCGCATACCTAAATACTGTTATTAAACACACACACACACACACACACACACACACTGACATCAGCTCCTGAGGTGCTGGATATCTGAAGGCAAAATTAAGGCATCTGTCCGTAGCAAACATCCAGAGAATTCCTAACTAATTCTTTCATAGTAGAGATTTATTTTGAATTTATGTCTTTGCCAATTTTTTGTTGCTTTTTAATACATCTAAGTCTTAAGATTAATATGATTATTGAATTTCTCATTTATAATAATTACTTTAATTATAGTTTCTGAAATTAGATACCACTTTCCATACCTGCAAAACTCCATTTCAGTATCCTTACCGATCACGACCTCTCCTTGCTCCACTCTCTCCAGGGTTACAGACCTCCTCAGAATTTCACCCAGTATTTTACATCGCTGATCTATGCATGATAGAAAGTATACACTAGAAGCTATGGTCTACATTATAATTTAACTTTTGTTTTCTAGATCCTACTCTGTAAATATTTACTTACCTGAAAACACACTCCTCCTTTGTAAGCCCAGATGACTGAGAGAATATTCATTTCAATCATGCTGGCCATTTCCTTTCCTTGTGAAAATTACCTAATGATCCCCCCCACGCCCCCATACTCCTTTCCTGGTGTTAACCTTAGCAGGACGTGCACTGTCTCTTTTCCTGCTTTTTTTTCTACGTCATTCTTGGAAACCACAACACCCACAAGGATGGTCCGCCCAATACATCACCATCTTTTGTCCTATCTTTCTTTCTCAAATGTACCCAGTCACTCTATTGTATATTTCTTCATGATTAGCATCTGTGTTGTCTTTACATCTTGGTCTCAAATATTTGCTTTTGATTCACCTGTCTCTGGCTTTTCCAGCTGACGTACCTAACTGTCCATTGCAATCTCGAAGGAATGCCTTGATCCTACCTCATTTTTACTATATCTTTTGTTTTTTTGTTTGTTTGTTTACTGATTTTGAGAGAAAGAGAGAGAGAGATAGAGAGAGAGAGAGAGAGAGAGAGAGAATCCCAGGCAGGCTCTGTACTGACAATGTGGGGCTTGAACTCATGAACTGATCATGACCTGAGCCAAAACCAAGAGTCAGATGCTTAACCAACTGAGCCACCTAGATGCCCCTCATTTTTACTACATCTTGACTCTCCTTACCGTCCCAACTTCATTTTTGCACTTAGCATGGTAATCACTCTCTTGCAAATGTCATTAACTTCCTAGTGCCCCTGAATTTGGGGTCCACACACTTGTGGAAATACCACTGTCTGGAAGCCCTGCCCTTCCCCACTCGCCTTGCCACCCAAGCAGTGGAATGCTGCTTGATAAAAATTCCACAAACTTCCAAGATGGACTCCCACAAGGTTTATGACCACTCATCTCAGTCTCTCAACCAGCGGGTAAATGCATCTCTATTTCTCTAGCAAATCATCTTTTCTACCTGCTGGGAGAACAGTCTTATTTCTTCCCAAACCAACCATTGCTCTACCCCCTGACTCCCAGCATAGGAATGAAACAATGGAAACCAGTCAAGAATCACCTCAGTCTCCAATCACCCTTTTGGCAAATATGTATTCATAACCTCAAATGCAAGGCCCATGGACATGAAGGAATAATCGTTGTTCAAGTGTAAGCTCAACACCCGTGTCTCTAATAAGTTTCCTATCTGCCTTTGTCCTGACTTCTCTTCCTTCGTGGCTCAATTTCTTCAGAGGTTTCCCTTCATCTTGGCCTCATTTTCTCATCTCCCGGTTTCTCCTCCACCTGCTCTGGGCAGACTTCCTGGACCCCCATTCCAGAGTTCCACCCACACAGTTTGTCACACCTGAAGGCCACTTCTCTGTCTTCCTGTGCATTACATCTTGGTGGCATTTGACACTCTTTTTTTCATAAAGTTTCCCTTTCTCCATGTTCTTGATATTGCACTCAAGCACTGATGATGTGCTCCAGTTTCCTATTAGTAATTTTTTCTACCTTTTCAATGCACCAAATACAGCTGTATCCTAGGGTTCCACACTCACCCCTAGTCTCTATATCTGCACTCCCTTCCAAGGCTACCTTATCTGTCTCATGACTGCAAATAGCACCCATACGCTGACTCAAATGTACATGCACAGTTGGCCGCACAGCCCTATTCTGTAACCATCAGATGCCTACATCTGACTTCCTACTTCCTGTCTTCACTAGGACATGCACGGAGTTCAGACAAAGCAGAGAAAATGAGTTTCTCATCTACTAATTTCTTCCTGCTCCTCCCCCTCCAGCACTCGACCTTCACCGAATGTCATGAATGGTCACCCACCCACGCAAGAGAAGACCTAGCGGTAAGTTTTGATTCATCCTCTTGGCTCATACCCACTCCATCTGCCAGTCCTGTGGTCTCCACTTTCAAAATGCCCGGAATCAAACTGCATTCCCCACTCCCAAGGCCACCCCAAGTCCTCACCCTCATCTCTCACCTGGAAGATGCCCACCGTGCTCCCTGGATCCTTCTCCACGCTTGACCTGCTCCTCCTCCCCATGCTCTATGAACAACCAGAGGTTTTGTTTTTTTTTGTTTTTGTTTTTGTTTTTTCCCTGAAAAAAGACATTATCATTCCTTTGGAGAATCCTCCAGTCATTTCCTGTCTCTTTTAAAACAAAAGCCTAGATTTTTTATGGAGGCCTGAAGGCTCCTGTAGGGTTGGATGCCTGCTGATTTCTCTGCCAGTGCCTTGGTCGCCCTACCCTTTCCTCTATACTTCAGCCCCACTGGTGGTTCTTGGATTTCACAAAACCACCCAGATCTTCCCTATTAGGCATTCTACCAAAAATTCTATTTCTTTCCCTTGGAATCCTTTTCCTCTTCCCTGAATTTTAATCCAAGGCTGTCTCCTGAGAGAGGCTTTAGTCAACCTTAGTCCCAAAACATCGGCCAACATCGCCCCTCAGAACTCGCCACTAGGTCACCATTGTACTTTATCCCCTTCCCTTGTTAGCAGCTGGGATTTTCTCCATTGTGCATGTTTTCTGTTAGACAGTTTCCTAAACAGACTGCAGGCAGAGAGTCCAAACTCTCAAGTTTCTGTAGGCCCAGTGTACCCAGTTGTAGGAGGAGTTTGGAACACGGCACATGCCTCAAAAACATTTAGTGACTGATCTGCTGATGACATCGACAACATTTACTGAGTAACTCATCAGATGTGAAAGTGATATCCAAAAATATGTTTGTTGTATTTTAATACTCATAAATAATTGGACTTATTTCTTTAAGTTCTTTTTTTAATGTTTATTTTTGAGGGGAGGGGGACAGGGTGTGGGGAGAGGGACATAGAGTGAGGGAGACACTGAATCCAAAGCAGGCTCCTGGCTCTGATCCATTGGCACAAAGCCCAATGCAGGGTTTGAACTTAAAAACTAGGAGATCATGACCTGAACAAAAATCAGATGCTTAACTTACTGATCTATCCAGGTGCCCCTCTCTAAATTTTTAAAGATCTGATTATACTATTTCATAAGAGTGATTTATAGGGTTGATGAATACACTCAATCTTTTCCTAAATATACATATACTTAAGGTTTACAATGTAACTCTTCTGCATGAACTTTTCAAGTGTTTATTTTGTCACTTTCACTCTTAGACATGAAAGTAAATAAAATACAACTCTGATGTAAATTTAAACAGGATTCTTTCAAGAATGTGAAAGAATTTGAAAAAAAGTCAGTGTTTTGGCATCAAGAAATCATAAAGCGATGGTAAATTTATATTTTTTATATGGACAAGCTAGTATTATAAAACTTAGATATGTTAGCAACACTCATTCCTCTTCATTTGAGTGGTCCGTTTAAATCTACATTCACTTCAGTATCTGTCATTCTTATAATGAAAATCATATGTAGTATCATAATAAAGAATCACAAAATAGTAGTATAAAAACTTAATGATTTAGAGAAACAAATTTAAAAATTTTGTACACTAAAATTTTTTTAATGTTTTATTTATTTTTGGTACAGAGAGAGACAGAGCAGGAGAGCTAGAGGAGACACAGAACCAGAAGCAGGCTCCAGGCTCTAAGCTAACTGTCAGCACAGAGCCTGATGCGGGGCTCGAACCCACGAACGTGAGATCTGACCTGAGCTGAAGTCAGAGGCTTAACCAACTGAGCCACCCAGGTGCCCCCAAAAAATTTTGTACACTAAATGCAGTATATATATATAGGCAAAATTTTTTTAATTGTGAGAGAAAATATCTTTGAATAATTGAATCATTTATATATTTATCTGGAAAGAAGTGCTGTCCAACTTTAATGGATTATAATGGTATTTTTGTCTTTTATTATATTTGCTTCATCATTCACAAGAATTTTACATATTGCCTGTGCAATATGAGATATTGCAATAGCATCTATGTTCTAATATCTCCAAATATCATTTAAGTGCACAAAGAATTCCATCATAAAACCTAACTAGATGTAAGCAGAAAATGGTTTTATACCAGGTAAATTTTGTATTTGATGAGATTTTATTATTGTTGTTACTGCTTATCTTCAGCTAGGTGAGACTAGTCTTCCGATTTTTCAATATTGAGGTGTTTCATTGACAGGATCTCACTGACTAATTCAGGAGGATTTCCTCCACGTAGTACCTTAGTTGCACATATTTTGTTTAATTGGAGTATGTTGGGAAGAGATCATTGTTTTTATTAATATATTGAGTGAAAATGACCTTAGGTAAATTATTTCTGCATTTAACTTAGCATAAGAGTTCTATACAATCAGACATTACAATTGTAGATGTGTTTCATAATTGTCTACTCTATTCATAACTGTCTCCTATGTGCAGTTCTGGGAGGCATTCATATGGGTGATCACGTATGGAATAATTTTTAGATGTTTCAAGAAAGAAGTAAGGTCTGACACATATGCAGGGTTGGAGAAAAGTCCTCTTGCGTCTCCTGACAGAGGAATTGGACAGGACCAGCTGATTCTACCGTCAAGCATCAGGAGAGAAACAGTGGCCCCTGCTGCCTTGAATCCCCTCAGATCCAATTCAGGACACATGTTGTCCCAGCCCTGCCCTTTGGGAAGCTGCTGAGCTTGTCCTCAGCCCATAGTTTCTATTGCAAATGTAACAACCAAAGCAAAGGAGTCCTGACAAGTTATGAGAACTTGTTTCTTCTCATCCTCCTGCACCGTATAAAGACTGTGGGTGGTCCGGGGCCTGTACCACGTCTGGAAGTGTTAAGAAAAACCCCATCATTTCTTTCCTGCAATATCAGACGTTATGTATGGGAGGAAAACCTCAAACGGCTCTATAGTCACACGTCCTTGGTGACATGTATGTAATAAAATGCTCAATCTGGTGTTTGAGGTTATTTTATCATGGTTACATTCCCCAGTGACCATCCAACTAGTCCAGGTGGAGAAATCAATTGTAAAAATCTCTAAATATTAACAACAAAACACAGGTGGTATTCAACCTTTTATCAAAGTTTAGAAATCTGGAACAATCCCAAACCCTCCCCACATACTCTGACCTTGAACAGCTATACAAGATGTCAGGGGAAAGTGGCCATTTCATGACCCATTGTTTTTATATGTTACATTCTGTTGGCATTATCACATCACTCAAATATTTGAAAAATGTCTGAGATCAGACCCGCCAATCATCTGCCTTAGAGAGGTGGCTCAGAGAACTCGGGACAGAAGATACATCTGGTGGGTGGACCACGACCTAGGCTCTGGGGGGCCACACAGGCAGTGGAGAGATTAACATGTGCATTTGAGGAAGAGGCTTAGACCCTGTGAACTTCGCGTTCTTGTTTATTTCTTAAGCTTGATCCTGCAAATGAAATCTATCTCTCTTCTATAATCTAAACTGCACTCTGTTCAATTGAGTTGTGAAAAGATAGTACATGTAACTAATTGGTGACTTAAAATCCATTTTTCCTTAACTCCTATTCTTTATATTATTTTCCCCCCAAGGTAACTTGATATTTCAGGCAAATAAGACTACAAGAACGGTATTAGCTTCAGGATTGCCAGGTTAAAACATGAGAGTAACCTTTCAGAACTCTCTAGAGTTGGAAGACGAAAGGATAATGTATTTGCATAGATAGCAATAATGGTATATTAACAGTAAGCATCTTTGGGGGAATATTTCCTGAAAACCCTTGAGTAAAAGACTGATAGTTTCCTGGGTTTAGTTTGCTGGGCAAATTCATATGCATAGATGAATGCACCCCAAAGACCTGTAAGAATGTAAGAGATATAATTGCTCTGATACAATAGCCACCATCCTCTATGATCAGTAATTTTTATATAGTTTTCAGACGAGGTAACATTGCTGTTTTAGATACTAAAGAATAGTCTTAGTTATGCTTACAGAGGTGGTTTTATTGAGGAAAAAGGACTTTGGGGACATTTCACACATATTTTCTTGTTTCCCTTATCAGCCATTTGGCTTGCTTTTTCTCCCACGGTAATGTTTGAGAAACATCATGCTTCCAGTGTTGAGCTCACACATGTGTTAGCCAATTCGTTAATCCAGTTGGCGCCTGGGTTTTAAGGTGCAGGGGAAACGAAATGCTGAGTACTCTGTTTTGGAATAAAATATGTAAGACTGTGGTAGTCATGACTGCACCCTAGCAAGAGAGTCCTCCCCCCAATTAATGTGACACAAAGTTACTCGAGTCATTAGACGGAATGGCCAACCCAGAGAGAGCCCCCGTCCCTGAAACAATAGAGTCATGAGCCCACATTAGAACCCCCTCTAATCCCGTGTGTCAGGCCCTAATCAGCTCTGTTTCACAGCGCTTGGCCCCATAAAAGCAGATTTGTTTAACCACAGCCTCCGTTTCAGCATGAGTGAGGACGAAGAATAGGGACGAGCCCAGCAGATCTCACAGGCTCTGGGGTGGGGATAACGTGAATCCATCATTTGCTGGAGAGGCTGAGGACAAGTGACAGGCTCATTCATGCCTTCGAGACATTTTTAGGTCTACTGAAAATTTTCATCTGTGCACTCTAGATGAACCCCCGCACTCCCTCATTTCCAGCGTGTAGCCATGTGTGGAATCTGTCTGCTTCAGATAGGACAGGCTCGCTGCTGTAGGACAGCAAGCCCTCCGAGCAGGCTTCTCTAAATGCGTCCTGCCTTGAACTTGACACACACATGTAAGCTCCATTTACAGAAGGATTTCAGAGTTAATTAAACGCTGAATTTGTTTCTTTAGAAATCACATATGCCTCGGGGTTAAGGAATAGCATCTCAGCAACTACTTTAATTTAGGATTAGACCTTCCGTACATTTTCAGAGGGAGTTTTATTTTTATAAGTACACATCCACTGAGAGGAGGGGAAAGGTCCCCCTCTGTTATCACAAAAGGTTTTTAAAATCGCTTTGAAGGAGACACCCTATGCTAAAAGATGCTGCAAATCAGCAAATTCAAAATCATTGGAAACAGACAAATAAAGGAGAATGCTGGTAAAATTGCTGCTCTCCTGATAAGGCGTCAAATGACTTCCATCAACGGCCCCTCGCTTTGAGTTTCCTCTGCTCTGGATTTGCTCTGACATGCCACAGGAATAATCCTAGAAGCACGATATTTACAAATATTTGGGTCAAAGATGACAGGTTGGATTTTTATTATCAAACTGGCAAGTCTATGCTGAGATAGATCATCTTACTCCCACTGAAGAGTCTTACCCAGAACAGTAAATATTTTTATTCTTAATTTTCTGAATGGTGACTCTTCAACAGTGAATAAAATTCGAACAAATGCAGAACAGAGCAACCCAGGGACCTGGTAGCATCCTCGGCAGATTTGTTTCTGAAAGACTTTGCCATTAAACTTCACAATACACGTAGGACCTTGAGTTCACGTGCACCGATATCTTTAGGCATCCTTTGTAAGATTGTTGCATTTTAGGAAAATGTCCAATCTGTGAGGTCCTCAATTTACAAAAGCCCAGAAAATATTTTCCAAAATAAAATTTAGAAAAATGGAGGAGGGTGGGTGAGAAGTACATTTAAAGTTTGGGAAAACCCCCAGCCTTTTCCTGCTTATGTTTAGCGTAAATTATTAATGAAACGGAAGCATTCAACATAGCATGGAGGGCTTCTTTCCTTTTCTAAGCATTCTTATTGGCCGTAAAGTTGAAATGAAAATAATTGTTACAGTTTTAAAGGTTGAAATAGAATTAGGCAGCATTTGGTGTTTTCTGCAATCCAATGAGCATATGGACTCTCAGAGGTAAAAAGTTCAGCTCATGAGGAAGAACAGAGACAATGAAGGCTAGAATGAGTACAGTAAAATAAAACAGCTTCAAAGCCCCGTGGACTAAGCTCCGTCCATAAATCTTATTAATCAGGGATACATCACAATAAAGCAAGCAAGGCAGAAAGTGTGTTCTAGTTCAGTGGCCAAATTCTTTATTCCTTAAAAGAGGGGACTGAAAAAAATGATTAGGGCTTTGAGAGATGCAAAAATCAAGAAACAGGGAAACTTTAGTAGTCTCTAGAGCATAAATGTAGGATATTCTGAAGAAGTCTCTATGCCCATACACAATGTGTCACAATTTTCTATTTGCATCCACGCCAATTTCTGTCGGTTGTGTGAAGCATTCTCATTGTACAGAGATGTGTCTGTACGTCATGTGATTTCTGTTATTTGGCCAGATAAAAATAACAGGCATTTCAAATGTACCTCCTGTCCAGATACATTATTGAGAGTTTTAATTCTGGCACATTTCTTGTTTCAGGTCTAATTCATTTGAAAAAGAGTTCTTTTTTCCCCTGATTTCTAAAAACAGACACTGGGAAAGGAAATGAAATAAAGAAAACTAAGATGATCTAATTGTGAGTCGGTAAAGCCTCAGAAAGCATTGTCATTTGGAAACTTTGTCTTAGTATTCAAAGGAAATCTGCTATTAAAATAAATCAACACAGATGTAATAATGCAACCCTTGAAGAGAACTTAATTAGCCCACTACTTGAAAAAATTAATGATTTTAATTGATTTAAATGATTATGGTTTGGCATTACTAAAACAAATAATTTCCTAAACCTTCAAATCTATATATGTGGTAAAAAGGATTTTTATTTTTACTTTTAGGTGATTTGTATTTTCTAGTTTTTTTAATGTTTACTTATTTTTAAGAGAAAAAAAGACAGACAGAGATAAAACATGAGTGGGGGAGGCACAGAGAGAGAGGGAGACACAGAATCCAAAGCAGGCTCTAGGCTCTAAGCTGTCAAGACAGAGCCCAAAGCAGGGCTTGAACTCATGAACCGTGAAATCATGACCTGAGTCAAAGTTAGACGATTAACCGACTGAGCCACCCAGGTGGCTTCTGTTTTTTAGTTATAAAACGACATAATGATTTTACAAAACTTCAATGTTATGTACAGAGCAAAAAAGGAGAAATAACCCTATCTTACTGTACTTAGAGATCATAACATTTTGGAATATGCTTACCTTTCCTAGTTAGATTGCTCTTAGTGATGCACATGAACAGTTATAATACATATAAATAAACACAAAAGTGAGATTTTGCTTTATATTTATATAAGTCCCTTTTATGCTTTCACATAATATTGTGTCCTATATACTTTCCTTGTCAGCAAGTATTTTCTTCTAAAATTTTTTTTAATATTTTACTTACATTTGATACAGAGAGAGACAGAGCATGAGAGGCAGAGGGTCAGAGAGAGAGGGAGACACAGAATCCGAAGCAGGCTCCAGGCTCTGAGCTAGCTGTCAGCACAGAGCCTGACGTGGGGCTCAAACCCACGAACATGAGGTCTGACCTGAGCCGAAGTCGGAGGCTTAACCAACTGAGCCACCCAGGTGCCCCAGTATTTTCTTCTAAATGGGACTTTCAGGAGCTTCATGATTCTTCATGCTGCAGAGCTGGCTCAATTTAGTGGCTGAATCAGAGTTATGAGGTTTTCAGGTTCTTTCTTTTATCCCCATTATTAACAATAATCTTCACTATAGTTTCTCTTTATTTTTTTATTTCAAAATTTTGAATTTGAATTTTTAAATAGTCCATGTTATGGCAATACAAATTTCTTAAATAAAATTTCTAAAATTATTAGACAAATATATTGTCATTGTTTTAAATTGCATTTTGGACTCTTCTAAGATTAACTATTATAAATACATACTTATGGGATTTTTTTATTTCATATAATATCTATCTATATCTTTTCTGATTCATATTAAGACCTTTCATGTAATCACTGATCATATAATAACAATATTTTATTTATATTTTAAAAGGTTAACTTTTTTGCTAAACTATAATTTCAAATATAAAATTAAATGTAATAATTTAAATTATATTTTATAATTGTGTATAAGGGCTTGGAAAATCTTCGCGTCACATTATGAAAATATCCACCCATATTTACTTTATTATTTTATGTATTTTTAATTTTTTAAATTATTTATTCTGAGACAGAGAGAGAGAAAACCAGAGGGGGGCGGGCAGAGAGAATGAGAGACAGACTCTCAAGCAAGTGCTCCGCCATCAGTGCAGGCCCCAGTGTGGGACTTGAACCCACAAACTGGAGATCATGACCTGAGCCAAGACCAAGGAGCAGATGCTCAACTGACTGTGCCACCTAGGTGCCCCTATTTTATTATTTTTAAATTTTGTTTTGAATAATACCTCACACCATTTACATATAATATATTTAGACATATGATAAAGCAGAACGAATGTATTACTTTTAATAAAAGTTACCCAACCACCATTTATTAAATAATGTATCTCTTGAATTAATAGTTTTTCATAGTGTTGTCTTTAGCATAAACTAAAAAAAAATCTACATTAAGGTTTACTTCTGCACTTTGGTTCTGATCTATTAAATTCTTTCTTTCCAATTCAAGAACACCACATTTAAATACTCTAGTTCTTTCAAATGTATTTTAATATCTGGTATAGCAAGTCCTCCCATTATTATTATTTAAAAAATGTATTGACAAATTCTCTCATTTAATACTTCCACACCCATTTTATCATACTTTTAATTTAGCCCCAAATAATATTATCCATTTATATTTTTTTATATTTCACTTGAGCTAAGTTGCAATTTTAAAATATTTTAAGGCTTATCCATACAGCTTTATAAAAATCCTTTATAGATAGATAGATAGATAGATAGATAGACAAATAGATAGATAGATAGACAGATAGATGACAGATAGATGATAGATACCTAGATGATACAAAGAAAGAAAGACAGGAAGATATATAAGTTAATTTTTAGGTGATTGCAATGTTTTGAGAGAGAGAGAGAGACCGCGCTCAAGTGGATGAGGGGGAGGGGAGGGGGAGGGATCTGAAGTACTGGCAGTATCAGTGCAGAGAGCCCAACATGGGGCTCAACGTCATGAACAGTGGGATCATGACCCTAGCCGAATTTGGACGCTCAACCGACTGAGCCACCCAGGCGCGGTAAGATGGTGTGCATTTTTATGGCAGGTGTGAACGAAATCTTTGATGCCAGTACTTCTTAGTTGTTATTGCTAGCTTTTGGAAAGTTCGTTTGCTTCTCTGTTTTGGTTCATGATTGCGTATAGTTGACACACAATGTTACATTAATTTCGGGGATACAAACTAGTGATTTGACAAGTTTACCCACTTTGGAAATTTTTGAATTGAGTTCTAGGAGTCTTAATATATCTTCATTTTATTCCCTTGGCTTATCTATGTAACAATAAATCTGCAAAGACAGTTTTTCAGTAGGCCTTTATGTCAGTTAAAAATATATACAATAAAAGCAGTGCGCTATATGTCGTAACCACATGTCTAAGTGCCAAAAAGTACTAACTCACTGCATCTGCCTTTAAGGACTTTACAGGCTTATTTTTTACTATATTTACACCCACATTTTTGATATTTCTGATTTACCATTTTTTTATTGTTTTTGGCTGTTGTTTTTTTGAGAGTGAGAGAAAGTGTAGAGAGAGGCAGAGGGAGAGCAAGAGAATTCCAAGCAGGCTCCATGTGAGCACAGAGCCCGACATGTGGGCTCAATCCTGTGACCCTGGGATCATGACTTGAGCTGAAATCAAGATTTGGATGCTCAGCCAACTGAGCCACCCAGGTGCCCATCCTTTATTCTGTAATAAACTACTCTACGTTATTTGTCAGAGGATGAATTTCATGTTTACAATTCTTATTTTTTCACTTATCTGTGTCATTAATACATGCTTTATTCTGTATTAACATACTTTTCTGATGTTGGAGATGTTTTCCATCTATTTATTCTTATATATTCAGTTAATGCTTAGTTTATTTAATTCTGTTCAATTGGTTTTGGCTTAATTAGGTTAAAACCTTTGGGGGTGGCTTCCAAGTTGGTGTTAAATTTATGTGTTGAGTTTGCAATTTTTCATTTCTATACCCTATCTTATATAAAAATTTTATATATGAAGATTTATATCTTGCATAAATAGAAAAATATAAATTATATCTATGTCTATATAGAGGGAATGATAAATATGGACATAGATAGAGATACAGATATAGATATAGGAGAGGTAGATCTCTGAGAGATAATAAATCCACACCTCCACAAAAGGATATGCAAGGCAAAAAAAAAGTAGTCTGAATGTGCTTCAAGTTTTTGCCTAACAACAAATAAGCCTTCACTCTCTCCTTTTATTTGCTCTTGAGCCAGGTGGCTGGCAGGTCACACTGTTAGAGTAAGAAGGGGATAGGTTGTTGAGTGAAGAGTCGACAGGCTGTTCTCGGGCTCCTTCGCTGTCACAGGAGTAGATGTCTGTCACGCTAGAGACCTGGCACTCTCTGGTCCGAATCCTGGGAAAGCGCAGCCTGACTTCAAGGGGCAGGCACATGAGCCTGGATGCAGCCAAGTGCAAAATCAGCTCTGGTGGATAACCTTGAACCTTCTCAACCGGGTGGGGAACTGGTGCTCCTGAATCCTTCCAAGTTCCAAGGAGCAGGGTGTGGGTGCTTCAAAGTTGTAGGTACAAGCAAAGCCCAACCAACCAGCCAACCAAACAAACCCCCCAGGCATCAGACATTCCCAGTTGTGGACAAATGGTCGGGTTCTAAATAACATGTTTGAGCAACTGAAGTACCTTTCCATAAATTTAAGGTGGCAACTGAAAACCCTGTCCTACCGGACAAGGCAGAGGAGACCGCTGACCCCAGCAGCACCTCGTCTCTCCCACGCAGGGTCTGCCCTGGGCTCTGCCCTTTCTCCACTGGTCCCTCAACCCTGCACTTGGTGCCTGCATGGCTGTCTCGCTGAGCCTGGGCCGTAATGAAAGTGTAAAGTTACATTCGGCCCAGTAGAAAATCCCATCTAGTGAAGGAAAAGCTGAAATCTGATATGACGGTGATGTTTTGCTGGTCTAGCTATTATTATGTGTTCATACTGTATATTAAATTGTATGAACTTCCTTTCTCATTTAGCAGATAGACTTTTTATCGGTGCTTTCCTCTAGCAAGTCGAGGCTTTGCTGCAATTCTGAAATTATTTTAAGGTAATTGAAAAATCTTTAGAGAAACGGTTTGAGGCCATTAGTTTGGTCTTACTACCATATGGATTTGATGAAAAAGGATTTTTTTCCTTTACATGTGAAGCTAGAATGTATTCTTGAAAGGTTTAAATCTTATTTCCACAAATGACTGATTCATGTAAACCAAGAGTCTATAAAGCAAGCGTGTAGTTCACTTAAATGTTTGTATTTGGTTTTATTTAAAAAAATCATTTCATGATTTGTAAGAATGCATAAATATGTGTTATTAGGGATTTCTCTTGATTAGAACTCAGATTTTTAGGCATGGATTTCATCTAGTAACTTCTGTAAGTCATATTGATAGAAATTTTTCATCTAGACACAGAAAGCCTTATTAACTTTTTCATATCACAATTTTCCACATTCACTCATAATTGATTAAGACTAACGAATCTGGAGATAATGTGTCACTTCAGGGAATTTTTACTAAATATCTATATTCTATTTCAGTCCATGAGTCTTTCAAAATTGGAAAATATATAACTTGTGTATGAAAAAAATTAAATTAAATTAAATGATCTGTCAGGCAAAATATTAACTTTGAAGTCACAAATTACTCATTTCCTTTATGTATTTTATATCACTACTATTACTGACATTTTACAATGTTTGCACACCATTGCTTTTGATATTAATCAATTAAAGAAACACGTTACACAAGGACACAGTATGTATTTTTTAAATTTGCTAAACATGATTGAGACTCAGCAGCTGCTTTTTAGAAAGGCTGAAGGCTGACCACAGGGGGCTTTGGGTCATGAGTCTGGAATACTGGACATGAGTACAAGATATTCCATAATTGGTCATGTCACCTTACAAATTCTTTGATATAGATAAGCCACATAGGGCCCATTTCTCCATGCCTTTTTGACAATGAGAATGATATGTTTAAAATGCTTGAAAAATGAATTGCTATCATAAATGGTAGTTATTTTTTTTATCACTGGTCCTTCTATTACCTTCAGGGACACACTGATGTTTAGACAATGGAGAAGTGTAATTATTGTGCAACATACAAGCCACTATGTTGAATTGGAGCAGGTTGACTTTGTTCAGTACATTTTTTTCGGTAAAGTGGATGTTACTGGTGCTGAGCATGAGTCAAAGATTCAGACAGCTCCTTCCGCTCTTTTCTGAAGACTTTATAAACTAGCCTGAGAGGACATATTTACAGAGGATAAAAAATGAGTATACATAAGCAAAGATAACACAAGCTATTGAAAAATAATTTAAATTCATGCATACATGCAGAAGCAATGCAAAGCTGGGAGACAGTTACTATGATCAGAGATACTCTTGGGGTCTGGAGAGCCCAGTGGATCACTGCTACCCCCAATCCGTGGGTCTGATTTAGTTTAGTTTAGTTTTTAATTTAATTAATTTATTAATGTATTAACTTATTTACTTAATTTTTTTGAGAGAGAGAAAGAACAGGGAAGAGACAGAAAGGGGGGGAGAGACACAGAATGCCAAGCAGGCTCCCCACGACCATCGCAAACCCACAAACCATGAAATGATGACCTGAGCCGAAATCAGGAGTCAGATGTTTAACCAGCTGAGCCACAAAGGAGACACCCCCACCTTGGTCTATTTTTTGAAAACATTTTTATTGTAGACTTTTGGAGGATCAAATAATATTTCTGAATGGATTTCATGTTGAGAATATTAACAAAGTATTAATGCATCTCGGTTTTCCTCTTTTTTTCTCCTATGATTGTTTGTTTTACTTCTTAAATTCCACATAGGAGTAAAATCATGTGGTATTTGCCCTTCTCTGACTGACTTACTTCACTTAGCATAATACCCTCTAGCTCCATCCATGTCTAAGTGTAAAATGTAAAACCATAGAACCTCTAGAAAAAGTGCAGTAGAAAATTAAGTCATGATGATTGGTTGCGTTAAAGGGAGAGAGGAACCATGGAAAGAGCTCCCATCGGCCCAAATAAGAATGATTTGAACAAAATATAAATAAGATGGTATTGAGTTTTAACCAAAATTAAACTTTAATAAATAAGCTTACTAAGTAAATAAATGATAAATAAACAGGAAGTCATGTTGAGAAGATTTGATGAGAATCTCACTTTACTTCTGGGTGGCCGACCTGACCCAAACTCTTCATTCCAGGCTAATCAGGAGACAAATCCCAACTGAGGAACATGCTACCAAACACCTGACCAACACTCAAAATGGTCAAACTTGTGAAAAACAAAAAAATGTCCGAGAAACCCGAGTGATACCCAAGTGTAGCATGACATTATAAATGGGACCCTGAACCAAAGAAAGACATTCAATGAAAACTAAGGAAATCTGAACCAAGTATAGACATTAGTTAATAATAATTTTAAGAAGAAACTAATTCACACCATACTTTATCTCATTGAAATTTAAATACTAACTCCTGAAAAGGGAGGGAGTGAGAATTAATGCAGTTGTCCATGAAAGGCCAACTCATTTCATCCCTCCTGACTCTGGGTGCTGAAAGCACCCAGATGAAGGAAACTATCCCCCTAGCCTTGAATTTCTATCTCTACTTTGATTTTGGGGGGGATTTTGTTGTTTAATTCAGTTCCATAAGGCTTGATATTCTCATTAATACAAGTGGTATATATTCTCTTTGCACCATTGATTTTCTAGTAGAATTTACATAGAAACTCCCACAATACCTTGCTGTGTGGAGTCACCCAGTCTCCAAGCTCCTCATTTGCCTTACAATTGAACTTTTGCTTCTCATACAGTATATCCTAGATAGTAACTGACATGAATTAGCTTCCACTCAACAACTGTGGCTTTGGATTTTTGTCCCGGGTATGTTCTCTTGCCCCTGAGTTAGCTCCGCTGAGAGTCTGCCCTCCATACCCACATGGTTCTCACTGGATCAGTGCAGTTCTGTCCTCTGCTGATCACCTTAGAGGGAAGACCAGGAAAGGGGCTCATTTCTATAATGGTTTTCCCTTTGCCTCCATCACTTCCCCAATAGTCCCTTTTCCTCTCCATCTCCAATCTCTTTCTCAAACAGAGGCCCTATTCTGAATGTTTCTTACAGAATTTCTAACCCCACCAAGGCTAAAATGGCCAGAAATTTCTGAATCTGTCTTAATTTATTCAGGCTGCTGTAATTAAAAAAAAAAAAAAAGATACCATGGTCCGGATAGTTTATAAACAATAGAAATTTATTTCTAAGAATTCCAGAGGCTAAATCCAAGATCGAGGCACTGATAGATCAGCATCTGGTGAGGACCTACCTTCTAGTTCATAGACCGCTGGCTTCTCTGTGTGTCCTCACAAGGTGAAAGGGATGAGGGAGCTCTCTAGGGTCTTTTTTTTTATAAGACCACTAATCCCATTCATGAGGGTTTCACCTTCATGAGACCTCCCAAAGGCCCCACCTCTAAATACCATCACATCCAGGATTTTAACATAAGAACTTTGGGAGGAGCATGAACATTCAGTCTGAAGCAATCGGATATTTTGTTAAAATGTGAAAACTATCAGGAATTTTCTCATTTAGTCAAAAAAAACTGTGATTCAAGGGGAATGGCTTGCTCCTTGTTGGATTCTAACTTTGCTACCATCATTAGTATGATTCATCACTTTTTCAAAGATGGAAGATCTCTTTGAATGAGAGGCAGAAATGAAAAGCTAGAGACACTCAGGACAGAAGCTACCAGTGCTGATGATAGGGAAGCAGAGCTGGTGACCCATAGGACACGTGTGAGCAGTATGGAAGGTGGTGATTAGGAAACCAACCACACTTTGTTCTAAAGAGGGTCCGAGGAGAATCCGTGACTTCTCAGCAACCTTCTGGGAAGACCAATCCTGATCTTCAACATTAGTACGACCCTGTCTTCATGGAGTTACTGACTCAAGCCACAAGGACTATACTACCGACCCCTCTGTTAAAAATCATCCTCTCTGCAGAGTTCTAGGGGCAGTAGGGGGTGAGACAGAAAGCTGCCTCTGTTTCCTGGTTGGAGCTGGAGGCTTCTTGCCTCTGCACTTGGAACGCTGAAGGGATTTGCCCATAGAAACAATATTGACACAAGGGGGGGGGGGGTCCTGACACCTCTACGGATTTGGAACCATACTTATGTTCGTTATGCATTAGGTTGGCTTTTACGGATTTGTCTCAGACGCCAACCACATTTCAACACTCTTTCCATAGAAAAAGGTCAAGTTTAGGGCAATTGGCTGTAAAACCTGCTATTGGGACACGGCATATGCATCTGGAACTTGAGTGGCTCTCTTCATTCCGCAGGAACACAGGGACAGCACGTGGCCCTACAGCATTCTTTCCCTGAGCTTTGAAAGCCAGAATTTTTAAGTAAAGCGGCGAGGTTATGATGTTGTCCTTCAGGATTAAAAGAAAAAAAGGCTCATCTTTTTGTGTCTCTATAGATAACAAGTTGAACTAACCACTGTTCCTGTTTCACGTACAAAACGTAGGGGGTGGGTTTGCTTTTCGAGGCTTCATTACTTGAGTCTAGCTAAGTGGTTAAGGGCATGCAAAGTTCACTCCCAGCCCACAATTTTTTAAGCATTTATTTCCTTGTCAGTGTTATAATGTAAACAAGTATGTGTGGGTGGTAAGGGAGGCCCTGGGAGCACTAACCATTCACTTGATTAAGTAAAATGCCGCAAAATAACATAAATGGAGATACAAAGGAGCGATCGACGAATCCCAAGGTTCCGGGTTTCAAAATTAGAGGCTTTTTGATAAAAGGTATCAGCAACTCATATACAAATACATACGGCCAATTTTGTCACAAGCTTAAACATTTCATTTCCCACAAGAAGAGTTCATGCAATGTAATGCTTTGTTTTTGCGTATGTTTTGGTCTGGCGTGCTGTCCTCAGTTGAGGGAATCAAAGGGCTAGGCTAGGGAGAGAGGAAACACAGATCTCCATGTCCAGATTCAGCTTGCAGGAAGATTTTGTAAACCAACAATTAGGTGAGCTTATTCTGAGAGATGGGTGGCTGGTTGTAAGCCTTTGGCAAACAGAAACAAATAGCAGAGCCTGAAGAGTGAAGCCATCTATAAGTCTACCCCCTAGGAATGCAGTGGTCCCCTGCTGAGTCCTCTCCTCTGCTCTGGTAATAACATCGTGACCTCTCCTGGTAAGCAAAACTGGAGGAACAGATTATGATTCATAAAATCACTTCCCCAGGTGAAGGTTGAAGATGGATGAAACAGGACCTTTTGATCTTAATGAAATCCTAATAGGAAAGCCAACCCAATTACGTGTTTCCGTTTGAGTATTCTTCTGCGTTTATTCATATGTTCTAAGGGAAGCAGAACAATATGGAAAGTATATTAGTCATGTTACTTCTCTGGCTGAAATAATTTATTAAACAGTATCATCGTTTTCTGGGAGATTTACTAAGCCTCTTCAATTACTTAATTCTGAATTATGAATAATTTTCATACTGGCAAGAGCAGGGAGGAAAACGCACATGAATGTTTCCAAAGCACCTGGCCAGAGAATATGTTTTTAGCCCTCAGTTCACCATGAAATCCTGTTTTCTACACACGCACCATTTTTTAAAAAACCTTCACAAACGATTAGTCTACTTTATCTTTTTTTATCTTGCATGTTTTGGCTATGTGGCAGAGATTAGTTAATTAATTAATTGTAAGTGGGTCAATATTTTGCCGCCTATTTGCATGCTTGGGTGATTAATATCTTACTCCAATTTGCTGATTGATCAAGCACCTGTCAAAATTGCATGAATCTTTTCCATAGTGACTTCTGCATTTCTTCTTAGTATTCTTTTTCTCCCTGTGCTGTAAGTTTGATCATACTACGTGGAGACTGTATACACTTGTACATATACCCACTTTGAATGTACTGTTTATGAAGCCCTCATCTCCCATGCCTTTTGATCAATCAAGTGCCTTATTTCCTAATAAAATTTATGTCACATCTCTCTAAGATGCATTTGAACAAAGGGCTTAAAAATCTAAATAATGAAATTATAACCCCATTGTAAATATAAAAGAGATTTTGCTTTTGCTTAAATCAAAGAGGCCGCTGACGATTAAATATATCATTATTTTATGTACCACTCAGAAAGCAAAAAAAAAAGTTTATAAATTATAACAGATGCTTAAGAATAATTTCACACAGCATATGCATTGGTCATTTCAGCCTTTGGAAACTTTTAAATATATTTAATCTATTCCAAAGAAGATGTCATTTTTTTCTTGTTTACATCACTTGCAGGTGATAGACAACAATATTGCACATGTCTCAGTTACAAACTACAACTTATTTTGATATATTTGCATATTTTCCACTCCTAGGAACAATAAAACACTGTGTCTTTGCTTTGCAAGAAAATAAATGGAATTGTAGTCATTTCTTCAATGGCTAATATTTGCCAGCAGAGAATGAAAGATATCATCAATTCCTAGATGCATCTTGATAAATTGGAGGGAAATGTGTAGATAAAATGTAGGACTTGGGCAAGGATTCCATTCCTAAACCCATTTAATTTGTTTCCTCAGAAGAACAAATTGTCTAGGACCCCCATCTACCTGCAGCTATCAATCCTGAAGCTTCAACGGCGTTAGTAAGATATTCATCAAGAGATGGACCCCATAGGGGTGTGCTGCATGTTATGTGGCCTTTGGTTCCCATTTTGACTTCCTGTATTGAAAATTCCAATACCTTGTTATTTACATCCTTACTTCACCTAAATTGTTAGTTATAAATTATACATATTTATAAACAAATATTTGTTCTCAGAAAGATTACAAACTGGCTGATAGAAAGTAATCATAGCATGACTCCCTCTAGGCCCATCCATTTTGCTACAAATTGCCATATGTCATTCTTTCTCATTGCCATGTAGTACTCCATTGTATAAATAAACCACATCTTCTTGATCCATTCATCAGGTGATGGACATTTAGGCTCTTTCCGTGATTTGGCTATTGTTGACATTGCCGCTATGAACATTGGGGTACATGTGCCCCTAAGCATTAGCACTTCCGTATCCCTTGGGTAGATCTCGAGCAGTGCTATTGCTGGGTCATAGGGGAGTTATACCATATGTTGTCACTCATAGGTCTAAGAGGAGAAACCTAACAGGAGACCATGGGAAGGAGACGGGGGTGGGGGGAGGAGTTGGGGAGAGGGAGTGAGGCAAATCATGAGAGACCTTTGAAAAGTTACATAATTCTCTACATTCTGATGTATGAATATGACAAAATGATCTTTAGTGACACTTTATAGGTTTAAGTTTGTGATGATATAGTCCAGACAATGAATAGCTTTTCCTTGAACTTTTGCCAGAATTTTGAGCATGTTCCTAGTGGATGACAAATGGCCCCACATCTGATCTGAACAACTAAATGTTCAGGACTGGCTAGTTAAGAACAGCATGTCTTGTAACTTCAATTATTTATTGAAAACTATTAAAACTATGACTCTAGCAATGATTTGTGAGTAAGCACTACATTTCAGAAAATGTCTTCATGCAGCAAGAGAGTACAGGACAATTACTGAGGTAGTCTTTTCCATTTTGGTCACTAAGAGGCAATAGCTCCAGAATGCTATACTTTATCCCCTCAAAATTTAAAGAAATATCATATCGTTTGTATTATTTTTCTCATTGTTTATCTGATAAAATTTTTATAACACAGGACATCTTTATAGTTTAATTTATCTATTTTAAGGTGAAATGCAAACCTTTTCAAACCTGGGGCTACATAACCTGACAGTGTCCCTGGAGGGTCTATTTGAAGCACCAAGGAGAAAAGTATATGGGTTTTGGAGTTTGACAGAGGTAGGTCCCAACCCCATCATGGAGCTGCCCACACGTATTTCTGTTCTGTAAAAGGGGAGAATAGTGCCTAAGTATTGGGAAGTTAGCCTGGGCTGACATGTACAGATCCTGGTGTGTGGTCTATTAAGAGATAATGAAATACAAATCCCCAGTCGTGGTTACATATCATAAAAGGAAACCCTTTTGCAATTATAGGTGAAACATTGAATAGCCATGGCATTTATACAAACGAAAATCTTGAATACAAATATATAAACCCAAACCACTAAAGGTAAGCGAAAAGAGAAATGGACACAGAGAGAGTATAAAAGGAAGAGAAGGGGAGGAGTAGGAAGAGGCTAACTAGAGGAGGAAGGAAAGAAGGAAGAAAGGAAGGGAGGGAGGAAGGAAGTAGAGAGCTACCCTCTTTCCATTGACTATGGAATTTGATGATGTGTTAATCAGTGGTTAGGGTTGAATCTCATTTTTATTTATTGATTTGTTCTAGCATGATTCTCAATCTTAAAGTCATTCATAAAGAAGATGCTATTGTTTTTTTCTAATTGTTAAAATGTATGAAATACCTGTTATATTTCATTCACTAAGCTCCGCTTTGTAGATAATGTCTTAGTTAGGTATGAAATGTACCCAGTAGATTGGGCCTAATTATATTTATTGTACTGAGGGGGATAACACAGGATAAAGCTTACTGACCTAACTGAAGTTACTTGGGAACACAAACTCACTTTTTAAGGTAGACATAAGGGTGTCTGGGTGGCTCAGTCCGTTAAGCATCTGGCTTTGGCTCAGGTCATGATCTCATGGTTCGTGGGTTTGAGCCCTGCATCAGGCTCTGTGCTGACAGCTCAGAGCCTGGAGCCTGCTTCAAATTCTGTGTCTCCCTCTCTCTCTGACCCTCCCCTCCTCATGCTGTCTCTCCCTGTCTATCAAAAATAAATAAAAAACATTAAAAATTTTTAATGTAGACATAGATGCATACTATAAACCAAAATGTTTCCTGTCAAAACTAAGCAAGGGATAGAAAGTTGTTTCTCAGTAGCCAAAGACCTAATATAACAATAAAAAGTGAAACCATCCTAAATGTCATAAAACTCCTTCAAAGAAACATGTGGAGTAAGTGTACGTACTGATAGATAAATAAAAACTGTGTTGATGGAGAATCCAAAACACCTCAGCTGCCCATTTGCTAGCTGGGTGATATACTTGGCAAATCTCTTAATATCTAGAAGGGAAATTTTCCTTCTGTATAAATTGGAAGTAATGTTAGCAAGTCATACATGTGTAAGGAGATAAAATGAGATAGTGGACACAGTGGACACACAAATTGCTAGTATAATTATTTGCCTGTGTTCTGATTAAATACTAATTTGAAAATGTTTGTAATAACATTAAGTCAAAAAGGAGATTCTAGAACCATACTCAATTTTTCCAGCTATGAAAAGCTCTGGGCAAGCAACGAGAGACTATAAAGAAATGAAAAGGTCCTTAAGTGGCATATTGTTATTAAATACTTTAAATGCCATAAATGATACTTTTTCAATAAAACATACACAATTACAGTGTTGTAAAAGATATTATGAAATGGTTAGTCACAAGGTAATATTTAATATGGTGTAAAAACTTACCAAAGACTAAATGACCCAAATCTTGAAAATATATGCATAATATGATATATTTTGATAAAGAGACAAGCTTAAGGTGAATTTGCTTCAACCTTGTAGGACCAGCGTATGGAATGGTCTCCCAAGACTAAGAACACAGAATTACCACAACAGGAAAAAAACCTGCAAATATTATTTGAGCATTAGTCAATAGAGAATAAGATACTTCATTCTGAGAGTTTGGATTAAATAAAATATGAAAATGTAAGCACGTTTTTTGGGGGGATGGGAGATGAGGGAAAGTCAGGATGAAAATGGTGCCTAATCTTATGTCCTAATATGCAGATTAAATCATTTGAGACAGGTAGAAATGAGAGAAGTTGTTAACACACAATGAGGTCAGTCTAGAGACTGTAGAAATCCAGGGAAAAAGAGTTGAGTCTATAGAGGACTAAATATCACCATCAAAGGAAAAGGGGAAATCAGAAGTAACTCTGTATGACTTACTAGAAGAGGGTTAACACCATTGATTACATTAGTCAAATATAAATTCTAATTTGGGAGGTTGTGAAGATTTCACTATTACTGTTATCTGGTTTCAACAATAATTGAACAGAAGGTGGATATTTCTTGGTCAGTGTCTCATATATTCACATTTATATTTATGACACAAAACACATTGTTGGTCTCTCTCTTAAGTCACACCCAGACACGTGCAGTATCTATACAGCTATATATTTGCAAAGGCAATACTTAGGCCTGTACTATACCAGTATAAGGAGAGAAAAATCCAGGGAATTTCCCATGACAAATTCTAGGTTGTTACATTAATTATATTAAAACACTATCGAACCTTTTCTGTCTGCCAAGTGTTTTAGATTTAGTTCTTATTTTCTTTATGTGTATATACATGTATATACATATACATAAATGTGTACCTATGCATATACACATATAAATATGTATATATATATACATATGCGGCAAGACACAGAGAGACAGATTTTCATTTTAGATTCTCAATGATATCAACTCAAATGTTCACAGAATTCACTCAGAAACTAAATAAATTTATAAATTTTCCTTGTGCTATGGAGATGCAATAAAAATCAGACCATGATATAATGACTATATTTTTCAGGAGGTAAGTAGGTTAACCAAGAGTCAAGGAAATTTGCCAGAAATCATATAATCAGGACGGCATGGAGATCAAACTAAGTCTTCTGGTTTTAAGATTTTTGTTTCTTTCTTTATGCTTTTAACAGGTAAAAATATTAATCTATTGTATAAATCCTCCTTAAAAATGAAAATTCTAGACTCTTATTGTGTTATTGAAGCATAAAAATGATTTAAGATACTGCTTTGACTTTTGAAACTGAAAATTTCTTATTTTATTGAAAACCTTTTGAATGCATTTGGCTATATATTATGCCTACCAAATTAAAAAATACATTTATTTTTCTAAGTTCAATTTAAATTTCACATTTTCTTGAAAATGTACTAACCACATGAGAATTTGAACTTCTACTTTAAATAAAATATTTGTTTTGTTTCATCTTGTCAAGACTTATAAGAACCAGCATTATTATCATGAGTTTCAAAATACCTTTATAACCATCTTAAATTCTGTATCTTAGCTGTTATAGGATATTTATTTATCTCTCTCTTATTTAGGGCTATAAGATATGATAAGATTGCTCAGTAAGATTATCCCCTATTTGGAGATGAAAAATACACATGTAACCCAGAATCAGAAACACTACAAAGTTTTTATCTCAATGATAGGAAAACTATCCACATACAATATGCCTAAATATTGAGAGTATTTATTGCCATTTTACAGGTTTGAAGTTAGAAAATGTGTTCAATTGAAAATAATTTCAGACTATAAAACCACCTGATTGTACTACCATTTACCCTGAATAATTTTATCTTCTGCCTATGAAACATTATCTGGGAAGGAATGACAGCTGAAGCAAGGTTTGCTCGTGTTACTTAACCATACAGAGTCTGCTTTGAGAACTTTGAGAAAAATAACTAGAATACATTTTGTTTCTTTTAAAAATTAGGTTGGTAGAAACAACTAAAACAAAATACCTGATCATGTCTCCGTTTTTCCTTTGCGACACTGTAAGAGTGCAAGCATCGCGCCCCCTCGTCTACCTTGAGTTCACAGGCGCCATATTGAGTTGGTTGCATCTGTCGTACTGTGTCATGTCACATTGCATGGTGCCTTATGGTGGATGCTGACGTGAGGTAGCAGGCGGCCCCCACACCTATGAAGACAAATTCAGAATGCAAGCAGATGGTGTCTTGTTTGCTGAAGTAACTATTGTGGTAAATAAAACACTTAAACCCAACTGTGGAAACCACTATCATATTGGAAACTTTATAGTCTGAACTGCATCTAACATGTCCTGATATAAAAGGTAAGTGTTACTGATTTAGGGTATGCTTTTTCTTCAATCATGTGATAAAATGGATATTAAGCTAATATTGCAGTAGTTACCCAGAGCCATTCCTCACAACCATGATTATTTACTTTGAAGAAATACAAAGTATTAATAGCATCAATAGTAAGACCAGTGCTTTCGCATTTCTGTGCAGTGACTCCAAAGCCAAAATAATTAAAGAGTCAATTCCAGTTTTGGAGAAAGTAAGAGCAACCATTTTTTGCCATGGCCACTTCAGATTCTTAAATTGTGGTAAAGAGTCGTCAATGCAGATGTCAGCAAGTATTTCAGAGATGATGGCCATATTAATAAGTCATGGAGTGAACAGTGGTTGTTAAATATTCCTGAATTACGTTAAATTTCAGGCTAGGTCAGTGAACATTGGAAATAAAACCTTATTATTTTCAGTTGAAAAGTTAAATATCACCGTTATGATCTGACCTATTATGGAAGCTCTTGAATTTTTTTTATCCCTGCAATGATTAGCAGGTCATCTCATCTAAACTATATTTTTAAAATACTCAACTGCTGTGTGCTACATCATAATTATGATTAACAAATTCATATTTTATGTTATGAATAGAACTAATTACAAGAACAGAGATTTTATAATTTGGTGAATCTCTGTTTAATCATAGGATTTAGGTATTCTTTTATAATCAATATAATATTTAAAGAGACATACAATTAAATAGGTCAATTAACCCAATGAATTAAAACTTAACATTTCACTAATTTCATAATTCGTTTATATAGACTTAAAAATGTAGCTATTCCTTACATAGATTTGTTTCATCTTAGACTTCATGAAGATGTGTGTTAATTTTGGTGTTAGGTAAAGAAATATCATTATATGAAAAATTAGTCTTACTACATATGTTGGTTGATGAGTTCTAATTTAAATGATCAAAACAAATGAACTGATTTAGTACTTTGCAAAACATTTTTTTTCTGGACACTGATATATTTCAAGACTTCTTTCTCTGTAACAAAAAATTGTACTCATGTAGTTCTGATATATGAAAGTGTAGTACAAAATTTGAGCATGAGGTTGATGTGTTAATATCTTTTATGAACACAATAATAAACTGACCTTATGTTTATACTCAGATTTATATTTTTATCTCAGTGCTTAGTCTGTCTAGTACGACATCACAGATGCCCAGACTGCTTAATATTAGTTCAGCTAATATTAGGTCATTCTTTGTTTAAATATTAGCTGCAAAAAAGCATTCTCAGTTGGAAGTTTGAGTTATTTTAATTGGCACTGCCCATTGTGTGTTCTATAGTTACCTCATGAAAAGAGCAAAGAGCACTACACTACCTGGATGAATTGATCAATTGATTGATTAATCAATAGATAAATCTATCTGCCCATGTATGTATTCTATAGTTGCCTCGAAAAAGAGAAAAGAGCACTAAACTATCTAGATTGGTCAATTGATAGATAGATAGATAGATAGATAGATAGATAGATAGACAGAGATAGGCAGAAAATAGAAAAATCATCATATTCTTGCTGGGGAACCACCCACGGCTACACTCATATTGGTTACCATCCTCCAGAATGATTTCTGTTGGTACTTGCTTCTTTCATTACAAACTCAGCCTCTTCTCAATTGTCATCGTTTAGACCTCTCCTCAAAATTTGAAACACTTAATGGACACTTTCCTATTGAAATGATCTTCTGTCTGGCACCCAAACTTCTCTTTGGGATCCCTGATTTATATTTACAGTCTCTAACAGACAGTGGTTATTCAACTAGTCATTCATGCATTCATTGAACAAACGTTATTCTGCCCTAGCTACATGGGCTATTGCACTAGAAAGCCAAATACAGTAGAGTCTGTCCTGTATTTAAGAAAACAAGTATGGAAACACTGAATTCATGGAAGTCCATTATGAGAAAAATATTGTCAGACACTTTGAGGACAAGTAAAAGCAAGTTTTGAATGTGATCTTGATTGGGGGATGCTCAGGGGAAAGAGAAACAAACTTCAAAGAGAGAGTGAGTGATTCTGTTGGGGTGAGTCTTGATTCATAAGGATGCATGCTACCTGAAGTGGGTCCTTGTAGGAGAAACAACTGTGCAAAGAGAGCTGGGGAGGAAATAAGTGTGTTTGGGGGAAGCACAGTATCCGGTATGGCTGAAGCAAAGACATGAGGGTAGCCAGGCACGGCTCACAGAGAGATAAGGATCAAGTCTTGTTTTAGAGACTCTCTTAGAACATATTGATCAGCTGGATGCTGCTCTGAGAATGATGACAAGATTACCATTGTTTTTTTCTGAGAAATAATTTGAACAGGTGCTCATTTTACAAAGGTAACTCTTCAGAACATCCTGTGTGTCCTAGAGAAACACTGTCCAGAACATGATATTGTCATCCTAACTATGTTTCTTTTCATCTCTTCTGATATATTTTCTGACTGGCTATCTCCACACCAGCTGTCACTGATTTTATCAATTAATTTGCCCCACACTGCCTACATTACTTACTGTAGTAAGTCAATTCAACCTCAAAATTCACTCCTTCCTCTCTATCTCCAAGGAATTTTTTCAGCCTCCCAGAATCCCTCACCTAAAGCCTGTACTATTTTTCTAATGTTACTCCTGTCTTAATCCCTTCTAATTTATCACCTACCTTGTCACCAAGGTTGCTGGTTTAAATTAATTTTATCACAACACTCCCCTGTTGGCTTATTACTGGACAAAATCCAAACTCATCAGCACAGGGTCAAGATTTCCTTTCTGTCTGACCCCAACATTCTGGTTCCTGAACACAAGTTTTGGCCTTGACACAAAAGGTAGTGGGTAGAAATGAGATGGCACACTTAACACATGCCTGGTACACATAAACTCTATGTGAGTGTACAGTATTTACTATTATAATTAACAAAAGCCACAGATGGGGATGAAACTAAGAGAACAAATTAGAGAATCAAACATAATGCTAAGAATGAACTGGAAAATAGATTCAGAACATGTCTACAGAATTAAGGTTTCTGAGACACACACAAATACAGGATTTATACACAAAAATTAGGAACCCCCAAAGACCTTAATATACAGGGTATTGGATAGCACAATCATATGGTGAGAGAACTCTCTGGATTTCTTTGCCCACAGGTAATTTTGACAGAGGAGTCCTGAATCAGTCTGAATGCTGCCTACACCACTCTATCACTATCTCAATGTCTTACGCTTTTCATGGGAAACCCACATTTAAGACTGAACTTATTTAATTGATGTTGATGAGGAACAGTCTATTCCCTGTAAACAGTGCAATGCCACCCTTCAGTGTATTTTTCTGACTAGCAATGAAAACAGAAAACTTTGATCTACACACAAGGAAAAGTCAAACAGATTATGTCCTCGAGATCTAATGACAATTTCACTTGTCTTGATTTTGATCTGTTGCCAGCTAATCCAATTTGAATTTGCATTCACCTGTGCCCGGTAAAGTTTTGCTTTAATAACTCAGGCAAGAGTTGAGAGGCAGCTTTTCCCCAACAGATGTAAGAGAGTGTTTAATAGGGAGTAAATACATTATTGTTAAGTCTCAGACCTTCCAATCTGAGTCTTTTCAACCACATCTAAGTACTTGGCACAGGGCTGCTCACTATCCTTGGTGCATATGGTTTCTTTTGGAACCAAATCTAATTTAACTCTTGCTAAGTGCTGATCAACAAACCAGTGTTTTTCCATAATGATATTTTATTGGTCCATGTCAAAATGAAGGGAAACAAAAAATAAGATCAACTCAGTACAAATTTCCCAGGTCAAATTTATTCATTATCAGGGGCTTTAAATTAAGAGATGAGATTATTTCCTTTTGTATTTTTCATATTGAAATAACTTTCCTTTCAGAAAATGACTGTGATGAAAGATTCCACTTTGGATGGTAGAATCTAGTCTTTTGTTTTGCTTTATTAGGCTTTTTATATTCTTATTAGAAAAAAAATATTGCCAATCAATTATCATTCTGCCATATATATTTTGAATTTTATATCTGTGTGAAATCCATATATGAATATTTTTCTAGCATGCATTAATAATGGTCCTTATCCTATCATTTTAATATCAGACATGGCCTGCAGGGGAAAGTAACCTCTGAACTTGGGTAGCTCTCTCACCAGATTATTCTTTGTGGCCTTGATGAATGCTACATTCTCTGGGTGGTCCCTTAGAGCATAATCCTTGAGTATCTCTTCAGGTATCAAATAATATATCCATTCTGGCATGCCTACCCCCTTCAGTCTCTTTATAACTTCCTCTACTAGCTGCTACTGCAACTCAGATTTATATACATCACTGGACATTGGTCTCCACTTTCCCCAAGCTTCTAATAGCCATGCTATCAATGTGTTTGCCTCATTTGTAGGGTTTTTATCAGAGTTCTGGGGCCTAAGAAAGTGCTACCAGGGCAATGAATTCTTGCTCATCTAGTCTTCAATTCCAGTCCTCTGACGCAAGCATACTCAAAATTTAAGCCCAGGGATATCCCACTGGCTCCAATACATGCTCACCCATGCTTGTACTGCCAAACAGAATTATAAAGTAATACTTTGTGATCTAGGTTTTCTTGTAATCTTTTGTCTCCATTTCCTTCTTTTCATACACAGAATGAAATTAAATTGCTATTATTTTATGCAGTTAATGATGCCTTGGGAACTGAGTGGGCAGATTAGAGAGGTGGGTGTGATCCAAGCTCCTAAATATTTATCTAAATTGAATATTTTCTAAAGGTAAGTGATCATTTAGAGGAATAGGAGATATTCATAAGATAAATATCAGACAGTATGAAGCAGAGAGTCACCGGATTATTTAACAGGTTTTTTCTTCTTAAAACCAATACTTTTTAGTGATTAACATTTGTATAGAAGGAATGGGAAGAAATTTATTTCATGTTAATACATATTGTTTTGAATTTATTTCTTAATCACTAGTTTTTTCTATCACTATATATGCACGAATTATTTCACAATATATTTTAACTCTATAGAGAAATAGATATTTTATCCATTTTTTTACTAAAATAAAATAGACAATGACTTAACAAAAATGGTAAACCTATCTCTATTTTTGCCTACTTGTTTTCTTGCCAGTTTCCTTTTCTGATTTTTTTCCCTAAAATGGACAACTTATTATAATACCTATGAAGGATTCAACATTTGAATTCACAAACATACTATATTCTAAGGAGGAAGCATTAAGCTCTGCATTCCTCTGTTTCAGAATTTTGAACCATGAAGACTGCATTGTGTGGCTGCAGAATATCCCATAGATTTAGGTGTGGATGCCCAAGGGTGCTTATTTGGGAATGATTTGTGTTTCATCAATGTATTGGTGTAATGTTTCAGAATCCCTTACAAATTGGCTGCCTGCTCTTATATCCCACGATATAAGATCCTGGTTGTGAAGAATGATGTAGAAGGAACTTTCATTGGGAATGGGATGGGTATTGTAAAATGTTGCCAATAGATAAGGCTGTTTCTTCTATTTCTTATAGCACATAAAACGTCACCTTCTGCAGCTAAGGTGAAGGCAACAATAATAACAATAACAGCCAGAAAAACAAACACAAAACCTCCATGATCTAACTTCCAGGATGCAGCAGACATAGTGAGATTAATAAAAAAATATATTTTTTGGATACTTTAAGCCAGCCACACAACAACCAATGATAGCCGTGATCAAATATAAGGCTTTGGAAGGGCCCCATGAGAACTGGCATGGGCAGAAGTTTTAAAGACAGAAAATAAGCTTGTTGATTTTCAAAGTGCAAAAAACCATACATGGCTTGGTTTAATTGAGTAAAGAAGTTCAAAAGAGAACTTCTTATACTGGATTTCATATGGTCATATTACATTGGTCTCAGTGCATACGAGTAGCACCTCAAAATAGAAGATTCTCTTATATATAATGCTTTAATATCATAAAGTCCAATAGTACATGTTTAATATTCTGTTAAATGCAATGCTTTAGTGTCATGAAATCCAATAACAAATGCTTTTCAAATGACTCTCATTTAAAAAATAATAAAAGAAACAGCTGTTAGATGTTACCTACATATACAACAAGCATCTCAAATGCAATGTATCCAGATGTAAATGAAGGCCTCTCTTCCATTCCATAATCAGATCTCCCGTTAGTCTTCATCATCAGTATCAACAAGATGAAAAATAATATTTTTAATACAAGTACCGGTCTCCACTCAGTGGTCAATGACTGACATAGTGAAATTTTGCTGGTCAACTCTGTTCTATGTGCTTCTTAAAATTATCTACTTTAATGTCCTCACATCCTTAAAACAGTTATTATTATATCAGTTTTTATATGTAGAAATCGAGGCTGCAAACCTTTAAATGACTTATGCAAAGTCTGCCAATAACTGGCAAAACAAGGACATAAATAAAACTAGTTCCACAGGTACTCATATCCATGATCGCCACTGGAGCTACAGTCAGGTGAATTTCTCTCTCTAAACATAGAGAGGCGTGAGAAGATGCTGAAGCCTCAGAAGGCTAGGTTTCTGAGCTTTGCACAGGCCAATGTATTTTTGAAAGCCTAGAGTAAGCTGCAGAGGGATACGAGGTGGAAATGCAGCCAAGGTGCTCTGTGACTCAGAGAAGGATGAAGAGAGGAATAGAGGCACCTCTGTGTTAGTTAAGGTTCAAGAGAATAATCTTTGAGCTCTTCAAGCAAAGCACACTGAAACTCCAACAAGCTACCGAAAATCAAAGTTTGTTCCTGTCCCAGGTCCATCCCTGAACTGTGCAAGAGGGTGAGATTTACTTGCCTTTCTCAACATCTTTCTTCCATTCCTGAGTCCATGTTAGTAACTCCAGGTTTTGTCATGTCCTAGCCAATAAGAATAGGAAAAAAGAAACTGAAGAGCAGATAACTTCCTTTTTAAAAGTGCAAACAAGATGTGAACAATTCATTTGTACATGCTACCTCTGCAAATTTAATCACATATTTTTATGGAAAGAAGAAAAGGGAGAAATCTGGTTTTCTGTGCCACACTTGTCCATACAGAGAAAACAACAACCGAAATAAATGAACTTAGAAATACAGAATGACTTGCTCAGACACAATTATAGGCACAGGTACCTGGGCTGTTCTAACTGTATGTCTGCCCTTGACAAACTCACCTTCCATACCTGTCCCTGGGGATGCTTACCTGGGGAGCGTAGCCTGTACACACTAAAACTCCAAACTTGATTCTATACTTATTCTCTCTTGGCCCAGGGATGCTTCTGTTCATATTCACCTGTTAGGCGAACACTTTATATACTCCATGCCAATAATGCCTAACAGACTGACCGTTCCATATGCCTTTTTCCTGAGCTTTATCTGGATGCTCCCCAAATACGACATATATAAGCATTTAGACAACTTGTATAAGGCATAACTGCTGTCTTAAAACATGTTAAAATGGACAGGTCATAGGTATTTTGAGACAATTTACAAGAATTGTATGTATTTCTGACCATGTGTTTGCATAATAAATTTCCATCAATCTTAAATTAATGTTCTCTTGCTGCCTAAGAAGACTCAAGCTCATTCACATCCTAGCAAAATTCATTTCATGAACTGTACAACCAAGCTCCCCTTTTGTTGGCCAGTTGTTGGTTGACAAGTGCTCTCAGCTCTTGAAAAGTGCCCAGAAGTCCTTTCAAAACATGCTGGCTTACTTCTGTCAAGGCCTACTGGACAGTCTCTCTCGTTCAAGCCTGCTGAAACAGCATCTTAGAGAATGTAGTCTGTGAGTAATTATCCCACCATCTTTGCCATGTGAGATAATCAAGAGAGTAACTATGCCATTACCGTTCCATCCTCTATTGGCCAAGAACAAGTCTCAGGTCTACCTGTGATCATGGGGAGGGGGTTAGACAAAGGCAGAGGGTCATTTCAGATCATCTTAGGATTCTGCCAACCACAAAAATTAAAATCTTATTTTATTTATATCTCCAACTTAATACAGTAATAAAGTGCACAAAACTAGTTGTAATAATTTTATGGGCTTGTGGATGGGTCACAATATTAATCTTCCAAGGGAATCTTATTATGCAGCCTCATATTATATTAAATCATATATGTGCAGATGTATGTATAAGTATGCATACATATGTTTATATATAATATACACCCCTACACACATGTATATGCTCTTCTTGTTCTTAAACTGTGTTTTTTATTGCATTATTATGCTTCATCATTTACATACATTACATAGAACACTTAAGTATGGAATTAAAAAAATAGAAATCATTAATAATTTAAGTGGAAATTAATGTCAACCCAAAAATAATTGAACCAACTATCTCTAACCCTATTTTGTACATTTTTCTTCCCCTTTTTAGTAATTCAAATCATTTCTTGGTGTACTGATAAAGTATTTATATGCAAAATCTAATCAGTCAATACATGAGTGAACTTCTAAATACAAATAAATGTATGTTGGCTGAAGAAAAATTTTAGAAAAGAAGCAAATGAATGAAATAAATTCCTTAAGGGATATTTCAACTTGGTTTGCCACTGTTTTGTTCAGATCATACCTGTGGCATTGAGTACAGTGTTCTGTTTTAGTGAGGAGGACCTGACTGTGTCTGGTATGCAGTGGGGTAAAAGTGATATGTAGTGGACTAGGAACTGGCCACCTAATTCTTACCATGCTTGGTTCCTCTGTAGGCACACATTATGCTCTCTGACTCACGGTTATATTCTGGACTCATTCAGAGACACTTGGATGGAGAAAGGCAGAGCTATATATCTAGGCAAGTTCTATGCACAAAGGTATTTCAAGAAAGTGTAGGGTTCTGGTTTGTTCACAATCTGTCTTGTGGCAGAAATGGCAAACATTTAAAAAAATCTATGTGCATGTTTTCTCAAATCGAGGCTCAAGGGGAAGGGCTGTGTACATGTGTCCTTCCCTTCCAATCCTGCAATGGAAACGTTAAGATGTTCAGCATGCCCAGCTTCTGGATGGAGAATGATACCATAGGAGTTTTGCAGAGTATTGCATTTTTCTGGTTCCTTTCCTTCTCAGAATAGTATATATTATGTAGAGATGGAGTATTAAAGCCATGACCTACCCAGCTTCAGGAACAAAGCGTGATGGTTAATCAAATCCATCTGTTCCCAGGGGACAACAACAGTACACATGACTGATATCTATCATCCAGCCCCGAAGAGCTCTTTCCTAACTCTTGATGTCGCCCTGCAATTGACTTTTTTATTAACTGACCACCCACCCCTCCCAGCAGGTTAGTGTTCTCTTAACCTTGATTCCCACATCTTTTCAGAATATTCTTTTAAATATATATCATTTTTGTATGTATTTAATTGGGAAAGGGAAAAGCCATCATGAAAAATGATGTAGGGAAAGAGCAGAAAAATGAGGAGAAAAGGCAGAAAGAATGACAGAGCAGGGAAGGAGGGAGGGAGAAGAAAAGTGAATGATAAAGAGAGATTTATAGGGCGAGATGAATGAGAGGGTAGGGATGTGGCTTGGCTTTTCAGGTCAATCTGAGACTCAGATTCAGGTTGGAATGTTTATGCACGGACATGCTACCGGTGTTTTAGTCTTGGCAAGTCCGACAGGATTCTTCATGACATTGGCATTTTCAATGTTCCCTGAGAGCAAGAGAGCATCTTTTCTAGTCTCATTATCTTATTCTAAATTCCCCCATAAAAATAGTCTGTCCTCACTTGCTCATCGTCTGGCATATCTTCTATACTTAGGAATTTGACTTTTGCCTGAAGCATGCTTCTGAACCTGCCTTTTCAAATATGACCTCCTAATTATTCAATGCAATGTCTTTTTCATTTTATTTTCCCTTTTATTTTTCCAGTTCACCCCTTACTAGAGCTTTTTGTCATCTTTAAAAAAGTTTTTTTAATGTATTTTTATTTTTTGAGGCAGACAGGGAAAGTGTGCATGCACGTGTGAGCAGTGGAGGGGCAGAGGGAGAGAAAGAGAGTATCTCAAGCATGTTCCATGATCAGTGCAAAGCCTGATGTGGGACTCAAACCCACGAACCAATGGAGCCACCCAGGAGCCCCCATCCATTATCCTTTTTATGTATCTGACTGTAAAGCTCTTTCTTTGGTATCCGCCGTAGCCCTTCAGTACTGCTAAAGGCTTTTCAACTATTTCTTCCAGGCTAGCTCCTGAGCTCTTCCCTCTCAACTCCTTCTGGAACTCACAGAGTGATGTCCTCAGTCTTCCACTCTCCCCTTCCTCTCACCATCCCTAGACCATCCCACCTGTCTACAGGAGTCAAACCACCACATTCCTACTGAAGACTGACACATCTCTGTCCCCAAGTCCAGGCAGCTCATTTGAGCTCTGGGTCATGTCCCAGTTGCATGCTGAGCATAGCCCTTGATGTAAACATCTCCAATTTCCTAGAGTCAGAACCCAGACTCATCCTCTTTCTGAGTAAACCTTCTTCTCTACCTTTCTATATCTCCTATATCCAGTGAAGAACCTACTAACATGTGTCACCTGACCCACCACACCCAGTCCATCTCAAACTTCTGTGATACTTCTTAAGTTCTAACAGATTGACCCTTATTCTCTGTCCTCATTAATGATAGCTGTAATTACTCTTTTATCTTGTTTCTGTGCTTTATTATAAAATGCTTCATGAAGACCATCCTGCATCAGAAAGTCTCTCTAATATACCATTTACATATACAGTCAAGATTCAAGTAAGCTGTAAAGTTCCCATATTACTTACTTTCCCAACCCTTCCACAACCCCTCATAATCAAGAGAACACAGTCTAAACTTCTTAAAATGGCATATAGTCTCTGAGACTATCTCTCCCTTTTTAGCATTACTTCTTGGTTTTTTTTCCCCCCTCAGAATATGAGCTGTAAACAATCCCAATCTGTTTATAGTTTCCTTGATCACAAAATGCTATTCCCATGCAGACCTTCCCCTGTATTCTACCTTCTTTTTGGGAATCGCCCTTCCCCCTGGAATCCCAAGTTTTATTTTTAAAATAAATTCCTAAGGAGAGTTCCTTTACTGATACAGATTGGGGTACATGCCACTCCCCTGCGCTACCCCCACATTCAACCTGTTATTGCTATAAAAACATTGCATTGCGGTTGTGTACCTGTGTCTGCCATGGGGGCTTGGATATGTGAGGAGGGGGAATTATTGCAACTCCCCTTGTAGCTAAGAAAATGGAGGTCAAACTATAATGTAGCAACTTCCCTTAAAACCAGAAAAGAACTGAAATCTTAAGGTCATCAAATATCTCCAAATCTGGAGAGAGAGAGAGACACACACCCTTGCAGGAAGAAACAAGTTAGGAGTATTTGCTTATCTGGAAGAAATGCCCTGAATACATAAGAGAAGGTAAGATTCTGGAAATTTACCATGCATTCCAAAAGGCCAACTGTGGGCTGTTGAGAGAGGATTAAGTCCTCAAAGCCTTCACACTGAGAAAGTTTGCACCTTTTGCAGACTTTACACAGGGGATCACAGGGAAGATGGGGGGAGGGGGTGTATTCTGAGAAACCTCCCCTTTTGTAATGCCCAGGGTTGGGGACAATTGCCATAGCCTAAATATGCCCAGACCTACTTTCCTTCTGCCCTACAGGAAAAAAACCAAAAAACAAAAAACTTAATATGCAAGGGAAAGATAAGAAAAACTGCATCCTGAGGGCATAAACTGATTGTCACATCACTCAAGTTCATTCTGTTAAAAAATGAAGAAGAAAAATTTGAGTATGCATTCCAAATATTTATATCTAAGAAAACACATGGTCTTAAAATGCAAAGGAATTGGAACCCAAAGACTGAAACTGTAATTTAATTATAATTAGTTGTATGACTTTCCGAGTTACTGCCTCATAACATGGACCTTGCATTGATTATAAAGCTATGTTTAATTAGTAGGTGGTTGTACATTTCATTATTTTAAATATTGATAGCATAAATGAGGAACTAATTTTCCCCTGGGGAACTGTCTCCACTAGAAGTAACTGAGAGCAAGACAGTAAGTCAAAATCTCCTGTGTCGCTACTTCCACTCTTTATTTAGCATAGGAAAGCATTTTCCCGAATGCCATGCTGTCCTACAAAGGGAAGTTGCTACTTGAGTTTCAAGGTGATTGACACCCCAAGGTGATTGTTAGAGGGTTGGCTGTCCTATTTCAAACAGATTCTGATCTTCAAAATCTAAATTATAGGTCATAGTCCATGGCAACTAAAATTGTGAGAGCAGGGGCCCCTGGGTAGCTGAGTCTGTTGAGCATCCAACTCAAGTTCAGTTCAGGTCATGATTTCAGGGTCATGGGATTGAGCCCTGCGTCCAGCTCTGCATCAAGTGTGATGCCTGCTTAAGATCTTAAGATTCTCTCTCTCTCTCTCTCTCTCTCTCTCTCTCTCTCTCTCTCTCTCAGGGCCGCTGGGTGGATCAGTCAGTTAAGCATCCGAATTTAGCTGAGGTCATGATCTCATGGTTTGTGAGTGCAAGTCCCACATCAGACTCTGCGCTGACAGCTCAGAGCCTGGAGCCTGCCTCGGATTCTGTGTCTCCCTCTCTCTCTGCCCCTTCCCTGCTTGTGCTCTCTCTCTCAAAAGTAAATAAATAAACTGTGAGAGTTACCTTAAGATGGCGACCAGGAGGCCATTTTGCTGTGGAGAGCCTCATGCACCCATAAGCCCCATCCGAAGGCCTGGAATGTCCCCGCCATTTGAAAACAGCCAATCATGAAGCTCCAGCTTCCCCTCGCCCCAACAACAGAGGCAACCTATCCCAACCTGCCATGGCCCCAAAATGCCCTTACTTGGTAATCTGCCATCCTGAGACCAAACCCGGAACTCCTTCACCCATAAAACACTTTGCCCTCCCATACTGGGCCGACTTCCCTGACTCAACCCCTATTCGAGTCCCAGAACCTTCCCCGGGGACCACAGACCCCAATAAAGTCTTTCTTGCCTCCATAACTTGGTCTCTCTCTTTCCTCTCCTCTCTGTCTCCACATATGAAATCTTACATAAACATTAAAAAAATAATTAAAAAAAAGATTCTTCCTCTCCTGTTCTCTCTCTCTCTCTCAAATAAAAATAAAATAAAATAAATTGAGAAAGCAGAAGGGAATAACTAACTATACATTTCTGTTAGGATGGTAAAGTAGCAATATGGCTCTGAAACTAGTTCCTTCCAGGCTCCAGCTGTCACTCAACTTTGACTAACCCCTTGCCTCTTGCAACAATAATTAACTTCCTTCAGATCCAGTCCCCACAATTGTAAAAAGGGGAGAGTTGCTGTGAAGTTTAATAGCATCACATCTTCAGTGTAACCTATTCCATAAAGAAACCTACCATTATTATCATTATTATTATTAGAGTTGTTTTTATTTTTAAATAAATAACATCAGTTTTCTGATTTTGTTTTATTTGACTAAATGGATCCCCTACCTTGCATACCTACACATATACAAGAAACAGTTGGCATTTCTTGTACGGCTTTATTTGTGCTGCAACCTTTAAATTAGAAGAGGAAAGGCATGTGTTTTGACCAGGAGGGCCTTGTCCTAGGTGAAATAGTTCACAGTTTATCAAATGCTAAAGCCCATTAAGAGTTCTTTCAAAGAATCACTGTCCAAACTCGCGAATTGCCGATGGAAGAGTTGATGCGTGTATAATGGACTTGCTGTACATGGCATTTCATCAGCCATTCAACGAGCTAAATTTAGAGCAGCAGCGAGCATAATGGTACCACGGAGTCAAATAAAACCAACACTAGGACGGCAACCTGCAGAATTCAAAGGCATTTGCAATGTTAATGCATTTGATTTATTAATCTTTTCTCTTCAGCATTTTATTAGATTTTAAATGGTCAATATTTAGCATCACATTTCTGGAGAGAAAATGAATCCCTGTCACTTGCTAAATTGAAAATAAAAGGCTTATACTTGGTGACTAAAACTGACCCTGTTTACTTTCATTATGGATGAATCAAATGCAGTATAGAGACCATTTTCCTCGTCATTGAATTAACTGGAGATGGAGACATTTTTAGCTATGCCTGTGTGTGTGAAATTCAGTACCTCATAAACATGGTCTGGGAAGAACCAGGTAATCCCTGGGATAAAAAAGATATTCCTGAGTCTTACCTTACACACATGCACACACATGCCTCGATTAACAACAAAATGTTGTGTCCAGTGATCGGATGTATTTGGGCAAAACGGACATGTAACTGACAATCCTGATTTTCCTCCTGGATTTAGAGAGCTTTCATTTCCGTTCTTCCTCCTCCTTTCATATACTCTATTTTCTGTCACAAATCACAAGGCCTCTGAGAACTCCTTTACTTCTGAGAAGCAACGATGGCAAATGAAAAGATTTGTATTGTCATCAAGTTGATCCATGTTATCACCTGCCTTTCTTGTATTTTGTGTGTTTGCAGAATTAATTGCGTGTGTAGGTATCCTTAAGTAAACCACTGTAAGTACAAACATTTTAATTGAGTTGTTGAGTAAATACATTAGTAAAAAGGAAAAGCCATATTTAAAAAAAATTGCAAATCCTGTCTTTTGCTTTCCTCACAACAACAGATAAAACTGACTTCATTGGACATGTATGGAAATAGCATAAACATTTTTTAATTACTAAAAAAATAAATCTATGATTGTAATGCTTAGGATAAAAATGTTCTAAAATATTTTGATTCATGCTCACTCAACAGCATGACTCCATTATCCTGTGAAAATCTAGGCTTAATCTCCTTTGAGGTCTTAAATGGCATGTGATTTGCAGAGAACTCAGGAGACATTGTGTATATACATGTGTATATACACACATATAGTGGTTTCTTCAATTTATTAATAAACCTAGAACAGGTGTCAATATCTCTGAGACATTTTGATAAATATTAATATTTAGTACTGTGATATTCTAGAAACCCATGCCTTCTAAAAACAATTAAGTAAATTATAACCAGAATACCAAAACTTAAAATAAAATTAGATCCCAAAAGTTGAAAATGTGTCAGATATTATATACTTTCAAATCATGACCTCAGGGGCGCCTGGGTGGCTCAGTCGGTTAAGCCTCCGGCTTCAGCTCAGGTCAGATCTCATGTTTGTGGGTTCAAGCCCTGCATCGGGCTTTGTGCTGACAGCTGGCTCAGAGCCTGGAACCTGCTTCCAGTTCTCTGTGTCTCCTTCTCTCTCTGCCCCTCCCCCTCTCATGCTCTGTCTCTCTCTGTATCAAAAATAAATAAAACATTAAAAAAAAATCATGACCTCAAAAAATAAGTGAAAATTTTCTTTGGGTTGTCAAGGGCTTCTAGGACTATCTCCTGAATAGTCCAGTGTTGGTGATGATAATACATATTAATTGCAGTATACTTAAATCAAAGTAGCATTTGTTGCATCACATTTACCAGAAATAGGCCTCATTTTCATCTCAAAAACTCTCTATAAAGGGAAATGGACCACATTCATTTCTTTAAGTTCATCCGAATTTCTCTCTGGAGAATGAAATAGTCTGACCTTTCCCCAAGTTACCCAGGTAATGAGTGGATACCTGAACAGATTTGGGAATTTGCCAGAGAGAAGAACAATAATGATCAGGAATGCAGCCTATAGTGTTGGTTACCACAGCCATACAATGAAATAGAATTCATAGCCATTATTATGATGTTCTTTATGTTTAGTAATAACCACATGTCATATAGTTAGCTGACAAAATTCAGATTATAAGATGGTCTGTGCTATGATACGTTTAATTCTCATATAGTCATCCAGATGATATATAGATAGATGGATAGTTAGTAATATAGATGTTAGATGGATAGATGTAGATAGATCGATAGATCGATAGATCGATAGATAGATAGATAGATAGATAGATAGATAGATAGATAGATAGATACAAGAGAGAAGAAAGAGACAGAGAGAAAGAAAGAGAGAGAGAGGGAGAGGGAGAGAGGGAGAGAGAGAAAGGAAGGGAGGGAGGGAGGAAGGAAGGAAGGAAGGAAGGAAGGAAGGAAGGAAGGAAGGAAAGGAAAAGAAATATACAGAAAATATGCCCATATTTACACTGTAGTCAGGTTTGGTCATGTATAAATACTAAACTGTTAGCAATGCAAAATACCTTTTGAATAAGATTGTTTTCTTTTTAAAAAAGTTTTTAATGTTTTATTTATTTTTGATACAGAGAGAGACAGAGCATGAAAGGGGGAGGGGCAGAGAGAGAAAAAGACACAGAATCTAGCCTTAGCTGAGTGAGCCACCCAGGTGCCCCAAGATTGTTTTCATAAAATACTTAGGATTCTTACCCTGTTCCCCTTTTATTTTATAAATTTGTACCTTTGGAAAACTATTTAAATTATTCAAAGAACTCGAATGAACAATTCTACAAGATAGCTACTGTTAGTCAAGTAAGCAACTGAAATTTTAACAGCATAAGACTTCATAGGAGAAATCAAGTCTGAGGCCCAATGAACAATAATAAAGCATTGATCACAGGTTATTTTTAAAATCTTATTTCCTGTTTGAAAATACCAAACTCCCTATTCCCCACTATTGATCATGCAGGGATTGCATCTGAAGGGCCCTCCCAAAGTTCCTGCTGAGTGTTTTAGAAAAGATTAGATGACAAATTCAGTACTGTTGAATTGCAAAAAGATATGTACCTCACACTGAGGGTTTAAACTATTTATTTTCTTTTTCAGCTCACTTCGTTTTTGATTGTTGCTTTTAAATGGGATTAAAATTATAGCAGTTGAAACTCAGTGCTATTGAAATAAATATAAAATATTATCCTTTATATGAATCTAAGAAGTTGCCTCAATTTCTACAGGAATTTTACAAAGAGGAACCGTGATACACAAAAAGCATACTGGAAAGAGGAAGAATAAGCTTTAGATAATGTGCATGCATCTATAATTTAAATTATCAAAACTCTATACAGGCTGGTACAACCATTCATTTATTTATTCTTTTTAATTATTATTATTTTTTAACATTTATTTGTTATTGAGAGACAGAGAGAGACAGAGCACGAACGGGGTAGGGCCAGAGAAAGAAGGAGACACAGAATTCGAAGCAGGCTCCAGGCTCTGAGCTAGCTGTCAGCACAGAGCCTGACAAGGGGCCTGAACCCGTGAACCAGAAGACCATGACCTGAGCCTAAGTTGGTTGCTCAAGCAACTGAGCCACCCAGGCACCCTTGGTATGCCCATTCAAGGAAGCTGTAGACAATAAAGAATTAGAAAAAGAAGGGCAAAACTAATTTAAAGGTATTATACTGTAACATTCAGATTGCTTAGTCAGGATAGCCATTGGCTTGTAAGAAGTCTAAAACAATTATTTTCTTTTCACCTCTAATGTTTTTGTATACATTTTTAGATTGAATTTGGATCGTGGTAGGAATGCCTAGTGCTATTGAGACATCACATCTGGTAGCATCATCTGTACAATTACAAGACTTTCTAGGTAGATATGTAGAATAACAAAAAGAATGTAAACTGACTTCTTTCATACCATATGTTCTTTCTATTGGCAAAACAATGATAACTTTGATTATAGGGTAGATCGGTTATTTGTTTTCCCAGAGCAATGTTCCAAACTCCTTACAATCTCAAAGGAGATTGGGAATGTATTATTTTTTTTTTTAAGAAACAGAATATTTATTGGTCAACTCACATAAGATGAGAAATAAAAGAGAAAGTTTTATTCACAGATGATGCAGCCATAACGATAGTCAGCAAGCAGTGGAGGCTCCTCTAGACCAGGGGGCGCCACATCGGGGTGCCTGTTCAAGCGCATGTATTTCACACCGAAGAAAATATCACACGTTCTACTTACGTACTTACAAAATGATGAAAGAATTACTATTTACTAGCAGATGATATTTGGCAGAAACACATTACAAACGAGTTTGTAAACATACAGATATTGTTCAGAGTTTTATTCATTGATGGTGCAGGGCCATGTTGTTTTAGTTTCTGAAATGCTGCAGGGAACCAGAACCGAGTTCCAAGACCACTTCTTTAAGGAACGGGAAGAATATAGGGTGAATATTTCAGGGAGCACCTGGTCTTAAACCCATGCTTTTACAGCTTTTTGGCGCACTGCGGTGCATCCCCCGCAGTCATATCCCTGAGCAGAGCTTTGCTGCGGGGATGTTTCCCGTCATACACTGTGAAAACCCTTCTTCTGCCCTTGAAAGATCTACAAATTCTGGGGGCAACAGAAACAAGTTTAAAAAAAAATCCAAAACAACCCACACAAAACAAAATGTAGGATGGGAAACATTGAGTTATTCAATTAGATAATAAAGTAAGTTCTGCAAAGATTCCAGTACATCGGTGCTTGGTACATAGCATATACAATCTGCCCTTCCTTCTGCAACTTAACATTTAACATTCATGCTAGCAGAGCATGGCCGTCAGCTTACGTCAACCGACTGAAGAGGCTATGAAGAAAGGTTGAAGGCGCTAGACATGGAAGAGGTCAACGAGGAGCCTGGTGGTGGAAAAGAGGTTCTGCAAACACTCAGAAGTATTTCTCCAATCACTCCTAGTATATGTTACCAATGCCACTCTATAGATTTATCAGCATTATGACTTATGCTATATATTAAATATGTTATATGTAATTAACAAATGATATCTGTATCACATGTGAAAACCTAAACATTCATAAAATATAAATATACATATCATATATGTGTATGTATATGTATATACTTACAATGTTGGGAATTAATAAATGACATAGCACATATGAAAATCTAAACATATTCATAAAATATAAATATACATATTTTATATTTATAATTTTGGGAAAGGCAATCTCCTGCATGCAGTCTTTCAAACCCTTGACACTGAGCTACTTACAAATGGGTCTTGGCCCCAGACACTTCCTTTTTTTTTTTAATTTTTTATTTATTTTTGAGAGACAGAGACAGTGTGAGCAGGGGAGGGTCAGAAAGAGAGGGAGATACAGAATCTAAAGCAGGCTCCAGGCTCTGCTGTTGAAAGGCTGTGCTGACAGCTAGCTCAGAGCCCGATGTGGGGCTTGAACCCACAAGCCATGAGATTGTGGCCTGAGCCGAAGCCAGACGCTTAACCGACTGAGCCATCCAGGCGCCCCCAGACACTTCCTTACCAAGTGATAAAGAGCGCAGACAACTTGTGTGCTTATCATTTTGTGTGAGAACATCTTGTTTCAATTCAGACTCACTGAGTACTCTTCTTGTCTCTCCTTCATAGATGTGCATCATACGGCATCTGGCCTACTTGACTACTGTGTCTGCCCTCCACAGGGATGAGACAGGGTTCTTCTTTCGCGGCACAAAAAGGATGGATATAAGCCAGTTCTCTTACCTTGGCCTGCAAGACAGACCCCTGGCTCTCAGGGACTGATGCTCACTACTGAGCCTGATCTTGCTCTGTCTCTTTTCTATGTGAGGAATGTGCTGTTTTATTCAGCATTTGACTGCATTGTGCTTTTCCCTCCTGACTTCGATTCCCATGTACAATGGGCAGAAGTGGACTTCTGCTTCTGGTGACTGGCATGGTGATAGATAATCTTTCCTATCCTCCATTTCTTTGGAGTTCTCTGTCATTGGTAACTGATACACAGTATTCTGTTAAACATATTAAATATATATGTATATGTTATGTAATATATAACAAATACATATATAATTAAAATGTTAACTTGGCAAATGTATGTTTTTATTAGTGCTTGTAATTATTTACACCAAAGTTAACTTTAGTAAATTGATAATTCTTTTCAAAGCATAAATTAATTTCCTCTCAAATAATCAACTTGATATCTTAAAACCGTCAAGTCAAGAACGGTTTCAATTTTTCTCAGATACGTAATCAGCCTGGAAACAATGTCTATATGGTCAGATTTGAAAGCAAACAAAAACAGCACCCTGGCCATATCTCTCAAAGAGTCAATTGGTAACCACATGCTTCAGGAATGCCTTAGCTCCTTGCTTTAACAATGCAGATGACCACGACCCCCTTTAATACCATAAAATTCAACCAAATTTAGTAAAATAGCACCCTTACTAAGGAGTCCTGGAAATCCACATGTTTAGCAGTCCTACCTAGATATTCCTGGCCCAGCTGAGATTTGAAGCTCCATGTTTACCAACTGGTAGTTAAAGAAAGTTTATTCATATTTTTTATGCTGCTCATAACACTTGTATGTAAAATCGTGTTTGTAACTTTCAATGCTTTTCACTAGTCTCTGTGGAAGTCCATCTTAAGCAGCAAAATTATATATTGATGCTTTAGTTTCAAATCTATCCTACCGCAGAGTTTAAATTGCTATGTACATTTAAGCATTTAAGTTTACCAAAATTGTATCCTGCTTATGGAAATATGATAATCTCTCTTTAAGTCTGTTCTTTGTTACATGAATAAAATTTTCCTTCCCTCTTTATTTTCTCCTCCCCTAGTTTTCTTGATAGAGTTTATAGGCAGGAGTTAATCATAAAAAGTATAAAGAAGAAGGAAAGACCATAATGTCAATTCTAGACTAACAAAACCTCCATCTGTTGTATGCACTTCTTAAGCTTTGTGTCACATTTTTAAAGATAGAATGCAATTGCCTAAGGATTTATAACACTCATAATGTAATTATCCTGTAAGATTTCAAAAGTAGATCAAAGCCCTCAAAATACTCAACCATAAATTGTCTGTACAATTTTTAGGTTTGGAGGAGAATTGGAGTGGTTTGAATTTTAGTCCATTTACATTTACAATTCTTAATAAAATAGAACTCATGTCTCTATTTTGCTATTAGGTCTTATGATTTTATGTAGTTGTCTTTTAAATAAAGTGGGAGAAAAAAGTTATAATAGAAAATATATTCATATCCTGTTTTATATTTACCTATGTGGTTATAATTAATGGTGCTTTTTATTTCCTTTTGTGCATTTGAATTACTGTCCAGTGTCCATTTCTTTAAACCAGAAAGACTCCCGTTTTTTCAAGTTTTTTTTCAAGTTTTTTTAATGTTTATTATTTTTGACAGAGACATAGGTTGTATGAAGGGGAGGAACAGGGAGTGAGGGAGGTAATGAATCTGAAACAGGCTGTCAGCATAAAGCCCGACGCAGGGCTTGAATTCATGAACCACAAGATCATAACCTGAACTAAAGTTGGATGCTCAACCTACTAAGCCCCCTGGCGCCCCAGAAAAACTCCCTTTAACATTTCTTATATTTCTCAGTTGTATCTGGGAATGTGGTTGTCTATTAATTTCTCATTTTTTAAGAATGGTTTTGCTATGTATTCAATTTTTCTGACACTGTTCTTCTTTCATTAGTTTGAATATATAGCCTCATTAGCTGCTGGCCTTCATTGTTTCTGATGAGTCATCAGCTGTGAAGCTTACTAAGGATTTCTTGTATATGTGAGGACATTTTCTCTTGTTCTTTTCTTGTCTTTTGACAGTTCAGTTATGATGTGTCTAGCTATAAATCTCTGAGTTTATCCAGCATTCAGTTTGTTGAGTTTATAGGATGTATAAATTGATAATTCTCTTCAAGTGGGGAAAGTTGTTGACCAGTATTCCTTCAAATATTCTTTCTTCCACTTTCTTTCTCTCCTCTCCTTCTTAGACCCCCATTATGAGTATAATTGCAAATTGGCAGATATACATTTTATTTCATAGATGAGCCAATGATACCCACTAATCTCTGAAATACTGTCCACTTATTATACATACTTTTCACTTTTGGTTCTGACTAGGTAACTTCAATGACCTATCTTCATTTACGGATTAATTTTATACTGGCTCAAGTTTGCTATGGATCCCCTCTACTATAGTTGTCTTTATATAATTATTGTGCCTTTCAACTCCATAATTTTTATGGTTCTTTTTCATAACTTCTATGTCATTTTTGGTATTCCCCACTGAGTAAGACGAACTTCTCATTTGTCTTCTCTCTCTTTGGAGACTGTTTCTTTAGGCATATTTAAAACTGCTGATTTAAAGCCTTTGTCCAGTACATCCGATGCTTGGGCTTTCACCAGGAGAGTCTTATTAATTGCTTTTATTCCAACAAATAGATATACTTTCTTATTTCTTTGCAAGGATCATAATTTTTTGTTAAAATTGGAGGTTTCAAATAATATAATATGATATCTCTGAAAATCCAATCTTTCTCCTTCCCAGTGTTTACTATTGGTGGTAATGTGTTTGTTGGTTTTGTGAATTGCTGAATTAACCATACAGTGTGTGGTTCTTATCACTTATGGCCACGAAGCCTCTGGTTAACTTAGCGGTCAGCTAATTATTGGTCACGTGTCTCCTACTTGCTTGAAACCACTCCTCTGCCAATTTTATCAGCGTGTTCTTTGTGCTTCAACTCTCAACCTGATAGTTCACAATTCTACTTCAGGTCTTGTTTCCATTGTGCCTCAAGACCAGCCAGAGATAAGAGATCAGATGTGTACAGCTCTACGCAAGCTGTGGTCTTCTAGTTTCTCAGCAATATGTCAGTTTTAAAAGGCCCTTATGGACATCTCATTCCTCAGTTTTTCTTCTTAAGCTTTGTTATTAGCTTATTGCTTTCCTTGATTCTTATCTATTATCTTGGGCAGCTGGCAATGAAACAATTGCCTCTAATTGTTTTTGACAAATATTCTTAGAGAAAAGGCTTTTGTATTGTGTAAGCTCTGAGTCAGGTCAAATAAAAACATTCTTTCAAGTGGAGTCTTCAGGGAATCTCCAGACAGATTAAATAATAACAGTTTCCTTGAAATGAAGTTTTGAAGGAGCTCCATATTTATTCTGTTTCCACTTCTGGATGGAAGGCAACTTATTTTGACCATGATTGTGTTTGGTGGTTTTGAAGGCTACTACAGAGCTGAAACGAGGAGGATGGAAATAGCATAAGTAAAAATGTCATAAGACTTACTGTCCTTACTAAAATCCATACCTTTTACTGAATGTATATTTCTCAGATTGCTGCAAGTATTTTGTTACCATCCTGAGTTCTAAAATGTTGATTCTGACTATTTTTGCAAGTTTCCTTATAGCTGTTATATTGGAGGGAATTTTTGGAGGTCCTTACTCCATTGTTTTCACTAATGTCACCAGCTCTTTTCAGTTTAAACTATATTTAGTTTACCAACACAAAAATCTATTTCTTAAAGTGAAACACATGACTGTCATTCTAATATAAACCCATACTAAGCTTTTCTTAGCCCATTAGTAAGGTCATAAATAGGATGGTAATTCTGGTTCAAAGACACCTTAAGAGACTGAGTGTCAATATTCAAACAGCCAAAGAAATACAAAAATGAATTTGCTAATAGATCAGAAACTGGTTAATGCCTTATAGGGCAATAAGACTGTGACTTTTATTGTCATTCTCTCTGCAGGACATAAATCAATTGCATCTTTGTTGAAGAAAAAATATACAAACTGATGCATACCTATAGAGCACCTGTGTCTTAATCAAGTGTTCATAATAAGCCAAACTGAGATTCATCAGTTAGAAAATTAAATAATCCTCTTGAAGACCTGTTATACAATTCTTCAAAATAGCAGTTAAAGAATATGCAACACTCATTTTGCCTTATTTATTAATTTTAGAAACTTAAATCTTTTAGCATTTGATATATTGGTTAGTTATTACTCCCCAAAGCTTAGGGTCTTAAAAAAACTGCCAGTTACTATACTTCTCCGTCTGTAACTTGGGCAGGGTTAGGTGGTACTTCATAGAACATCAACTGGAAAACTCCCCTAAAGGGTGAAGGATCCATTTCCAAGATGGTCCATTTCTCACACGTCTGTCAATTTTGGCCCAGCTGTTAACAAGGAGATCAGCTAAAGATCAGGGCTGAGACGTCAGGTTCTTCTCTCAGGGGGCTTCCTTGTTAATCCTAAACTTCACAATGGATAAGAGAAATCCCACTTTTGGTCTAATTTTCTTGCTTGATTCTTATTCCATCAGCTGTTTAATCACAAGATACACCTGATTCCGGTGGATGAGAGAGAGATTCTACCACTCGATGGAAGAGTGGCAAGATTCTGGAGGTGAAAGTGCGATGACAAATGATAATGAGGACATTTCTTAAAAAATGCACTCACACCCACTTGGATTTGGGGGATTTTGTTTTGTTTTTTTTTATATCTGTACCACTTAGGTGGTGGGTATTTTATTTCCGAACAGGTAACAAAGGCTAAGTGCAGCCTTATGAATAGAAAGGTGTACAATAAGTTGATCCAAATATTTTAAGAAAGTTAGAAGTATAACTAACCTAAAAATGCCCCTTAAATAGTGATTTTCATATATGTGACTTTAATATGATACAAGTGAATTAGGGTGCAAAGATTAGATCCTAACATTTTCAGTTATAAATACAGTAGTGTGGCCACCTCTTTATAAATTCATAAAAAAGAAAAACTTAGTTATGTGGGCATTTAAAAAGTACATGAGGAGATTGCTTCAATGGTTATACTTTTTAAAACAATGATACATGTATAATAATTCAAATTACTTCAAAAGTGAAAATCACAGTGAATCAACTAGCTGGTTTTTGTTTTGATTCATCATTCTTCTCTCAGGGGGCTTCCTTGTTAATCCTAAACTTCACAATGGATAAGAGAAATCCCACTTTTGGTCTAATTTTCTTGCTTGATTCTTATTCCATCAGCTGTTTAATCACAAGATACACCTGATTCCGGCTGATGAGAAAGAGATTCTACCACTCGATGGACATTATTGAAATGTTTGTCTTTGTTCCTTATTTAGTCTTGGGTGTAATGATGTAGTCTGGTATCACAGTGACCCAAACCGAGGTCTTAAGAATATGTTTGTGTATGTTGAAGGCCAGTGCTTACATAAGTGATGTCCTAATTCCCAGGACTTTAGATCCTGCCAGAGTTTAGCTCCAGCAGGCCCAGGGGTCCCTAATGGATGATGGTGTCAATGAAAGAGAGGGAGAGAGCGTCGGCTTCTTTCTGCTTACCAGGCAGGCATCTCTGCAGTGACCGGAGAGTCAACTTTATCTATTGAAAAAATGTATGGGGTACAAAATGGAAGTGGCAATTGCCTTAGACAATGATTTCTGAAGACAAATTTTTTAGTATGTAAAAATTTCCCGGAACATAGATTGGTAGAAGACTCATGCATAATGTTTATCAATAGTGACTGAAGTAGGTGACTAGATACTTATCACATGGGGAAGGTATCTTTAACATTCAAACAAGGCAATGTTATTAGCATAGCAAAGGCAAGAGTTAGTTCTTTGTGAGCAGGGGTCAATAGCCTGTTTTCCTGAGCTGAAGCAAAACCAGTTTCTCTGGTAATGTAACATCTGCTCCTATAATCACAAAAGAAGAAACTCCTATAATAAGTTTTTTCATAAGGTACAATTCACATATTTTTAGCATAAGAAGGCAAGTCACTCCTGATATCAGTCAGTCAGGTGACTTGGGGTGGGTGCTCAAGCAGAAGTTGAATGGAGGTTGTGTGGGGGTAGATGCCGGTCACCATCTGACAGTGGGTGCCTCCATCTTGCAAACCCCCCTTACTTAAGAAATGGCTCCCAGCAATCTACCACCTTTTATAACTGCAAGGACTCTGCAGCAGGACTCTTGTTTGTTTCACATGATCTTCTCTGGAGTTCCTGGGAATATTTCTATGTGTTTCCAAAAATTTTCATTTGCTCTGGTGGCTGCATTGAGGCACCTTATTTTGTCTTGGTCAGGAGCTTGTGTGAGCCTTCAGATCACCCAAATCCATGGAACACTACTGCAAGGTGTCTGAGGTGGAGGACGGAAGCTTATCACAACTCATATTTGCATCTCACTTGTCCCTATAGTCCCAACTGTAGTAGATTCTAAAAAGCTTAATGATTAAAGTTACCATTAACACAATTTCTTAGCTTCTGATTCTAACACCACTGTGGTTAATTTTATGTGTCACCTTGACTCACCACGAGATGCCAGAGGAAACATTATTTCTAGTTGTGCTTGTGAAGGTACTTGAATTGGTAGACCCAGTAGACTGCCCTCCCTAGTGTAGGTGGGCATCTTCTAATCCACTTAGGGGCTGAATAGAACTAAAGGCAGAAGAAGGAAGATTTTATTCCTTTTGACTTCCTACCTACTTGCTTGAATTGTGACCTCTCACCTCATTGTCTTTGGTCCTTGGATTAGGATGTAAACTATTGAATTCTCTGGTTCTCATGCCTTTGGACTTGGACGGAATTACACCACTGGCTTCCCTGGGTCTCTTCCTTGCAGTTGTTCATGAAACTTCTGTCTCCAACAATCTGTGTGCCAATTCTCTGGCAACAGCACTCTCACTGTAGAGCTTTCTCAAAAGTAGTCTACTGTAGTGGGCAGTCAGAGGCCATTCCTTCATTTCCTGGTTTTCTCTTTATCTCGGCTTCTGTCTTGCTCTCTGCCCTCCCCCTCCCTGTGTATCTCCACTCTTGTGCATGTCTTCCTCTGTTTCCTCCCTTCAATCCTGAAAACACCCCTGAAAACTTTGAGCAACTCATGAAAGTATGTGTCAGAGAGATGAACAACTTACCAGTTTCACAAACATCCAAACAGAATATTGGTTTGCGATCACCTGGGACACTGGTACATTGACAGGACATAGAGGGGAGCCTGAAATTAAAGAATCATTCTTTTGAACCAAAGATGCTTGTTTAGGGCTGTTTGAATCTATCAAATGACAAATTAGGAAAATGTAATGACAAGTGATCTTTAAAGTATCAGAAGAACATGAATCACTTTAAAAGTCAGAATGAAATTCAAAGATGCTGAACGAATCATCCCTCTGTGTCTACTGTAGAATTAATTCTTCAGAGGCTTCTTGCTGATCAAAGGAAGGCACACTGCATTTATCTTTCACATAGTGAAAATGTGTATGTTCTTCCAAATGTGCAATTTCCTTTAGATTTGTTTCTAAAAATGTATAGAACTTTTTATAATAATGACACTCAGTAAAGGAAAGTCTATCTATAGAATGGAGTATAGATCAGAAGAAACAACAGATTCTAGAATTTTCAGCTGTGCTCCCCACATGCAGGAGAGATACTTAGAATCCTCTCATTGAAAAAAATCTCTGACCATAAAATGAATGACATGGAAGAATTTTGAACAAACATAAAGGCATTTTGTATTGTAATGTGTGTTCTAAAATGGAACCCTTCAAGGGCCTAGCAGACAAGAGGAACTGGTCACTTCTCTGTCCCTTTCTCAGAGAGACCTTTATTCACCCTAGAAACTAAATTAGATGTTCTCCTTATATCCTGCTTCAAGCTGTCATTTTTAGAAAATGTATAGCTCTTGTGAAAACCAGAAATTATATATTTATCTAAGCCCTGATTTCATTATTATTGTCCCCTTCCCTGAGCTGTAACAGGAGCCATACCTATATTGCGCATTCATCACGCTGTTTGATACAGAGTAAGCACTTCATAATATACGAAAATTGAGCAAACGATACCACTGGCACATATCACAGTATTATTAATGATCCAGTGTTAAATGTCAGAAATCTTGCTTGCCAGCAGACGCTCCTCCATGAGCTTTCTCGCTCTTACCCGCCTTTGTGCCTATGCCAAACGTGCAAGGCCCTGACCACCCCTGGCCCTCGTCATATCTCAGGATTGTGTTCACAGCAGAGCAAGCTTAAACCAAACACACCTTCCAGGTGGCACACACAGGCAATGATCTGAATTAGGGAACAGCACATCCTTTTGCCAATTAGGACATGATCATTAATGGAGCAAAGCAGACCATCAGAGTTCAGGCTAAAAATCAGCAATGTATGACAAATACTCTAAGTCTGGAAAAACCAATCAGCTATGGGGCACCTGGGTGGCTTAGTTGGTTGACCATGTAACTCTTGATTTCGGCTCAGGTCAATATCCCAAGGTTGTGGCATTGAGCCCTGCATTGGGCTCTATGGAGCCTGCTTGCAATTTTGTCTCTGTTCCTCTCTGTCCCTTTTCCCCTTTTATGTGCTCTGTCTCTAAAATAATAGTAAGGGGCGCCTGGGTGGCTCAGTTGGTTAAGCGTCGGGCTTTGGCTCAGGTCATGATCTCACAGTTTGTGGGTTCGAGCCCTGCGTCGGGCTCTGTGCTGACAGCTCAGAGCCTGGAGCCTGCTTCAGATTCTGCGTCTCCCTCTCTCTTTGACCCTCCCCTGCTCGCACGGTTTCTCTCTCTCAAAAAAAAAAATAAATACAATAACAATAAAAAATAATTAATTAAGAAAACAGTCCCCTATTGCTAAGAAGAGATAGAAGTAATATCTGCCTTTCACTGAATATTTATGATAGGCAGGTTCTGTGATATGTTATTATAAATCTATTATATATTCAATATATCTAGAAGTATATCTAGATATGCTGATATACTTCTATTGATTTAAAAAGTTAATGTTTATTTATTTTTGAAAGAAAAAGAGAGAGAGACAGAATGTGAGCAAGGGTGGGGGGTCAGAGAGAGAAGGAAATACAGAATCAAAAGCAGGCTCCAGGCTCTGAGCTGTCAGCCCAGCTGACACAGTTTGAATGGTGAACCATGAGACTATGACCTGAGCCAAACTAGGACACTTAACCAACTTAGCCACCCAGGTACCCCTATTTCTATTGAAATTCAAGAGCAAGTCAAGATGGATTCCACTGTTATCCATATTTTCTAAAACACAGCCCTAGAAACCAGTATGATGACTAATGTACACATCTAGAAAGTAAAAATTATGGAATTCAAGACCAGGTATATATTTATTGAAACCTGCGCCCATGGCTGGTGCTCACTGCAACATCCCAGGAAGTATTCACTGTAGACCTCAGTGGACAGAATTGAAAGTTTCACAAAACTGGGAAACAGCATCAGTGGTCCTAGGAGTGGGGGATGAAATCCTGCTATTTTCTCACTTTTTAAAAACTCCTAGTATCCTGCCTGGCTCCTTTTACATGTATTTGTTAAATAGAAAGTATAGTATAACAGATTTCAGTGATGTAAAGTTTCCTGTATCTTGACTGTGATAATGGCCACACAAATCTATACATGGGACAAGATTGCATGTAGCTAAGTGCACACACACAAAAGAATGTCTGTGTAACTAGTGAAGTGTGACTTGGGTGACTGGATTGTATCAATGTCAAAATCCTGATTGTCATCTACTAGTATGATTGTGCAAGATGTCACAATATGTAGGGTACAGTGGAATCTTCCCACATTCTTTTATCCGGGGCATATAAATCTACCACTATCTCAAAACAAAAGTTGGAAAAAATATATGTGGAATGTGGAATGCTGATCATGTGGGAGGCAATGTGTGTGCAAGGACAGGCGATACAGGAAATGTGTACTTTCTGCTCAAGTTTTCAAACCCTAAAACTACTCTAAAAATACAGTCACGAACAAATTAACTAATAAACAACCAGTGCAACTTTCTTTGGGGGGGTGCAACTAATTCATATATTTTGCATACATTTTTCCTGATTATCTTCCTGATGGCCTTTAGTTGAATCCCATCTTTCACACGTGCTCTGCAATTCAGTGTTTCTATTCTATAGAATAAGAATTTGATGACATTTGAAGATCCGTGAGTGTGTAAAAGCTTACTGGATTGTGTGAGTTTTCCACATCTTTTATAGTTGCCTCTTAAATACCTAATTCAGTGGAAGTTCTTTGTTGCTATTTTTTAGAGATGGAGCTTCTTCAAATCTCACCGAATGTGTCAGCTTATTTTTGGAAACATCAATTTCCTTTCTTTTCACATGTACACTTTATCAGATTATTACATTTTATTAAATTAGACAAGTACAGTGACAACTGGCTTAGCCTTAAACATTTGGAAAGCATGGCTGAAAAATTCAAGTCATGGGAGAAGACGTCCAAAAGGGGGTCCCCTCCCAGGAAACTCTGGAGAGCCAGGGTTTCCCAAGGCACAGCATGGAGGGAGAGTGGGAAGGACAGTGAATCCAGCCCGTGTGCTTGGAGGTGAGGGGCTGGGGGCTACTAAGCCACTTGGGCTGCCGGCTGCAATCCACTCACTCAGTGCCTTGTAGCTACCACTCTGCCTGGTCAGATAATTTTCCGATCTCTTCTGGTCTCTGCAATGTATCTCTTGTTCTGTTTTAGTAGATATTGTGTAAGCCCGAAAGACAAAAAGACATAAAAGAAGCAGAAATTTGTATAAGAGAGGAAAAAGGAAGACTTGGAAGGATTAGAAAAGCTTTGGTAACCTAATCTGTTTTTTCCAACCATAATCGTGAACATCACTATGATTTACAATGTGCTAGATAATGTTCTAATAATTTATAGATTTTAATTCACTAATCCTTACAGCTACCTTGCGAAATACGTAGACTATTACCATCACCCCACTTTATAAAGGAGGAAGGAAATAGACAGACTGAGTAACTGGCCTGAGGTTACACATCTAGCACATAACGTAACACAGTTTCCAGCACTGGTAAATTGGCTAGAGAGTCAGTGCCGTTAATCCCACCACGACAGTGCCTTTTGCCACTTTATGTTCTGTAAGTACAAATACAGAATGGGTATCTGGGGGATTCTTAACTGAGGAGTTATTCAACCAATGTCTGTTCAATATTATTTGGTGTTTCCATTTTTGTTAGAAGTTTGGGGGGAGAGAGAAAGAGAGAGAGAAGATGTTAAGCAAGCTCCGCATTCAGCCTGGAACCTCATGTGAGGCTTGATCTCACAACCGTGAGATTGCGACCTGAGCCGAAATCGAGTCAGATGCTCAACTGACTGAGCCACCCAGGAGCCCCATAGAATTTGTAATGTGCTCAATATCTAATTTCAAAATCAAAATTAGTACCTTTTTATACTTCTGTTAAAACGCTAAGCTATATATTACATAATTAGGTACAGATTTATGAATATGTATGTTTATTTGTTGTCATTTACAAAAAGTTGGATATAAGGTGAACATGAAATAAGAAATTTTATAAACCATCCAAGTGCTTATACGAATGTTATGGCACCATTATGAGTAAAATTGGAGAAGAGTGTCTGAAAGCCTGTGAAAGTGGTTTCCACATACAGACGGCGCTTTGATGTGTAATCAGCAGAGAGAAAGGACCAAAAGGACTCATGCAAAATGCTGCCAGTATTTCCTGGTGGTGGAAGATGCTTGTCATTTTCTTTTGTTTTTTTTTCAAATGTATTTTCTGTATTTTTTCTGAGATAAAATTAACTAATTAAAATGTTTACACTGCAGAATGTTCATAAGCATCTGACATTTAAAAAAGAAAATCGGGGGGTGCCTGGTTGTCTCAGTAGGTTAAGTGTCCGGCTTCAGCTCAGGTCATGATCTCACAGTTCGTGGGTTAGAGCCCTGAGTCAGACTCTGTGCTGACAGCTCAGAGCCTGGAACCTGCTTCAGATTCTGTGCCTTCCTCTCTCTCTGCTCCTCCCCTGCTCACACTGTCTCTTTCTGTCTCTCTCAAAAATAAATAAAATATTAAAAATTTAAAAAAAGAATAAAAGAAAATCGGGCTATTATAATCATAACCATAGACATTACCTGAGTCTGAGGAGTGGCTTTTGCTAGAGAGCCAAGTGTTTAGACTTTCCAAATCATGTGCCCTCTTTTCTGATTGAGATTCTAAGGAGCGGTGCTTAAAAGGTCATATTCTATTTCCAGGGAAAACTGCTAGACACAGAAATGGAGTGGAAAGAGGTAAAGAAGACTACCTAGTTGGGGCATATTTGTATCAGCTGATTCCTGGACTCCATATCTGGAAAGTCAAGAGTTCCCATTTCATTTTCTCTGGAAATTTGAAGTTTGGAAACACTAATAATTACAAAGTATTGGGTCCATTTCCTTCTTATTTCATTTAAGAATTGGTATTTTTGACTTTTGATATTATTTTATCTCAAGCTGGATAACTCGCTCAAAAGAATTTGAAAAGCATGGTGAGGTTTCATGTTCCCACAAAATAAATACATAAGGTATATTGGTTTTGGTGCCTTGATATATTTCGGTGTTTCTTTTCTCTCCTGTTTACGGAAGAACTGAAGACCTTGTTAGTAACCCATTGTTCAATATTTATCCTTTGTGAGAGGGTATCATAGGGCTTCTCCAAAACTTAGGGTTAAAATTAGTCCCATGGCCTTTCCCTCACTGGAGAGACATTTTGGATGTTTAATAAATCCTTTGACATTTTGGTGTCTTTCTTAAAGTACCAAGAGAATAAGGTCATAATACAGATGAAAATAAAGAAGGCAGCAACACAGCTCATAGAAAAAGTTTTGTTTGACTGTAAAGTCGATGATCTCATGAGAGCATATCCCCATTGGCACCACAGGGCCATGGGAGAAGTGTTTCCATAGTAGGCACCTGAGGCCAACTCAACGCTTCGAGGCCGCCTGGGTGGTTCAGTCGATTAAGCATCCAATTCTTGATTTTGGTTCAGGTCATGATATCATGGTGGAGAGATCAAGCCCCCAGTCTGGCTCCTCACTGGACATGGAACCTACCCGAGAATCTTTTTCTCCCTCTGCCCCACCCTCACTTGCATGTGTACTTTCTCTTCCTAAAAAACAAACAAACTGATAGATAGATAGATACATACATACACACATACACACATACATATATTCAAAAAATTTTAGGCATACACACACACACACACACACACACACATGTTTTCTCCATAATTACAAAGGTTAATGCCACTTCCTACACTGACACTTACATCAAATTGGACTTGTGAATTGCACTTTCTGATTATGCCAACAGGAACAAAATCTCTGCATATTTGAAGAAAAAAATTAAAGCACAACCCTGTGTGTCTTTCTATCTTTATTTTCTGTCTTATTTTTCAAAATAATCAAATCTAATGACTTTTATTTCATATTAGTGCTTTTTCTTTAATGCCACAACTTCTAATCAGACCATTACATTAAAAAAAACAATTCTTTCTCAACTTGAGAGACTATTGAATGCTGAAAATGAACTGAGGGTTGAAGGGGAAGGGGTGGGGGTAAAAGAGGTGGTGATGATGGTGGAGGGCACTTATGGGGAAGAGCACGGGGTGTTGTATGGAAACCAATTTGACAATAAACTATTTAAAAATAAAAAATAAAAAATAAAAATTAATAATTAATAACTTAAAAATAAAAATATAGTTCTTGTAGAGAGCAAATAGCACTATGACATCCATGTATAACTTGTAAGCTGTTTTGGATGACAAAAAATAACTGACTTTAATCTCAGTAAGTGTATTTTGCTACCTTTATGTTGAAGCAGTGCTGTTTTTTTTTTTTTTTAATGTTTTATTTATTTTTGAGAGAGAAAGCGAGAGAGATAGCATGGTCAGGGGAGGGTCAAAGAGAGAGGGAGACACAGAATCTGAAGACAGATTCCTGGCTCTAAGCTAGCTGTCAGTGCAGAGCCCGACACAGGGCTCAAACCCACGAACTCTGAGATTATGACCTGAGCCAAAGCCGGACGCTCACCCAACTGTGCCACCCAGGCATCCTGAAGCAATGCTGTTTCAAGGGCGTTATGAGAAAGGAGATTCATCAATTAATTGATAGGTCTTTGTAGTTTGAAAGACACCATACCTAAGATGAAATATCATAATGTAGAATTGTGACAAGTAATTAATGGGGAATCAGGTATCTAGCCTACTTTGTAAACTTTTCATTTGTCTGTGAATATTGTTCCTTAAATGCAAAGTAGATGAGAAATGTTCTTATGTTCCCTCTTTAATCTCTTACTCTTTATCCCCTTTCAAAATATTTATTGAAAACATACTGTGTGCATTGCTCTGCATTATATGCTACAATTAAAGGAATGAACTTAATATACTATGAATTAATAGGACATGCTATTTATGGTAGTTGTGTCTGATTCTAGTCCAGAGTGGAAAGATGCTATTTTAACCATTGTCCTTCACATCTCTATTGGTTTAATACATATTTCTAAGTTAATACCATTATTAAAATAATGAAAATCTAGTTTTTACAGAACTATGTCATTTTAATGAAATATATATAGCATATGTGACCCTAAAGAAGGCTGGGGGGGGGGGGACAATGAGGTATAATCTGTGCCTGACCAGACTACTTATTTCTATATTAATTGATGGGGTTTTTTAGTACTTTGAGCCTTTGGAAGGAATTGACTTAATTTCAAATCAAGGGAAGTTCTCACAACCTTGAAGTATAGTCTGATGAAGAAGTTTGTCAGTAGCTATTGTTCAAATTATGCACTGTCACTAATTAGCGCTTTCTTCATGTAGTGAAGATCTGAGAAAAATCTTACATTTGCTCCCGCACTTTTCCTGGAGCCGTATAATACATGTTTTTTAAACAAGGGCATGTTTAATAAAACATGCTTTGTTTCATTGAAAGTGGACTAATGGCTCTTTGAGAGGATTCAGGGATCCTGTGGGGAGACTCAAGGAAAATCCAACCATGTTCATTCTTCAAGGTAGAAACAAGTATTAGGTGCAACCAGATGACTGCCATTTTTGAAGGTCAAATGGTTAAACATAGACAGTTTCTTACAGTTCAAGTTATTGTTTTTTGATGTTAGAAACCAACCTTTTTTCTAATTTGACAAAATGACTTTTCTGCCAGTCTTGAGCTTCAGCATACACGTTGACTAATGATACAAAATATAAAGGGCAGCAATTTGAGATTAATTAATAATTCTTTTTTAAGTTTAAATATAGAGATTTTTCTTGGTATTTTAGATTTTCCTACCGTAACAATAAACACATTAACTAACAATAAATTCACCTAACAGAATTTTTATTAAGAAAGACCTTTTTTTAAAATGATTTTTTTAAATCATTAAATCATTAGTGATGTTTAAAATGATACGAGATAAAACTTTTGGAGATAATGTTTATGACATAGACTATAGTGATGATTTCATGGAGGTATACTTATTTCCATATCTATCAAGTTCTCTATAATAAATATATAGAACTTTTTGCATGCCCATCATACCTCAATAAAATGGTTTAAAAAATAACTCATGGTGGGGGGAGGCTGCCTGTATGGCTCAGACAGGTAAGCAACTGACTTCGACTCAGGTTATGATCTCATGGTTAGTGGGTTTGAGCACCTCCTCAGGTTCTGTGCTGACAACTCAGAACCTGGAGCCTGCTTCAGATTTTGTCCCTCCCCTACTCATGCTGTTTCTCTTGTCTCAAAAATAAATAAATATTAAAAAGTTTTAAAAAATAACCCATGGAGAATAAACCAAAATGAAATTGGAAGATATTTTGAAGGAAGTGGAAATAGTCACAGCATAGTAAATTTATGTTACAGATCTCAAATCAATGACCTAAAATTCTCTCTTTAAAAAAAATTTTTTTTTAATGTTTTATTTATTTTTGATACAGAGAGAGACAGAGCATGAGAGGGGGAGGGGCAGAGAGAGAGGGAGACACAGAACCAGAAGCAGGCTCCAGGCTCTGAACTAGCTGTCAGCACAGAGCCTGATGCGGGGCTCAAACCCACGAACGTGAGATCTGACCTGAGCTGAAGTCGGAGGCTTAACCGACTGAGCCACCCAGGAATCCCCTGAAATTCTCTCTTAAGAAATAAATTCTTTTTTGTGTTAATTTATTTAGAGAGAGACAGAGAGAGTAAGGGAGGGGCAGAGAGAGAGGGAGAGAATTCCAAGCAAGCTCTGTATTGTCAGTGCCAAAAGAGTGGGAACAACTAAGCCACCCAGGCACCACTCCCTTAATAAACAAGAAAACAAGAAGTAAACCAAATCAAAAGCAAACTGAAAACATCCACTTCTCTATAACTTTCAGCATTGTATTGGAGTTTTAGCCAGTGAAATAGACACAAAAAGGAAATAAAAGCTACCCGGATAGGAAATGAAGAAGTATAACTCTCTCTATTCACACACTATGATCATCTGTGTAGGAAATCTTATAAAATCTACAAAATCCCTTGTGGAACCAAAAAGTGTTATCAGCAAGATTGGAAGATATAAGATCAATAAGCAAAAAAACCTAATTGCATTTCTATATATAAGCAATAAGCAATCAAATATGTAAATTAAAAGTATGATTTAAAATTCCATCAAATCATATCATATTTGGGGACCAACCTGACAACAGATAGGCAATCATCTATCTTCAAGTCTAAACAACATTGATAGTAAAAATTAAGGTGTAAATAAATGTTGAAATATATTGTGTTAATAGACCAAGAAACTATGTCGCCAATTTTACCCAAAATTATCTATAGCTTCGGTGGCATCCCAATCAAAATTCTAGATGCATTTTGTGAAAGCTATCAAGCTCATTCTAAAATGCATGTTAAAATGCAGCTAATCAATCATGGTCAAAGCATTGGATCATGAACAGTGAAGTCTGAGCATTGGCAAGGCCTAACTTCAGGACTATTATAAGCTACAATAATAAGTAGCATTAGGTACTAGTGTTGAGAAAGACCAACAGATAATTATAAAATTTGATTTTCAGCAAATATGGAAGAGCAATGTAGTGGATAATCTTTTTCAAAACACAAAGAAAGTAAAATTTCATCCATGCCATATACCATACACAGGTACACACATTATCTCAATAAAATTCAAAGAGTTAAATATAAATTTCTATAGGAAGAAAATTTCTAGGACTTTGGGTTGGTCAAAAATTTCTTAGGTGCTATACTACAAATAGCATCTTCCATAAGAAAACATATTGATAAACTGAACTACATCCATTAGATTTAAGAACTTCTACACTGACAAGTATAAAAAGACAATGTATAGACTAGGAGAACTTTTGCAAATAAAATATCTGGTAAAGAGCCTTTCCTCCCCAGGAGTGTACAAGGAATTTTCCAAAATATAATACAAAGAAAGCCAAAAATTCAATAAAAAATAAATGGGAAAAGATTCAAACATTTCGTGAAAATATCTGGATGACATATTAGCAAATGTATAGAATGTTGTGGAGTGATGGAAATTTTCTGTCTTTATATATACACATTTGCAAAACAATGAGAAGTGAGTGAGGTGTGGATTATAAGTGACTGTATAATAAAACAGGAAAGGTAGAATGTTGACAATTGTCTAAAATTGGTGACAGATCAATGGAGATCTAGGTATACCTCCATTCTGTTTACTTTGTATATTTTGAGAGCTTTCATTTTTAAAGAATGCAAACACTGCTAGGGATTTACCCAAAGGACACAGAAGTACTGATGCACAGGAGCACATGTACCCCAATGTTCTTAGCGGCACTTTCTACAATAGCCAAATCGTGGAAAGAGCCTAAATGTCCATCAACTGATGAGTGGATCAAGAAGATGTGGTATATATACACAATGGAGTACTATATGGCAATGAGGAAGAATGAAATATGGCCATTTGTAGCAAAGTGGATGGACCCTGCGGGTGTCATGCTAAGCGAAATAAGTCAGGCAGAGAAGGACAGATACCATATATTCACACTCATAGGTCTAACAGGAGAGATCTGGCAGGGGACCATGGGGAGAGGAAGGGGGAAAGAGAGCGGGGGGGAGAGTGAGGGACACAGATCAAGGGAGACTACTGAATACTGAAGAGGAACCATGGACTGAAGGGGGAGGGGG
>NC_043703.1:7507586-7523730 GCF_006229205.1 Suricata suricatta | reverse complement strand
GATTGTAAAGCACTGTGTTTTTAAAATGTTGGCTTGATTTTGCTCTCTCTCCAGCAAGAAATTATAATAATTAAATGTATTTGATGATATTTAATTAAATTGCACATACTTTAATCACATTCTCATAATTAAATGTATTTTCTGTTGTTTTAAACAAACACAGATCTCTCCATCTATCTAGATACTTTACTATGCTTTCTCTTTGCAAATAAATTTGAGACATTTAGAAAATCTATTCTTCCTTTCTTTATCCCACACCAATTCCCACGAGTAAAGTTTTGCTGACCTGGTTTATTAGTTTGGGACTCTATTGAAGTTTTCCTTGCAGAATGTTTTCTTAAAAAAAGTCTTACTTAGCACTTGTCCAACCAATTCCATTTATTCTATTTATTATTCACTTTATATTAATGTATATTAAAGAAGTTTTATCTATACAGAAATATTATACATGATATAAATACAGATTTATCTCTCTATATATTTCATTGCAATTGAACTTATTACAATCAACAAAAACACACCATATATTTGCTTTATTTGTGTGTGGCTCATAATTTGAAATGCTACCTCTTTGGAAACATACTCCTTGGGTCACCGACCCTTAATATTCACAATATATTGATTATACCACACATATAAATGTTTCCTAATTTAGTAATTTAAGTGTATATTGCTGTTTCAAAAATGTTAATTGGTTGTTTTTAAAAGACAGTCTACATTATAACCAAAAAGGAAAGGAAGATATTTTTTTCAGAAATGACATTGGTGAAAAAAAAAGTGTGACTTTTGCTGTGAAAACTCTATCCATACTATGAGCTTCTTCATTTTCTTAGAATTTCACAAGGAAAATTATTGATTGGCAACAAAACCAACGAGGCAAATTCTCTTGGTTAGTATTTGAGGTGATAGACAACACACAGCCCCTCCAACTGTCCGATGTGTAAGTTCATCAGATGTCCAATGAGTTATGGAAGAAATCATTAAATGGGAAGAAAAGGAAGTATTGAAGATTGTAGTACAGAGGTTTTGGAGTTAAAAAAATACATAGGTGTGTGTGTGTGTGTGTGTGTGTGTGTACACAATGCTTTACTTTCTGAAGCAGATACTCAGTGGCCATTTATCCTTTTATTATGCCCTTGTATGAAGACAAAATAAAGACTCTAGTTGGCACTCTTCTTGCTTTATATAAATCATGTCACAATTAAATATGTTTTGAGATCCTCTGTTGGGAAGATTCTATATGAAAATAAATGGGTTTTTATTTGCAACTTCAAAAGCAATTTTCACTAATGAGACTCTTTAAATTCATATCTGTGCCTACTTACTGTGCTTGGGAACTTTAAAACTGCATTTATAGGCGATGCAAGTGTATAAAAATAGAAGTCAATTGAAAATAACATTAATTAAATTTTCCAATAGTGTAGATACATTTTATCCATATTTGTGTACATCGTTTTAGGTTTTTGAAAATGGGATGTTTATAATTTTCTGTGAATAGGGCAAAAGAAAATCCATATTATCAAATAATGCAGAAAATACTATTCCTTTTTATATTATTATAAACCATTTAACTTGGAAACGTTCTAATGTCATTATGACAACCAATTTTCCAAAATTGTAACATATATTTATTTCCATGTTTGATTTCATCTTCACAAAGGCAACATTAGGATGATAATTTATTTTTTAATGTATCTCTCCCTTCTCAGTTCATTTCTTCCACCACATGTGCCCCTAGGAAGGAAACAATACCTTGGAATCTATCCTGACTGTTCGGGAATTTGGTGACTGTAGAAAGCATCTCGTAGAAGAACTTTAAATTCTTGCCGACAGAACTAAAACCCAGCAGACCAAGGCCCACAACTCAGTTGTACAATCACACAAATCGTTAAACTCTCAGGGGCCTCACATATCTCTCATATAAAATGGCACATTTGGAAAAGAATGATCCTTAAGGTCATTGCCAGATCTAATACACTCTGATTAAATCCCAGTCCGAGGGTAACAAAAACACATGTGGAGGAAATAAGGCTAAAGGGACTTCACAAAGTAGTGAGAACGGCTACACACATCCTCCTGACTACTCCTAGAACAAGAACAAGAATAATAATACTCGTATCTTGTTTCAATGTTGTTCCAACATTGTTTCTCCTCTGGGTCACTCAAAAGGTGCAAAATGCCCTTATTAGCAATCTTATTATGTGAAACGAGAACAATTGTGTCCCAAATATTTTATTGTCTCTTTTCTTCCCAATCTCAAAAACCAAAACCAAAAACAAAAATCAGAAACAAACCCAAAGCCAACAACCATTCTTCCATTTCTCATTCATAACTGATATTCTTGTTTCTGAACTCACTAGTAGACTGAAAGCAATCTTCTAGGAACTGCATAAATATTTCACCCTTAAAACTCCAAACCTTCCTCACTCTTTAACCATATAGGTCATTGTGCTTATAAATGTACAACAGAAACTTCATCTCTTTTGGTAAAATTCAATCTTCCCACTTACACTAGAAATCTTTTCTTATCTAGTTTACTTACAGCTCTTTCAGTTTTTCCTTCTTCTACTAAGTGTGATTTAAAATATTTACCAAATAATTATGACATAATTGTGGACCATAAGGGTGGACACCAAATGCTGAATATCAGTCCTACTCCTTCATTTAATCAACTCCCCTCTCCTCATACCTCATTTTCTATCTACAGACTCTACATGAACTCATTCTTTTCTGTGGTTTCCAATAGCCTCCATACATTGATAATTACCAAATATATATCTCTGACATTTATCCTTCTTCAAAACTCCAAATGTGTGTATCCTTTGTGACATCTCCACTTGGGTGTTTCACATAAATGTCAAAGGTAACATGTCAAAATAAACCTCTTGCTTTCCTGCTCTGGCTTTGCCCTTCTCGTATTCTGTCTAATCTCGGTGAATATTATTATGTTCTCAATTTCTTAAACCAAAAATATGTAAGTCAAGCTTTTTCTCATTCTCCATATCCAATCTATCAACAAATACGGCCAAGTCTCCCCCACATATATTTTCAGTTTCATCCGCCATCTTGTTCTTCAGTGCTATATGCACTGTCACTTTTCATTCTCACTGGTACACTGACTAGCTTCTTATTCTGCACGTCTTATTTCTTATTTTATCTGCTTGGGACAGTATTCCATGAGTTCCCTGTTTAATGTCACTCCACTCCATCAAACACCAAGTGTACACAGTGAGTTACTCCTTCTCATACAGCCAGAGACACGTGACTGCACTTGTCACCATCAGAATCTATCAGGTTTATCATATGCTTGTCTATTGCCTATATACATAAGCAGGTATCTAACCAATAAAAAAACTAATCAATCAGTCCATAATAATGACTAATTTCTAGAGAACTACCAGCAGGGGTGGAGAATAAGCATTCTACCTTCCAGATAAGTCAATTACATTATACACGAATATACTTTAAAATTTTAAAATCAGTGCATCATCATCATTATTATTGTTATTACAACTCATCAGAAAAACTTCAGTCAGCAAGATGAAATATCATGTTATACAAATAGACAAAATCAGTACCAGAAAAGTTAAGCAACTTGTCAAAAATCACACAATATGCTTGGTTTGAACAATGCCAGAATTTCGGGCTTTGATCCTTCTTACACAGTCATTGTTTACTCAAAACACTTTTATTCTCACAAAAAAACCCACAACAACAAGCCTGAAGATGACTTGTGAATTCTATAATATATTTGGAAGTAAAATCATTTTCCTGCAATAAATATATTAGATATATTTCTATTGCACAAGATAATGTAGGTATTGAATATGTCTACTATTTTCTTTTGTTAAGTTTTATTTATTTACTTTGAGAAAGAGAGAGATAGAGAGACAGAGAGAGAAGAGGAGAGAGAGAGAGAGAGAGAGAGAGAAAGAGAGAATCCTAAGCAGATTCCACACTGTCAGTGCAGAGCTTGATGGGGGCTCGAACTTACCAACCATGAGATCATGACCTGAGCCAAAATCAAGAGTCAAAAGCTCAATCTATTGTGCCCTGCAGGCATCCCTGTCTACATTTTCTTACTGATATATAATTGGTTCTATAAAAGATAGACACTAAGCACAATCTATTATTTTAAGTGATATTTATGGAAAAAATCTGTGGATTTTTAAAAGTAATAATAAAAATGAAGTTTTTAAACTTTCATTTATTTATTTTGAGAGAGCAAGAGCAGAGGAGGAACAGGAAAAGAAAGAGATAGAATCCCAAGCAGGCTCTGCACTATCAGTGCAAAGCCCAATGTGGGACTCACACCCACAAATCATTAGATCATGACCCGAGCCAAAATAATTAGATATTTAACTAACTGAACCATCCAAGTGTCCCCAAAAAGAAATTTTAATACTTTTTGTCTGACCAAAGAAATGCATAACAGAAAAAAATTAAGGTCTCAAAGGGTGTCTGGCTGACTGTGTCAGTGGGGCATGAGACTCTTGATCTAGGGTTATAAGTTCAAGCCCCACGTCGAGTGTACAGATTACTTAAAAAATAAAACATAGCTTTAAAAAATAGGATGTCATGATTTAAAGTATATCGAATCTATGACATTTAAACATAAGTAAATAAAGACTATGTAAAATATAACAAGAGACCATAAACTCTAAAATAACTTTGAAAGTGGATGTCAGTCAGGACCTTAAGTCAAGAGTTAGGTTTAATAAGAAAAAAAAGTGTCTTATTCCAAAGCAAAGGAACAGGAGAGGCCATGTGTAGCAAAAAACTGCTGAAAGATTTAATGACCATAATACATAATCATAAATCAAGGGAGGCAGTGCTGCAGACAAGAATATTAAAAAATGGTCATAGGGACGCACCTGCATGGCTCACGTGTTGGACTAGCTCTGGTCATGATCTCATGGTTCTGAGTTTTAGCCACACAGTGGTCTCTGCTTAGGAATCTCTCTCTCCTTCTCTCTCTGCCCCTCCACACACTTTCTCTCTCTCTCAAAATTAATAAATAAACTTTAAAAATGTTCAGATTCATTTTTCCTGACTTGTGAAAAGGTATTTTAGTTACCGATAGAGGCTTTGGAAGTAGACACAGATATTGAGAAAGATGAAACTGTAAAAGGAACCGTAAAAGACTGTCTTTAAATCATGACAGCTGAAAAAGCCATCTCAGTTCCCATTTTAGAAGAAGTATTTTAGGCGTCAAAAGCAGCACACAAAATGGTTTGAAGGAAATAAGTGACATAATAATAGATCGAGCCTAAAAAAGCATTCAGTGATTTTTGTGGAATTTACGTTCATCTTACTGTTAATTATATAATAAAGTGAAAAACCCAAATGGCGTGTCTTGTGATTTATGTCACAGACTGTAAATCTGCTAAAAGGTTGACAGTAAAAACTAAAAACAGTTTCTGTTTTTAAGTTTCAGTTTCTAATACTCATCAGATGATGACCTCTATTTCTGTTTGGGAAGTAATTTTGTGTGAGCAAGCCTGATTACCCAAATTGCTAAAGTCTAACGTTTTAGATTTACAGTTATTTAACATTTTCATACTGATTCACTTTTTCATTGCTTCAATATATAGGAGGTACCTACCATGTGCCGTGTAATCTGTCCAATGCCTGGAGCCATGACGGTCTCTGCATGAAGGGTAAAGTCTGTACTTCAGGAGAGGCCTCTATGAAGCAGATCTAGCTGTGGACAGTTTGTAATTGAAGGCTGAGAAGTGTGATGATTTGGGTAAATAGGCTCTGAGTAAATCTCAGATGGAACTGACTCGGTGGCTACTTTGCCCACCCTGTTCACCAAACCAGACGTGCAGTTGAAGATCCCTGAATAGACATTTTGGTTAATTCAGATGTGATCACTGATAAATTGAGATCGACTCTGTTTTAAGATAAGAGGATGAGGATGTTTTATAGAAAAGGCCTGGGACAACCTTTATTTATTTATTTATTTATTTATTTATTTTAAGAGCTGAGAAACTTAAGGATCAAATAAATTAAATGACTTCTCACTAGGCCATTCAGTAAAAAACAGACCAGAACCAGACCCATCGCTCCCTAGTTCACCAGCAGGCACTCTCTCCCTGTTGGATGACAGCTGGTCAACCTGGCCCATTCGCTAGGCCAGCAAAGCTACTGCTCTGTATGGAGGTAGCTATGCAGTTACTGACGGAAAACCTTCCCAATAAAGATCAATGGACCAAAAGACTAATGTTAATGGAACATTTCATAGGAGAATATCAAGTTTCTCATTAAAGAAACAGTACACATATATATTCTTCCCTAAGACATCTGCTTGTCATTGTGTAGCCATGTGCTACATGCAAAACAAAATTTGGATCACAATTGCAGCTATGTGCCTGTAAAACTCTTATCGTCTAGAAGGACCAAAAGCTCCACAAATAGTAATTAACAGAACGTAAAATGAATGGTTGGCCCCACAAGAATCTCAGAAAATTAACCAATAATCTGGGAACAACATTGAAACATATTTTTATGATTTATAACCCTATATTTAACATAGAAAAATACAATTTAAATGTATTATATAGGCAACATGAGAAGACTCAACTTACAAACCACAAACATATTCTGCAGATATATGGAATATAAGAAACATAACATTAGTTTTAAGAACTAGAAGTTAAGTTTAGTGGGATTTTTTTTCCTATTTATATGGGTGAATTATTCAGGGGTCCCTGGTGCCGAACTTTTGGCCTTTGGGCTTTTAGTATTCTAATCCTTTGAACAAAATGAACCAGAGAGAAATTATGCAGAACATGTAATAAACAATGGATTTGGGAGAGACCCTGAGCTCATACCACAAACTTCAATCTAGAACATGAGCAATATTATTGAATGAAACAAAGAACCCAGAAATCTACACATCAATCCCTTTTTAGGAGAGCACAACATTATACAGCATGAAGAATACAGAGGAAATTAAGAGGCAAAGAAAAGTATAACTAAAAATTCTTCATTGATAGCCACACATTTGGGGAGAAAGACCAAGAATGACAGAGGGTTGCGGAAATTTAATATATTCACCTTCCCACTCCTACGCTATTTCTTCCACAACAGGTAAAAAAAACAAAACAAAACAAAACAAAAATCCACACACACACAATACTGAGTGATTTTTTTTTTATCTGTGATGGAATTGATGCCAAGCAAGAAATGGTTCCAGCTCAAATTCCACTCACCATTCAAGTTGGCATTATGGACTTGAGTTGGAAGCAGAAAGAAAAATAGTGTACTCAGAGTAGTCATTTGTTGTGTATCTGTGGATTGAGGATATTTGAGGATAAAAACAGGCAAGTCAAAGGACAAACAAACAAAAAATATCTTCTTATTAAAGTAAACTCTAAAGTTGAAGAAATGCTAGGATTTCACATGAACGTAACCGGTGGTGTATTCCTTAGTAGTCAGGACATTCCCAGCCCGGTGTGTGGCCCCAGGAGAAGACTGCTAATAACGTCTACTACAGAAGACATGTTCTAGGCTCCCAGGCTGTACGTGCCTTTTTACCACCTTAGATATCTAAAGGGCTGAAAAGAAAAAAATCACATCTTTGATGTTGACCAACCTAGTCCAAAATGTTGAGGTGAACAATTGGCCAAAACCGCAAAAGTCCCAATAACAAAAATCCCAACTGCTTGATATGTAGAACACGAATCCCTTCTGGATGAGAAATGGTGACATTGATGATGGTGGTGATGAGGATAGCTTGTGTAAGGATGCGGGTCTGAAACTGACTCCATGAAACAATAGAAGGGCATACATTGCCCAAGGCAAAAGGGACCACCCTTGTAACATTATAAGGGCAGGCCTAAAGATGGAGGCTAAGACTAGTCACGCCCTACCTGAGGGTCCTGGGCCCACTCTGTGATTGGTCAGTACTCTAAATGTTGTGATTGGGTCCCGCCAAAAGTAACAAATACTCTAGGCAATGTGAATGGTTAAACCTGCTGTCAATAATATTGTGTAATAATGATTGGATCACTGTATTTCCTGTAACTCCCCCTTCCCAAACTCATAAAAGCCCTACCCTGCCTTTGTTCAGGGCTCACTCCACGTGGATCCACTGTGTTGTTGAAGTCTGTGAGCCCGAGTTTAGGCTGGTTGGGCATAAATTCGTAATAAAGCCCTTTGCTTTTGCATGCGTGATTTGGTCTCCCAGGTAATCTCTGGTTTTACGGGGCGATATTAAAATCTGGGTACAACACTTGCTGGAGGCCCACTCCAGCGGGTCCAGGGCTCCCTGAAGGGGTAGCGGTGGACGAGAACCAAAGAAGAGACACTCACGCAGCGCCGTTTCTTACTTGGCCCAGCCCGACATTCTTATTCTGTCTTCTGTCTCTCCTGTATCCTGTATCTTCTTATATCTCCATCCAACTCCTCTCTTGCCAGGTCTTGGGCCTTTATTTAAAGACATCACATGAAAAGGTGGAACTTTTACAAATAATTCTCAGTGATAAGATGCTTTGAAAAGGGTGCAGAAACAGGTTTTACCGAGGTATTTCTTTAAAACTATTCTAATTACAATGAGGTAACTTACACATCATAGGATAACAGGATATTCTCAGTGAAAAGCAGATAACATACACATTTGTTTGAACCGGTAGTAAATCTTACAACTAAGAAGATAGCAGGACGTTTTTAGTGAGAAGCAAGATAGCAAACACATTTTATAACAATGATGCTAAAATTCAGTCATGGACGGGGCTAGGAGGCATTCTATTTGGCTCACAAGAGGAAGAATACATTCGTGATGGTTAGTAAGTAAACCTTTTGTCACCCTTGTTCATCAAAGAACAAGGTGTTGAAGGTGTAAGCGCATAGGTGCCCCTAGACCAGCCGGCCTTTGCATATGAGTTTAAGTTGTAACTACTCTTACCTATCCTCACAATGAGCACCAAATTAGCATACGTATGCGCAGTAACTTGTGCCTGGCTCTTGTTTGTTTCTATTTCCTAAGTTAGGCTTTCTGTCTCCCGGCCAGGGTAAACATTATCTTTGTGTCTTTAACCCCATTTATTTCCATGTCTTAAGTTTGAGAAGCTCAATAGAAGAGCCTTTCGACAAACATCTGCAGTGCCTTGTTTAACTTCCTCTTTATAGAGGTGGGAATATGCTTCCTCCCATGAGGCTTCTGGGGAATATCGGTCTGATTTGGAGCATTGTGAGGTCTAATCAATAGCAACAGGCTTAATTTTACACGAGCAATGAGTTAACAGAAGGAGATGCTAGCTTCCGCCCCTGTGGCAGGAGCCATGCTACGTCTACCATTTCCTTACTGTGACCTTATCATCCAGCAAGACCGGGCTCCCATTTATAGGTCGTACAATGTGGGAAGCATCCTTTCACATGCTTTGTGTGCATTTATTCATCCATTGCTCTCACCTGCACACTAAGTACCTTCCTTTTCTAACTGAGACAGTTGAGGCATTGAGAGGTGGAGAATCTTATGAAAGGTCAGGAAGACCCAGGAAGTTGAGAACCAGGACAATAACATGGAGAGCTACAGAGAATCTAGATGAATGCAAATAATTGTGTGAGAATAATTTGTACAGCTCTGCTCAAAGATGTCAGATCCTTGCTAATTGTAGAATATATAAGGCACAGCCTTGACAAAGGGTTTTGCTCGCACCATACCGTTTGTGGGAAAACTCTTCCACTAGCTGTTTTGTTAACTTCCTCACCTTCATCAAACTTTTCTTTTCTCCAATCTTACCTTCTCCATGAGACCTCCTTGGATCCAATTTGGTGCTGCCAATGGCTTCCCTCAATCAATTCCATCACCAATCCTCGGAATGCCTTCAATCTGTACTACCTTATCTTTTCCTATTAGCATGTTTCACCTTCTAACATACTCCCACATTGTGTATTTTATTTATTTTTTATTTTCTCTCTCCTTTTGCTTGGTCAACAATCAAAACTAAATCTGCTTAATGAATGCATGGATAAACAAACAAAAAAAAAGAAGTCAAATGCAAAGGGAAATATGACCACGTATGTGACTCAGGAAGCAATAGGTAGATGGATGCACTCATATCTTTGAGATAAATAACAAAAGTTCTCTGGGAATTACTTCACACAACGCTGGTTTAGATAGAATAAACACTGACTTATTTCAACCCTTCACTAATCACCTTTTCTCTATAAATAATACATCGTAAAATATAGAGAAAGAAGAAATGCCTCCATTGTTTTTAGAAAATCAAAATAATAATAAAATAAATGTAAGTAATGAAAATATTGTGACCCTTGTTGCCTGTTTTAGCATATATATTGTGTTTGTATATATGTGTGTATATATAAATATGAAACAAAATATCACCAGGGTGTGGGATATGGAAGTTGCTTTTCATATAGGCTTTGGATAGAACAACATGGTAAGGCACATCAAATGTAAATGAGCATACATTTTAACCCAGAAATCTTACTTTTATTATTGTAAAGAGTAATTGAACAAGGTGCATAAAGATATTAATGCAGGGTTATGGATTATATTGTTTTTAGGATATCAGATTAGAAACCATGTAACATTTTATAATTAAGTATAGTAAATAAGTGGGAGATTATACTGCAAAGCCATGCAGGGACCTGCTACCACTACTTAGAAAAACAACATGCATTTCTATACGTTGTCCTGGAAGTACACTACCTCTTACCAACTGCAGTAAAGCATGTTTTGAAATAGCATGCATAATATGATTCTCTGTACATAAATTATAATAAAAATATATATTATATGTAGTGTGTGTACATTTGTATGTGTGTGTATATTTGTGTGTTTGTTGGTGTGCATGTGTACATATTTCTGTGCGTATTTGTGTGTATAGGTTTGTGTGTGCCTGTGTGTATAGGTTTGTGTGTATTTGCATATTTGTGTGTGTATGCACGCATGTGTGTGTTTGCACATGCACACATGTAAAGTGACAGAGACTGAAAGCAAAAACTTGGTTTCTGGGATTTGAGAATAAGGGATGATTTTCTTCTTTATTCTTTTTAAACTAGATTGCATTTTCTACAGCAAGTATTAAAGTCTTTGGAAATTTTTTAAAACTCCAAATTATGGGAAAGAGAGTGGGAGGAAAACTTAGGAGAGAAGGCATGAGGAGGCAATGGAGGATGACAGGAGTTACTGTCTCTGCAGAGGTAAAATCTGACTAAGGTCTGGGGGGGCGGAGGACGCACGCCATGCAATGCTTTCACATACTGCTGCTTTCCAGTGCAATCATAATTTTATAATTCCACCTTTCTGCAGAAACCACTAGAGCTCAGTTCAGTTCTGATCACTTGGGTTTCAGTGCTGAATGGCTTGCAGAGCTTGGCATGAGGGAATCCCCTGCTTCCTCCACATGAAGACAGGCATGTTCCTCACTACAGGCTGAGTAGCTCTCCTGTGGGTTCCTATGGGAACCTTTAAGAACAGACAGGCCTGAATTCAAATCACTTTCTTTTACCAGCCGTTTAACCTTAGTTAATGTTTCTTAAGTACTCTGAATCGACATCTTATCTTTACTCAGAAAAGCTAGCATGGGGAGGTGGTGCCCATGCAAGGAATCTAGAAAGTACTATCATGAACATTCCACACATATCTCTTCTCTTCACACCTTATTCTTTCCTTGAAATCCTTCTAATTGAACTGCAATTGGAAAGAAAAGAAATGACAACATTATTCTTATTTCTCTTCATATAGCTGTTGTTTTTTTTTTTAATTTTGGAAATGATTCATTACAAACATATCTTAACAATGTAATTCTTTTTTGTTTTTAATGTTTATTGATTTTTGAGAGAGAGAGACAGAGAGCAAGTGGAAAAGGGGCAGAGAGAGAGAGGGAGACACAGAATTCCAAGCAGGGGCCAGGTTCTGAGCTGTCAGCACAGAGCTTGATGTGGGACTTAAACCCATGAACCATGAGATCGTGACCTGAGTGGAGGTGGGAAGCTTAACCAACTGAGCCATCAAAATGTCCCCTTAAAATGTCATTCTTAATCCTATATTGTCAAAATAATGTTCATCTTTATATTTCTTTTTCTTTAATATCAGAGTCCTATTACAACCTGCAATCAATTTTATTTTTCTTGTAACTGCATCAGATATGTGAAGAGCAAAAAAAAAAAAAATCTTTACTTTTGAATAATTAAAATAAGTGAACATTAAAAAATTTTATATCTATTTTTGAGAGAGAGAGAGTGAGGAGGTGGGGGTGGAGCAGAGAGAGAGGTAGAGACACAGAATCCGAAGCAGGCTTCAATCTCTGAGCTGTCAGCACAGAGCCCAACATGGGGCTTGAACTCAGGGAACTTGAGATCATGACCTGAGCCAAAGTTGGATGATTAACCAATTGAGCAAAGAGATATTTTCCATAGATTTGCTACAAAATTTAAAAACTGTAGGCATACTATTTTATACATCTGAATTTCTAGTAATGATTTGGCTTCAACTACTTTCCTTTATTTTATACACCAGATTCTCCGAGTAAAGTTAATAATATAAAGGAATATAGATCTTGTAAATAGGACAACTGTTATACATTTAAGAACTCAGCTAATGGCTAAATATAGTAAAAATTGTCTTGCAGATTCACTTTATTAATTTAATATTTGTTTTTTTCAGGGATTTTTAAAACCATATAGTATGGTCAGCGTGACAACAAATACCTTTCAATTTCCATCTTAGATTAAAATATTAATTGAAAGAGGATGATTAGAGCAAGAAAAAAAATCAATCTCAAATTTTTAAGTTAAATATTGGACTTCAAATGGAAAAAAAAAGACATTTTAAGCTTGAAAAGCAGAATAGTAATAACCAATAACCTTTTAACTCAACAAATCCTTATTGTGCATTGAGTATGCATTTCTATTAGAATAGAACTTTTCTATTATTAATTAGAACCTTTCTAACATTAATTAGAATAGGGAAATAAAAAAATAAATAGCAAGGAGTCCCCTGTTCTGGAATGGAGAGTGAAAAAAAAAAGTATGAAACTGAGAGCTAAGTCCAGATTCTGAGACAGCTGTGAGTAAAAGAGAAGGAAAAGTGACAGAGCACAGCAGGGCAGGGCTTGTCTGATGGAATCTCAGAGAATGTTTTCATGCAGGAGACCGGGTTGGAGGACAATGTGGAGGCTGAGGGACAAAGGCCAAGACCACAGAGAGAGAGCAGATCTGGGCCTGGCAGGGAGGGAAGGGGGAAAGAGGTGGATATTTGAAGGCTAATGGTGTCAGAAAGCGTTCCTGGGAGGCAGTATCAGATGAGCAGAGCAAGCAGGGAGCCGCCAGCTCGCTTAGGGGGAAGTGTTCACTTTCTCAGAAGGCCCAGGAATACCATTCAAGGATGTTAGACAAAGAGATAATAATCTTCTTTTTTACTTCCAAGACGCCTCTGGCATCTGTATGGAGTATGGAGTCTATGGGGGAGGAGGTAAGAACAGAGAGAAGCGGGAGAGTTAGGATGCTGTTAACACTGGAGACAATGATCTTCCCGGGACTCGAGTGCCAGTAGGAACATGGAGTCAAGCGGCCAAGTGCAAGAAGTGCTTTGGAGGCAGACTTGGAAACACTTGTAGATGGACTGAAGATGAGGAACAGAGGAAACAAAGGGAAAAAACATGGTTTTACAGAATGTCCTTTTGCATGTGTGATATTAGCAAGGCAGCCTGGGTCACAGTATAACTGTTTCACCAAGGAAATGAAATGAGTGCATTTAAGTGACCTTCATAAAAATTATTTTAATTAATGTTTTATTTTGAAAGGTATTCAAACCTTTATTTTTCCAGATAACCATGTCAAGAATTCTTTGGCAGAGAGCTCGGTTGTGGCCCTTCCCTAACTGGGTTCCACAACTGAAATAAGGAGGAGCATAAGGGTGTTCATGATTGACTCACAAGTGAACTTCAGAGCGTTGTCTTCAATGGACTTTTTCTTCATCGCTAGTCATCATACAAATAAATATCAGTAATTTGATGATTTAATGTGTAAATATTGAGTTTGGCTAATAAACTTGTAGGTACTTTATTGCCTAATACATATACAGTTTTATTTTAAAGATCTGAACTATATTAAGAAGCATTCCGAAAAGAACATTGGGTGATGTCTCAAAGTACGCTTTATTTACATTTTAATGTGGAAAGAATTTTTACCATTGTGAAAATGATAAATCATGAATTGATCGTATAGATAAATGCCAATTTTTCCCTTGGGTACCCTTTGTAGGAGGAGATTTAAATTTGTTGTTGCAAATTTACTATACATCATGTCTCACACTTAATATCTACATCCACTTCAGTTTCTCTTTTGAAACTACTCCCACCTTTATTGTCCCTATAGTGAAAAAACTTGGAAGATTTCCACTGCCAGAGGTCATTGCATTGCTAGTCACCTCCATTTGACAAAACATAGGCAGGGGAAAAAATTAGAGAAACCAACACATCCCAATTTCCTGGGAGGTCTGGATTAAGCATTCAAAGTTTCATATCTTGGAAAATTTTGCCCTCAGTCAGGACAAGCCCAGAGAGTTGGTGACCATGAGCAGAGGCAAAAATGTGCAATACCCGGAAAATTCCCAAGAGGAGATAACATTGGGTTGCTAAATGTAGACTATCCTGTTAATTGTTAACCCAGAAGCTCTCTCTGCAGATTTGCAAACTAAATATGAATTTTAGACTCTATTTCTTATATCATGGTGATGAGTATAGATAAACGTGAAGTAGAGTCGAGCGGTATAATGGAGGTGATTTCATATTGTTTCATAGACTCTTGACAAAATGGAAGGAGAAACAAATCAAAACAAAAACAAAAGCGCTGTTACCCCTTAGCTTCTCTCCAAGGCCTCATGTGACAACAACATGGGGGTCTGATTTCTTAAATTCATGCCCGACCGTCATAGCTGGAATGAACATTTCCGGCACACCTACCTGGCTGCTTGGAGTCACTACCGTTCTTTCAGGAAATGGTCCCTACCTGCCCTCCTTTGATGACCCCTTCTGTCACTTTTGGAAAATGACCCTCTCCAGTTTTACCTAGATCTCAAAGAACTGCAAAATAAAATGATATTTCTTCTGCTGCTGGCTTTTACTTTGTTTTCTCCAAATTGAAGAGGATCAAGTAAAACACGGTCACTTTTGTTGGGGTTATTCGTTGCTAGCATTGATAATACAGAACTATTTCCACTCATGGAGAGGGGCCAGGGAACGGCCAGCCTGAAGCTGCACACGTAGACCTATCACAGGAACCTAACAGAGAAGAGCCACATGTAATGTCAGATCTCAGGTTACAACTCAAACTGGGGCTAACTGGAATACTCTGATTTGTCTTATGGCATCTTGAATGCTTCGGCTTAACACACACGCAACTTCATTTTAATGGGTATTTTACTATGATTAATAAATGTCGATTCAACGTGTTATCTTCACATCATAGCGTATTCACAGACTTTATCTGCACCAAGAGTATTTTTATTGGACTTCATGTTTCAGAGACTCATGGTACTGTTGACAATAGCTTTGTGGTTTATGTATTTTGTAAGGGCAATTTTTTAATGGAAATTCTTTGTGAACTCACCAACATGTTTTGTTGACAATAAAAGGGTTAAACAATATAGAAGGGGACTGGGGAGTATGGGTGTCATTTACTGGATATATTACTCTTCAGATTTGCTGCAAATAAAAGTGTCGACATCTTTTAATATAAGAGATGATCCATCTGGGTAATCCAATCAGGCTTGTTTTTATGTGTGTACATATTTATTTATTATTTATTTACTTTTCCTGATTTATATCATCTTACCTTTACCTAGAATAACTTACAGAGAATGCCATGAAGCTAATTACTTCTATTAAATGGATAATATTACTTCTGATAAATGTAGAAGTAATGGTTAGTTTTTGACAAGTACCTTTTTTTTTTTTTGCCTTTTGGTCTTTATTTTTTTTTCCATTCAAAATCTTTTATTTATTTTTATTTATTCTTTTATACAATTTATTTTTTTAACTTATGCAATTATTTTCCGTCGTTTACAATACAGTAGTTTCAATGATACTCCAAACAGTAAAACAAAGTAAAAAATCAAAACCCCCACTTCTATTTCATGTAATTAGACTTATACAGAAATTAGAAGGTT
>NC_043703.1:7432065-7507486 GCF_006229205.1 Suricata suricatta | reverse complement strand
TGCTGGGTCATAAGGGAGTTCTATGGATAGTTTTTTGAGGAGCCTCCACACTGTTTTCCAGAGTGGCTGCACCCATTTACATTCCCACCAACAGTGTAGGAGGGTGCCCATCTCTCCACACCCTCGCCAGCATCTATAGTCTCTTGATTTGTTCATTTTAGCCACTCTGTCTGTTCATGTCTTCTGCCCATTTCTTCACTGGGTTATTTGTTTTGTGGGTGTGAAGTTTGGTGAGTTCCTTGTATATTTTAGATACTAGCCCTTTATCTGTCTGATATGTCATTTGTAACTATCTTTTCCCATTCTGTAGGTTGCCTATTAGTTTTCTTGGTTGTTTCCTTTGCCTTGCAGAAGCTTTTTATCTTGATGAAGTCCCAAGAGTTCAGTTTTGCTTTCAATTCCCTTGCCTTTGGGGATGTGTCAAGTAGGAGATTGCTGCGGTGGAGGTCTAGGAGGTTTTTTCCTACTTTCTCCTCGAGGGTTTTGATGGTTTCCTGTCTCACATTCAGGTCCTTCAGCCATTTTGAGTTAACTTTTGTGTATGGTGTAAGAGACTGGTCTAGTTTCATTCTTCTGCATGGTGCTGACAAGTACTTTTAAAGATAAAAGTTGCCCATGTTGACATAAAACTTCTGTAGTTTTAGTTTTGTTTCATGCCTTAAGACCAAAGAGGGAGAAGCACATTCTTTTTGTAGGGCTATTTCAGTAATCTTTAAATTGTGCTCATAGGGTAACAGGGTGGGGACAGGAGACCACAGACAAATTGTCAAAACACCCTCTTGACCTTCATGTATCCTAAATAAAGAGCTCAGTTTATATGTACACACACATATGTATATTCATGATTTCTTTATTAATACTGGATTTCTCTTCCAGCTATTATTTGAAGAATGAATTAAAAATTCTAGAATTTTATTTAAAAATGTAGAATGTTTTTGTATTTTACTATGTTGCCAGAATAAAACTATCTGAACTTTAAAACTATGACATTTTATGGGTACATGTGAATATGCCTGGGATAAGTCTATCTATGGCCTCCAGGCTTTTCAAAAATATTTTAATGTATTTTTTCTTCCTTATAATTATGTGTCATTTTTTTTTTCAGAAAATATGTCCCAACATAATATGGAGACGCCTCATTTAACCTGGCATTTACATTCTTTTCACTTGGTTGTTTCCATATAAAAGTATTGTGGATGCTTTTTACCATAACGTAAAAAGAAAAGACAGATTTGCAGCAGCAAATAGGGAAGGAACAAATAGTAACTCTGTTCTCGAGCTCCTGGGTCTTGTTCTGTGTTAACACCAACAGGCATATTTTAAACTTGTTCATTAATACCATCTAAGAATAGCAGGTATGAACCACTAATATTCTATGACATTTTAACATTAGTCTTTCATTCTACACTCTGGAGAAAAGCCCTTTTTTAGATGCTTAGAAGGTCCTTCCAGCTGCTTACTCAAAATCTCAACAGCCAACGCATCTGCGGAAGGTCCGGTGACAAGTTCAGTTACTACTGAACATCTGAACATCAGTGACCCTCTATTTCCATTTCCCTCTTCCATACCTAGTGCACAGTCACAGAGCGCTTTCGCTCATGTTCACAGATCATTTCCATCACAGACTGACAAGGTAAGGAATGTTTTCATGCTTTTACAGCTATAAAAACTTATCTTTATTCATGTCTCTTTTTTTGTATTTCCTATAAATATGAATAAAAATAATTCCTTTTGAACATATTGTTAACATTATTTTATGTGCCACATGCTTTAAATTCCTAAGAAGTCAAGTGTTGAAGTAAAATCAATGCAGAGTCACATAGCATAGGTCAGGTAGGGATTTGATAAGGTTTCGATAGTAGGTGGACTGGCACATTTCTTCTCACTGCTGGGAAGAATGGTTTATGGGGACTCCCTGGAAAATGCATTCTTTTGTGATTGAAATCAAAGCAATTGAAAGTAACTCAGTGTTTTCCCAAAATGTCAGTGGCATGGAAGTCACACACAAAAATGAGATGAGTGGATAAGGCCCTTTTCATGAATTCATTGCATTCCAATCCTCTTCTGTTTAATCTGCTAATAAAAAGGTATTTACTAAAGTGATCGTTATCATCCAACAGAAGAAAAAATAAGTGTCTTTTCAAAAAAATGTTATAAAACCTTGTAACCTGGTTAAACTACCACTGCTAAACACCTTAATCAGAAAATCTTAAAATGGACCAAACAAGATAAAGATGTTGATTTAAAAGAAGAGAAAGAGAGAGAGAAAAAAAAGGCCCAAACTCAGAGCTTTCAAAGAAGCTCAGAATTAATGCAGAAAAATGTTGACCTCGGTCACTGCCTTGGGTGGTGTACAAAGATGTGAACCAAGGGACCCTGGTGAGGAGAGAAACACCAGCAGGACAACCTCATTGCTTCTTGCTCCCTGGGGGCTGGTGTCGTGGGGTGGCAGTTAGGGAATGGCAGCCATTACAACACGTTCCTGCGGATGAGTCTGTTACTACTATGGCACCTGCAGGCATCGACCCAACAGCCTCCCCGACGCACCCGTAAAACGAAGCTATTTTTAATTGAGGAGCAATAATTCCTTTCTAATTTATGATATTCATCTCTCCCAGTAATTTGTTTGCTAATACGCCAGCAATCGATACACGACCTCGAAGAAGAAATGTGTTTTCAAAAGCACTCTTCATTAAATCACGCTGGCCCCGCGCACTGCAACTGTGGGTTGCCTCATTATTCAATAGCACTTTCATATCCCATGTGTGTGGCTTTCATTATACAGATCATTTTTCCTTAGGATGTGTGATTTAATTTTAATGCCTGAATCTAAATCAAAATCCTCTGCTACTTAGAAGCTCTCTAGTGTAATAAGAAAGCGAGGTTTATTCTGCTTTTGTGTTTGGGAATGTTTTGCTCTGTTTCTAAATTACGATAAAAATCAATAAGAACAAAAGGACAGTGAAAATGAGGCAGAAAGTTCCCTTTCCTAGATAAATATATGATTCAATCCCTTCCTAAAACAATGCTGATACCTCTGGGTAGCTGCCTAATTCTGGGTTGATAGGGTCGTTTAGCAATGTGTTAGTGTGCGAGGTACAGTTAGACTTCGGAGACACCGCCTTTTGGAATATTTCACATGCTCTGCAGTTCAAAACCAAGGTGTTATTTGTCATCATTCTCTTAATTCCTGAATTGCTCATGCATACAGTACCCTCTTTCGCTGATGGTCTCTTCAGAGTGCTCGCAAGAATTAAAGCATTTCCCAAGCTGGACTATTTCCAAGACAAGCCATAATCTAATAGAGCAAATTATTTTCTTTGTTTCCGCTGGGAAGCTGGCGAGTTAAAAAGCCGTCTCCCAGCCCACCTTCTGAAGATCCAGGCTCCAGCAGGTGTGGGCCTTTGGCAGCTGGGTGCCCACCCCTCCCAGCCCATAACCCCCCACCCCCACCCCCAGGGACTCTAGCTTGAGGTAAAGCCAATTTTTTCATCTCCGAGGAAGTTTCTGAATTAGTGTTAATAAAAGGCCTGATGAAAGCATTTTTCATTGCGCAAAATTTAAATTTCAAATATGAAGCTGGAGCTGGGGTGGAAGTATCAGTTTAAACCATTACGCTCAAAATACTGTCACAAGGAAAAACAAAATTAAAAAGTGCTTAAAAGCCAGTAAGAAACACTTGCAACGAGGAAGTGACAGTGTTATTACAGGTTCTGTGTTTCACACAAATCTTCCAAACATTGACATTTTCCTTCTTTTAAGGAACACTTCCCGCTCCTTGTGGGGCAACGGACATGAAATTGTTTCCTACCGGCTCTGGATACGCCCGCCTAGAAGTTTCTCTGCTGTGTCCACGACTCCCCATCCCCCAGGCTTCTGTGTGCATCTTGCCGTCCTGTGGGCCCCCCAGGGGTCCCAGACCCTGGTCTTTAAATGATGCTGCTTCCTGGTCAGAGGTGTGGGGGTTGGAGGAACCCCCTTCCTTTTTCTCCTTTCTTTATTCTTACAATGTCATGCCACAAAACTATGTGGGTTTATCATATTTTACCTTAGAAAGTCAGAAGAATATGAAGAAGGAAGGAAAGACGTTTATTCATATGCTATGTGGACTTTCCTCACACAGCCAGGAGCAAGCATTTTTTGCAAAGACACACGTCACATGAGGCTCTTTCATGAAATTGCCAGTTTCTAATCTGACTACCTTACCCTCTGCTTCCTAGCTCTCTAAGAAAATGTTTTTTTTTCTTAAAATTAGTCATAGGACACTCAACCCACCTTTTTAGAAGCACAATAGGTGGACTCAGCTCATCATATGTCATTTCCTGAGTCCTCCACAAGTATGAGATGTTGTATGTGGCCTTGGCAAGACTGCCTCAGAGCCTGCAGCGTGTCATGTTCTGGAGAAGAGCACATCGACTTGTGGGACACGTGAGTTCCTCAAAGCAGCCCAGCGTGTGGCCTCAATAGAAGTTTTCACTAACACACAGACACACAGACACACACACGCACACACAGACACACACACACATTCACATACACAGACACACACACACACACACACACACACACACACTCCAAAGAGAATTTTCAAAAAGAAAGACACAGTCAGTGTTGCTTTTGCAGTGCGCCCCTTGAGCAGAAGACCAGTGCCACCAAACTCCTTCCCTGGAAGCCACATCTTAGCATCAAGCTGCCAAAGCTTGAATTTGTGAACCTCCGGGCTTTATCTCCATTTATTCTGTGCGTCCATTAGCATCATGTGTGCTAAGATATCAGAAAAGCCTAGGAGAGAGGAATTTTGGGGTCTGGGAATGCTCAGAACGTTTTCCATCCAAATTGATGGTAACTGCTTGCTCGGTTTATGCCACCTCAGCTTTCAAAAGATTTCGTAAGGGATGCTCTCCTTCCGGATAGTGAGGGAAACCTGACCTGTAAAGCATGGTGAGTCAATGCTCCTTATTCAATGTTCTACATTTTTATTCAAAATCCTTCAATTGTTGCCAGTGTCTATGTAGAGTAAATATTCAATATTGTCTCAATGGTAAGTTTAATTAGAAATGTTACAATTTGTTGATAGTATATTTGATATGAATTTCAAATACAGGTGCATTTTTCTTTAGAGAATGACACAATCCACACTATCATTCTGAGTATTAGAAACAAGGTTTATAATGTAGGTCTCTAGGTATAATGCACAGGATGAATTTTTACTATCATAAATATTTTAGTTGTAGTAAAACTATAGATAACAATATAATGGACATACACATATTGTATTGATTGATGTAAGAAAATGAGGTCCATGTGTACCCCTCCCTCCACAGCATGCCCACATCATTATTATATTCTAATGTTTTATTTATTTTGAATGAAAGAAAGCAAGCATGAGCAGGAGGAACAGAGGGAGAGAGAGAGGGAGAAGATCCTAAGTAGGCACCCGATGAAGGGCTCAACCCCAGGACCTGTGAGATCATGACCTGAGCTAAAACCAAGAGTCAGATGCTTACCCAACGGAGCCACCGCCCAAATTTTTAAATTATTATTCATATGAGGTTGAAAAATGCCAAAGGTAAACTTATTATCCTCAAAAATTACCCAGAGCTTCTGAATTGAAATGATTTCTTCCCAGAAATTTAGAAATATATTTTTATTCAATATTTGCAGCCTATAATAATTAATTGTTATGAAAACCAAATAATCATTTGGTGGATTTTAAAAAGTGAAAAGTACATAATAAAAGAGACAAAAGACCAACAGGCCATATTTGAACTTGACATTTTCCATTTTTCACTTTATAGAGCCTGGAGCTTTATATATCTGCAACATCGAGAAACTTGGACACACCTACAATTAGTGTAACTACCAGACATCGGACTTCATTAAGCCAGAAAGCTTTGCATATTATACAGGATTAACACAAGAAGGAGCCAGTTGGGAAAATGTGTGTTTGTCTTTTCTGTAAACTAAGTTTTTTAAGTCTGTTTATTAATTTCTTTTGAGAGAGAGAGACAGATACAGAGAGAGAGAGAGAGAGAGAGAGAGAGAGAGCCAGGGAAGGACAGAGAGAGAGAGGGAGAGAAAGAATCTTAAGCAGGCTCTGCACTGTTAGCACAGAGCCCCATGCAGGGCTTGAACTCACAACCGTTGAGTTCAGATCATGACCTGAACAGAAATCAAGAGTAGATACTTAATTGACTGAGCCACCCGGGCAGCCCCCTGTAAACTACTGTTGACTGCTGTGTAAACCACTATTTCCCACTAGTTGCTCAGTATCTAATATAAAGACCTGTAGTGACAAATTTCTTGAATAATTTAGACCCAGGAAAATACGATCTCTTTTCACATAAATGGCATATTTGGTACTAAGTAATGATACTCCATACGGTGCTGTATTTTTGCTTTGTCTTTTTTCCTCGGATACAGAAGTATCTGGGGTAAGTTTAATATTCCAAGGATTACTAATAACATAGATGAATAGTATTTTCACTTAACCTTTAACATGCGTTTTTAGGTTACTCTTTTAAGTTAAGATTACTCTTTCAAGTTTTCTACCCCGCTGATATGCAAACATCAAAACAAGAAACCATAATTTCTGCTCAGAGTCTTTTTCTTGGCCAAGAGGTTCGGTAAGTGTAGTCAGATGATCGGGGCTGATAGCCAGCATTCAGACACGCAGCAGAATTAATAAGAGATTGAAGGCAGTGGAACCGATTTTGCTCCTTAATGGTTACCTTTAATGCAACGGAATATAAAACTGTTAGCATTTGAGAAATCACACACAAACAAGGTGACATGACAAGACGTACAAAATAAAGCCCGAGTGTGGCTGATACCTCACTTTAGTGTTTTGACGTGTGCAATTCAGTAATCGTTGCCTTATGTTGTCTTTCTCTCTTGTGTTCTGGGTCTCATTCTCTCTCTCTCCCCGGTCCTTATCAGAGGACTTATAAAGTACCTCTTTACAAACCATATAAATTTTATAGGCTATATTGGGTTCAGTAGAAGGGCATTTTACTACCCACTTAACTCATCTAAGGCTTTGAGAGAGGTCTTCATGTTTTATTTTTGTAAGCTTTTGTCAAAGCTATGATGTCAGAATACATCATATCTGTAAGACAACACCCTGTCCACATTTCTGCACATTGTTTGTGTACGAGGCTCAGAACTGCCATTTCACATCACAGTACATTGATTTTTAATGCTCTTCTAATTTAGGCTAAAGATGTAGAAATCTTAGCTCAGTTCAGCTGCATGCTGACCTGTGTTTGAACTTTCTCCCAGCTGCTCTTAGGTCCCTATCAACATTGTTTGGAGCTATCCAATTTGGATAAAGCAATCTCAATAATTTTTAAAAGGGAGAGATTATGATTTTTTTTAATAGCTAAGAGCAGTCAATAATGGAGACGAAATTGGGAAACGGCTGTTCTTTTGCGGGGATTGAAACATGCACATGCTCTTGGTGTCTGGACTCATCTGTTGTTTAAAAAATATTGCTGTGAGTTCTTGTCAAAGACACTGCGATTGGTTTGATGTTTTGGGGAGAGCAGTGAGCTAAGTACACCTGTTTGGAATTGCGTAAATGTGTCGCAAGAGTGCCACCCAAGCTTTTCTGTGGGATCTGATGCATGAAATTATAAGAGGAAACGTAGGAGAATGCAGCATGCAATGACATTGGTCTGTCCAAAGAGATAATCCTGGAATTTTACAAAAGAGTGAAAAGTTTAGTATGTTTGTAGTGAGCAACTGTTTGAAAGAAGAGACTGAAACAAGAGGAGAGGGTGATGTGTAGCGTATAGAAAGCATTTGGTGAGCACGGGAACAACGGGGTGACAGGTCTTGAATTTTCCTAAGGTTCTTCCTTTGAAAATAGTAGACATATTTATTATATTAACTAATATGGTAAATTTACTTTTTCAGTGCTTTACTCCTTCCCAAGCTAATTAGTTTGGTGGGGCAAGGTAGAATAAAATGTGTTCAGGAGATAAAACAATTCTACCCTGTACCTCACATCTGCAATGGATGAATAAAACCTTTTTAATTCACATAAAGCTTTCATTTCATTTCTTAAGTTCTACTCTGTAGCTTGAAAGACTGAAAATACTGAAGGGTAAGTTTGTCTTTCTTTTTTTTTTTTTAAATTTTTTATGTCCTTATTTTATTTTGAGAGACAGAGACAGAGAGTGAGTGGGGGAGGCAGAAAGGGAGAGACACAGAATCTGAAGCAGGCTCCAGGCTCTGAGCTGTCAGCATAGAGCCTGATGTGGAGTTCAACCCACATGATGTGCCATCATGACCTGAACCGAAGTTGGACACTTAAGTGACTGAGCCACCCAGGCACCCCGTAAATATGTCTTTCAATTGTTCTCTTCTTATTGATACAGTAAGTATGTATTGCTTGGATTCATTTCCTTCAAGACATTTACGATAGCTTAATATGAAAAATTATGTAATGGTACATACAGCAAAAAAATATTGAAAAGAACTATATTCATCCTAAAAGATAAAGCACTATCCTGTACAACACAAATATTTAGCTTTTTGGGGGGGGTTTACAGTGATAATTTTGAAAAAATCAGATATATGTATTCATTGACAATGTGTCTGTTTCTGGTATCTAACACATGTAAAATCTGTCTTTTAAATGTTGGATTTTCTGTATTAAGGTACACTGTATACATGAATTCAATGTTCAATGATATTTTAAAATTTTTTAATGTTTATTTATTTTTTGAGAGAGACAGAGACAGAGACAGAGCATGAGTCGGGGAGGGGCAGAGACAGAGACAGTGACACAGAATCCAGACAAGCTCCAGGCCCTGAGCTGTCGGCACCTAGCGCGACACAGGGCTGGAACTCCGGAACCAGAAACAGTGAAATCATGACCTGAGCCAAAGTCAGACCTTCAACCAACTGAGCCACCCAGGCGCCCCCAAATGTTACATGAATTTCGATAACTTGACACTCTTGTATAACCACCATCTTAGCCAAAATCTAGAGTATTTTCATCACCCAGAAAGGTCTCATTGAGCCCCTTCTCCTTCCTTATCAAAGGCCCCCAGTATAAGCTTTGCTATCTCTGAGACATCATGAAAATAGAGTAGTGTGTATGTGTGTATATAGATGTAACTTTTTCTGCTTATACAATGTTTATGATATCATCTATATTTTTTCTTATGTTAGTTTTTCTTAAACCACCTATAGATACTTCATGGTATAACATACAGGACAATTTGGTTATGTGTCTATTGAGGGACACTTGGGTTCTTTCCAGTGTGAGATTAATATGCACTAGCTTACTGTGAATGTTCTTTTACAACACTTTTTTAGGATATATCTTGTTATTTTTCTTAGATAAATACTTACCTCGGGTAGATGTATGTGTAACTTTCTGTGAAACTACACAGTTTTACGTAGTTATGCATTTTTTTCAAACACATTAGCAACGTCTGTGTTCTTGTTAACATTTATTAACCTAAAATTTTTAAACTTTGATTTCCATCTAAGATGCATATTATATTAAAATAAAGTTACATTTGGATGAGCATTTCCCAGATGAGGCAGATATTGAGTATTTGTCTCTGGATCTGCTTCTTGCCTGCTTATGAATCTTCTTTTTCAAGGTGCTGATTCAAGTCTTTTGCTCATTTTTAATTGAGCCATTTTTTAATGTATTTCCTTTACATATACTGGATGCAAAATTTGCAGATATTCCCCCTCTCCAGATGGTTTGCCCATAATATTAATTTTGATAAAGTTTAATCAATTTTTATATGCTTTGTGCTCTTTGCAAACTCTATACAATCTTTGGTGAACTCAAGGTCACAAAAATATTCTGTTTTCTCCAAGAATGTTTTTCATCATATCTTTTACATTTAAGTCTATGATCGAGCTCAGAAAAATCTATGAGTAAGAAAGATGCTTGTGTTTTTTTCTCATGTGGGTGTCCAGTTATTCCAACATCATTTAATGAAAAGATTACTCTTTTCCCAGTGAATACTTTGGCACATTTTCAAAAATAATTGCCCAAGTGTGTGTGTTTATTCTCAGGGATATTTTGTAATTTTTGTTGTGAAGGTCTTACATGTCATTTGTTATTTTTTTCCCAAGGAATTTATGTTTTATTTATTTCAGTGCACTGTTATCTGCTTTTAATATTTAGAAATGCTATTGGGTTTTCTCTACAGATCTTGATTTGAGCAACTAATAAATGAACTTATGAATTCTAGAATTTTTTTGTGTGTATATTCCTTTGGATTCTTGCCTAAGTAATCATGTCACTGGTGAGTGGAGATAGTTTTATTTTGTTCCTTTTTTTTTTATATGTACTTACCGTGTCTCTGCTTAAATTTCTCATGTGTAGTTTGGGGGGAGAAACAGAGAAAGTAAACAAAATATGAACTATCTAATATTTACACCAGGAAGTCACATTGCTCCTTTTGCTGATATACTAGTGTGGAGTTGAGTGCCTATGTTCTCTACATAAGCTGGTTTGGAAGTTTGTTGTAGCATTTTAAGATTCAGTTCATTAACTTCTCCGAATATTTTGAAGACAGGATCAGGGCATTCCCTTCATTACTGCCTGAAATCAAAGCCTCAGCAAGAAGGGAGAGTTTGCAAGGATGTACAGCCCGGCCATCAGGTTTCCAAGCCGTTTGAGATGTTTCTTTTCTGAATGCAGCTGTCAGCTTTTAACATCTCTGGAGAGGGTTTTGTTCCCTTGTTCTGTCCACAGCTTTCGGCGCCTTGAGAAAGCTCTGTTTTCCTGGTCTACCTCCATCTTTGCAGAGCCGCTCTCGGATTAGGAAAGTCCTCAAGGAGATGGCACTCCGTAACCTTGCCCTTGCCGGGCATCGGTGGGCACCGCCTGACATGTAGAGAAGGCTCCCCAGACGATATCTCTAAGCAATACTAACTCACCCTTAAGTTTTTTTTTTTTAAGAAAAGTGTCCACTGGCTTAGATGATCAGTGGGAGATCTGGGTGTGGTTCTGGTTGACTGTGGAGCGAGAGATTCTCTGGGTTCCCGTCTCTCAAACCAGCTTGTGTGGAGATGCGGAGAGTGGAAAGCGGGTCCCTTCCTCTCAGCCCTGGCACGTGACCCGTCCTGCAGCAATGTAAACAGCCAAGGGTCACGTCTATTTAAGAAAGGCTCCTCACCCCCTGCGTTGTAGTTTATTTTTTAGATGGATAGCACTTGCAACTCTCTGATGGGTTAAGCAAAGGAAGAAATCTATACTTGTTTAAGCCTGTTTAGCTTTTCGATTGTTGGAACGAGGGTGGAAATGGCATCTCTCCTAATTTTTATATCCTAACAATAAGTATAAGTCACAGTGCCTGACTTTTCAATGTATTCCTCGTGTTTCTTTTTTGAACTTCTATATTACTATAGGAAGGAATATTTATCTGTACCACGTAAATAGGTATCTTGAAGGACAAATTAATTATAACTAAAACCAGAATCTAAGAAAGACAAGAATCTTTTTCAACAATGCTATACTATATAGCTGAAGGTTCATACAGAATACAGTCAAGTATAGAAAATAAAAGTTTAATAAATGCAATTTTCCATTTCATGTTCCGCAGGAAAAAGTCATGTGGATATTGATCAAACTATAGGTTCCCTGTAAAAGAAAACTCTTCAATTAATAATTTTGTAGTTTTCTAAATTTAGAAATCTGATGGCACATGATTTTCCTTCTCTTGTTACATCCATTTCAGTTTTTAAGTAAAATATAAAATTGTGAACAAAGGCAAGCAAATCCAGAAAGTTGATCTAATTACACTTGAACCTTGAAAATACACAACTATAATACTTATATGTATAAATATATTTCAATGAGAAGCACAAAAACATTTGAGTATCTCTATATGCACATAAGCATGACACAGAATGCCTTTTAAAACTTTCTGACATAGTAAAAGATATTTGAAGTCTGTCTGCCTAGAAAGAGGCTCTTTTAATAAATGCAGTGAATGCCAAACAGCATTCTGTCCAGTTGTTGGAACATAAGAAGGAAATAATATTTGCCAACTAGACTCGGTAAAAGAGTGACAAAGGAGTAAATCAAGTGTCCTAACCCCACATTCACAAGGAGCCATCTGAAAGAAACGGCAGAAACAGAATGTCACGTGCCTGCACAGCAGCCAGTATGGAAATAGATGAGATCTAATGGTGAATTTATGGAATACAAGTAACTTACTTTCATATTAGCGTGTACCAGTGCATTTGCAAAAGGAATTCATGACACTTTAAAAAACAAAGCCTCCACAATTAATAGGAATCTTACGTAAAACATTATTTCCATGATAATAGTTTGATACCTGAGCAGACTTCCAAATGAGCCTGTTGTTCTTATATCCAGTTATTGTTAGTTCTTCATTTTATTTTTTCAAATAAAACAAATGTTTTCCTTGTGAGAGAAAGGGGAAACGAAGGCTCAGCCTTTGGAGTTCCTATCAGACCTATATTTTATGATTCCCTGGCTGCCTCCTTTGGCCTTATCCCATTTCTGTGCAGGTGAGGAATAGCGGTCACTGTCATTCTGTCACACCTCTTTGGTGGCACACCTCTTGCCCAGAGTTGTTTAGCAAACACAGTTGTCATGGGGTGAGCTGGGCCCTTCTTCTGATTCCCTCTACGTCACAGACTCTGCCGTTCATAGTATAGAACATGGTTGTCGTCTGACACAGATTCTAAAAAGAGGCAGAAATAAGATACATTTCCCAAGAGGAATGAACATCTGCTTAAAGAAAAGTACTAATTTCCAGTGCAGTAAAGAAACACATTAGCTAATTAAATTTAATGTGATCTTTGAAGTTTTAGGATTTGTTTGTACATATAGGAAATGGCTTCTTGCAAACATCAGGGTGGCATTGTCACAAATGCCACAGACTTCCCAACAGTCACAAAGCCACGCTACTGAGGTGACTCCGGCTAGATGAGTGATAATTGTCAGAGCCTGTCATTTGGAATCTTGCAAGAAGGCGTCTTTCAGAAATGTTATATGCCATTGTTACTGGCAGAAGACATTCTCATCTTGCAAAACATAGAGAGTTAGCTTTTCTATTGAAAGTGAAGTGTTTCTAAATGCCTCCAAGCTCACCTTCACCTTCACATTGGGCCCCTTCTATTTTCTTTATTCATGTGCTACGTGCCTAATCATTTTATATTGGATTATTTGTTTTCACATGTATTTTACTAAGTTGGTTTAGAACTTCTGGATTAAACTAATTTATTAAGTAAAAGTCAGCTAAATACCTGACACATAGTCACTGTTTATTTTAAGATTACCCAACCAATGAATGAAGAATGAACAGCCCTTCAAAGTGAAGTGTCTGGATATACAGTAAAACATATCTGGAGACCCAGATGGGTCCATGATGGTCTCATGTTCAAGTTCACTTGGGTCTATAGATGCTGCATTTTTCATGATCTTCAGAGTGATTTTTAATGGGGGTTATAGACCACCGGCACTGAGGGTGAGCTGTATTCATTTTTTTCTCTTGCAAATAATCAGTTTGCTTTGTTTGTGATATAGATATGGTGAGATTATTTGTACAGAGTCTTTAGTAATAAACCTTCTCAGTTAAAAAATAGTGACTTAATATAATACAGTGGAGAATATAATTGAATAATAAATAATTCTGTGAAACATATATTTTATGTCATTGAGATGAAGTTACCCATTCCCCAAAACCAAAAACAGAAAAAAAAAAAAAGAAAAAGAAAAAGAAAAGAATATTTAACATTTGCCAGCAAAGTAATGGAGCTTAAAGGGAAGTTTCGTTTAACGTTTTTTTCTTTTAAGTTTTTCTGGGGAAAACAAGAAGCACAGAGGAAGGAGAGGAAGGATAGTGTGATCAGTGGGTGGGGAACGTAAAGCTTTTCATTTCACTAGCGCAAATAATATTTTTTGTAAGAGAGCGGGACACAAAATTTTGTAAGTTTTTATTTAAAAAAACTACTTAAGTTAGCATTCCTCAGGTCTTATTGTTAATAATGTTGGTAAATGATCCATAATCTATTAAAAATTTTATTTATTTATTTTTGAAGGTGAAAGAGAGAGAAAGGGAGAGAGAGAGAGAGAAGAGAGAGAGAGAGAGAGAGAGAGAGAGATGGCACAAACTGAGGAGGGGCAGGGTAAGAGAGGAGAGGGAGACAGAATCTGAAGCAGGCTCCTAACTCTCACCTCAGACCCAAAGGGCAATTGAACTCACCAACTGTCAGATCATGAGAAACAGGAGATATGGCAGGAGCCGAAGTCAGAGAGCCACCCAGGCACCCCACCCCTCCATAATCTTAATTTGAAATAGTTGATTCTCTGAGAGCTCACTCACACTTACAGGATGATTCTGCATGTATTTCAAACATAATAGGACCCTACCATTTTTCTAAAGCCTCTCACTTTCCTCATGCCTTAATTTCACTCTTCTACCTCTGTTGTCTTAACCTTAATTCAGGGGTCAGCTCTCGGGACTGACTTGCACCAGCATTTACCCTGCTCTTGTTTTGTCAAATTCTCTTGGCGTTCACGACCCCGACCCCGGTTAAATAAAATTTCCACTGCTCCATACTCCAAATTAATGTGCCTGGAGCCGGTCATGGGTCTTATCACCATCCATTTGATAAACTAAGAGAAATCTTGGACTTTATTTTATTCAACCCCAGGGTGTTTCAGCGTCTAATTTTTTCAGCACCATTAGGGACCCAATATTTTGCAGATTTATAAAAGTGGCCTTATATCCATAAACGTAGCATGATTATTATGGTGACGAGGTTCCACAGCCGTTGTTTATACTTAGAAAGTTGGTTTCCCTTCAGTAGTGTTTGCCCAATGTTGATAGTGTTAAAAATGTTTAATATTTATTTGTTTTTGAGAGACATGAACATGAGCATGGAGGGCAGATCGAGAGAGAGAGAGAGAGACAGAATCAGAAGCAGACTCCAGGGGTCAGTTCAGAGCCTGACATGGGGCCAGAATTTACAAACCATAAGACCATGACCTGAGCCAAAGTCGGATGCCTAACCAACTGAGCCACCCAGGAGCCCCTTGATCATCTTAATCATTGTAAGTTTCAGTGTCAAGAGCAATATAAAACATGTCAAATCACAAACACTGAAAGACGTATATATTTAACTAATAAGTTATGCACATCATATGTTAGCATATTTTTGTGATGTGTTTAGGTCTTTTGCTAACAGTCTCTCAACCTGCTTTCACTGGGTGTTTTCTCAAATCGCAATTAGCCTGATAATTTCTCAAAAGTAAGTTGGTACTACATTCATTTTTAAAGAGACCATTTTGTATGACATCTGCTATTTAAAAAAAAAGTTTTACATTTATTTATTTTTGAGAGACAGAGAGAGACAGAACGCGAACAGGGGAGGGGCAGAGAGAGAAAGAGACACAGAATCTGAAGCAGGCTCCAGGTTCTGAGCTAGCTGTCAGCACAGAGCCCGATGTGGGGCTCAAACCCACAAACCGAAGTCAGATGCTCAATGGACTGAGCCACCCAGGCACCCCTGACATCTGTTATTTTTGATGCAATAATTTATTAAGACATTACTTAATAAATTACATTTCCAAATGTTTTTAATATTGCTAAGCAATTGAAATTCCTTTTGAAAATTTCTTGCTGCCATAGATTCTGTGGGCACAATAGATGATCTCAGACTCAGAGCACCCAGTATCTGTAAAGGGTTAGTTGAGATGAACATGTGAGTTGAAAGTTCAGGGTGAGGCCTAGAACATTCTGTGACATATAGGGTGGAAATGCCATTTTATTAGCTTGGAGGGCAAATTCATTGTTTTTCTGTTTTGTTGTTTATGTAAGCTGATCCCACAGCACTTATATACAGAGACAATATGACTTTTTAAAGAAAAAAAAAATCTTTGTACTATTTCTTTTATGGAGAAGTAGAGTTTTAATTTTTTGTTTTGTTTTGTTTTTTATTTATTTTTGAGAGACAGAGAGAGACAGCCTGAGAAAGGGAGGGTCAGAGAGAGGGAGACACAGAATCCGAAGCAGGCTCCATGCTCTGAGCTGTCAGCACAGAGCCTGATGCAGGGCTCGAACTCACAAACTGTGAGATCATGACCCGAACTGAAGCTGGACACTTAATCGACTGAGCCACCCAGGCACCTCAAGAAGTAGAGTTTTAAAGGCATCAGTTTATAACAGTATTGTACCAGTTCCAAATAAGATTTCTCTGTTTTTAACATTTTATTGATGTGGATTTAAGTGATGTATTATTTTAATATCCAAGTCCTAAATTTATATATATAAACCTATTTAATATATATAAATTTATGTTCTTTCTGATGACATTTTTACTAGTGTCTAATCTCCTAAATAAGAAAGAAATAGGGAATTTTATGAAAATATCTTAAGTATTAATTAACATTATATATTTCACAAGACACTTGTAAACTACAACACATATAATAAAACATAGTGTCAGATTCCTATTTCATCAGTAGACAGTTGCAGAGTGAAAAATTAGACTGTAACAAAACACACTATCTTGTAGGACTACATCCCACAGCTTCAAGCTACAAATTTCTTTTGCAAGTCATGTGATATTGGATAACTTTTATGATACTAAATTTCTTTGAAGGTTATCATTACTGGAGGTCTAAAACATCTTGGTGTTCATTGAAGCATTTTTTTCTACCTCTGTATATTCTGTTCCTATTAATAACTTGGAGAATTTTTTTTTTACTTTAAAACAACAACAAGCGGTGACTGGGTGGCTCAGTCTGTTGAGCATCTGACTCTTGATTTTGACTCAAGTCATGATCTCACAGCTCTTGAATTCAAGCCTGCATCAGGCTCTATGCTAACAGCTCAGAGCCTGCCTAGGATTCTCTCTCCCTTTCTCTCTGCTCCTTCCTTGCTTGTGTGTGTGCTCTCTCTCTCTCTCTCTTTCTCTCTCTCTCAAAAGTAAGTAACATTTAAGAAAATAAAATAACAATAACATTATTATAAAATCTGAAGAGAAGCATCTCTTTTTGCTCATTGAAACTAGCACTACCGCGTCTGCTTTTGCCCAATGAAAAACCAACAGAAATAAAAGATTAAACTATATTTATAAAATTAATAAAAAAATTAGAACCATACTCGGAAACAAGTCAGATTAGTAAGCTAGAATAACAAATAGTTTTTAGTTACTAGAAGGCAACCATCAGCCAGTAGATGCCAAGATCTTGGAAATGTGGCCTCAGATACTCCTGGACAAAGATCCTTTCTTCGCAGCCTGAAATCTGTAAGAATTTCTGTGTGAAGAAAAGTTCTTCCCATCGGGATAAGGAAGCTGCGGAGGGGCTCACTTTCTCCCCAGTGTCATCGTCAGGGAAAAAAACAGCAATAAGCACTCCACTGCAAACCCTTAAAACCCAACACCGATTCCAGCCGTGCTCAAGGGTCCTGCTGTACACTCCTCTGTGACCCTCAGCCGAGAAACCAAAATGAAAACTTGGCCAGGTGCAGAGAAATGCATCTCAAGAGCACTGGTTAAAAAAAAAAAAAAGAAGAAGTCTTCTATTTAATTTTCTATTTAGATATTTTGAGTATATGGGGCAAACGGTTCACTATACTCCTTGGGGGTAAAAGCCAAAGCAATCCTAAATGAAAAGAAAATTATAGGAAGAAAAAGATACTCAAAAGATTTAATTACAAGAGGTAGTAGAATACGTTTCATTCTCTTCAATGGATATATTGAAATAGTAACAAGGAGACTATAACATACATGAACTCAAAATTATTAAGAGACAAAAGAAACTAATAAAAAACTCACTGTATTTAGAAAAAAGAAGGAATGTCATCCATCAAAAAGTTTGTTTTGCATCAAAAAGAGTTGGAGGAACTATATTTTGTGGTACATGGAGCTTGATATTGTAAATGGTATACAGTTTCAGAGATACTGTTTAATATATAATCAAAATGGTATATTATCAAGGCTTTTCATAAACACAAAGAGAGAGTATCGAATTCCAAACAAAACTTCCTGTACAAAGTCACAGTGTTTCACAGATGCAAACACATGGCATTCAGAAACCTTCAGATACAGGAGGACTTTCATCTTTCAGAAATCCGGTGATGACATTGTGTTCCTTCAGGAGAGTTAATCATTCTTTCTTAAAAGGCAAATTTAATTATGTTTGTACCATTGGTATGTATTTATTTTATTTTGACATTAATACTTCCCCAAATATTTAAATACACATATTATCTGCAAAACTACATTACATTTTCCACAGACTACCATCCCTGCTCTTTGACAGCTTCTTTTAAGCACAGTAACTAAATACTTTCTTTTGTTTTTATTTTACATGACGAAAATGATTTGGGTAACACTGAAGATTTTAGTAAGCAAGTATAAACACATTTCAAAATGTGGTATGGAAAGTTTTCCTGAAGATTCTGTGACATAAAGCTGGTTTCTTCTGCAAACAACGTATAAAAATATTTGCACAATATTGTGGTTCGCAATGCATTGCCTCATAATATCCCATTTCATTTTAAAAACAGGGCTATGAAGGAAATGATTCAACAGTTTGATTTAGCTGTTAAAATAAAAATATTATTAAAAATCAATGCAAAAGTAAGAGGACAAGGAGGAAGCCATATTGGCTGTTGGAAATAGTGAAAACAGAGGTGTGATGACTCACTTGAAAACTGACAATAAAAATCCTTTAGTAACTTGATCCTTTAGTAGCCTCTGAAGGTAACTTCTTCTCAAATAATTAATTGAGATAAATACTCAGGAGCTTTTGTAGTGCATTCAATCACCAATGTTAGTAAGAGTTAATGAAAGCCCAAATTATCATCGCTGTTTAATCTTTTTGCTCATAGAAACATCATGTGTTGGATTAAATCTTCAAATTGTTGCAAAACCATGAGAAGGAATTCATGGAAAGCGAAAATCAGCGATTTTACACAGCTCCAACCATTCTGGCTTAGTGTGGAGGGAAGGACAAGGCACAGCTCCCCACTATTTGATTATCTGTGCATTTATCATCTGTCTTGTGTGCATTTTCCTCTGAACGCCCTACAGAGGACTGTATAACTAAAAGGTTTTCCATTATATGTAATTTTAAAGAGCACAAATGGTATGCCATCATATACAATGTGAGAAAAATTATGACCATCACCATCTTGTCTCCAGAGAGATTCACACTTAGCTTTAATTTACTCCTAGAAAGCCTGGGACAGACATCCTTGAGAGTTTTCCGAAGATCATGGGTAGAGAAAGGTCAAGCTTCCCACTACACCAAAAGAAATATGTCAGCTTTTGCAGATTGTACGTATTTTATGCCCACACACCATAGACTTGACTGTCAGGGAGGCACAGTGCCCAGGACACAAAGACCATGATCATCTTCCTGTTACAATGTCTCTCCTTCTTTATCTTAAAATTGTAGGCATTTCTGAATTTCTAGAAATCTTCTGACTCCCATTGACACAGAATAGGAATGGCAGGGAATGCAAGCCCTAGTGCATTCCTAGTGATAGGAAGCCTAGTGTTTCAGAGGTTTTTGGACATAAGAAAAAACAGCACAGTCGAGTTGTTCTCCGGATAACATGGATGGGAGATTTCATATAAAGGGACAGCATCATCTATTATCTGGCTCTTGAGAAACTTGCTCTTTGATTTGCTTCTCCTGGTATCTATGCCAGGATCATGGGCAAAAATACTGTCTCTTCATGTAATTTCATTGCTCGTGCCGGTGTTAGGGGAGGGGGTTTCCTTCATTACCAGGCGGGCACTGCCACCACCATGGGCAGAGTCAGTCTGGAAACGGAAGAGGAGGAAGGCTCTTAATAAGCTCTAGACTTGTTGCCTCTCATCTCTGAGTTTCTCTTTCAGGTGTTCTGACTTTGCCAACCTAATCTCACTCTTCTCCCTCACGATGTCCAGGCAATGATGGAAATGAAACTTGAACATCTTAGTCTCAAAATAGCAAATTTGTTGAATGGTGGGCTCATTTTCTAACTAGATAACTTCTGTGACTTTAGAAACTCTTCATTTCTATTCGGAAATTATTATTAGGCACATTTGATAATTATGTATTTGGTATTTGTTGTGTACCAGTCGCTGGGATGCTAGGAAACTGTGGTGAACATGTCAGATGAAATTGTGCCCTAATGGACCTAAAATTCCAATGAGGGATAATTAATAATTAAAATGTATCAGTTCAGGAGGTGATCAATGTTACAAAGAAAAGCACTCATATTAACGTGAGGAGTCTATTTGCATAATTATATCAAAATGTCCTTGTATGTTAAAAAAATTTTTTGAGGGGGTGAGCCCTGAGTGACTCAATTGGTTAAGTGTCTGACTTCAGCTCAGGACATGATCTCACGGTTCGTAGATTTGAACTCTGCATCAAGCTCTGCACTGACAACGCAGAGCCTGCTTGGGATTCTCTCTTTCTCCCTCTCTGCTCCTCCCTTACTTGCATGCATTCTCTCTCTCTCTCTCTCTCTTTCTCTCTCTCAAAATAAGTAAGCTAAATGAAACTAAACTAGTTTTTGCTACTATATAATAGTCCAATATTTCAATAAGCTTGTCCTTTTAGTTGGGAAATGCATTATTCTAACTGCCAAATGCATGTGATGCCCCAATTTGAGAGTCAATTGGGATACCCCGATTTGGGTCAGGAGTGAGCTGACCCCAAAACCCAGAGCCTGCAGGCCTCATGCTAATCAATGTGGTTTCCAAAGCTTCCTTTGAAAACAATTGTTCAAGTAGTTATGATGGGGTCCATTGTGCCCAATTGGTATGACATAATTTACTAGAAAGTTAAGAATTAAAACATCCCATGGGGATTTTCCCATTTCTGTGGGTCAGGAGTTGACTTGGCTTTTGCTGAACTCTGCTCAGGGTCTCCCAAGACAACAGTCCAGGTATTTTCACTTGACATTCTTGTTGACTTCTAGGTTAAAGGGCTTTTGGCAGAATTCAGTTCCTTGTACCCCTTACAGGACTGGGGTCCTCCACTCAAGGAGGCTGCCTGCCCTTAGCTCCTGACCACGTGGGCCTATCTGTAGGTAGTCACATGATGACAGCCTGCTCTGTAGGTCAAGACGAGAGTCTTTCTTTCGGGTCCCAAGTCTAGAGTCTAAGACGATGAAATCATGGAGGGGATCTCTCCACACCATTGCGATAGAATGCCCCATCATCACCTTTGCTGTGTTCTATTAGACGCAAACCCCAGGACCCCGCCCAGTCCAGAACGGGGGTTGGGGGGGTCACAAAAGCCTGGACACTGGGGTGACAAGAATTATTGACCACCCTCGGGTCTGTCTGCCATTTAGAGTATTTGGGAAGAATAAATAAGGCAATCTTCCTTTTTGTAGTTCTAACTCAAGGTCAGGTACTAAAACACCACAGTTCTTCAGCAGGTACCAAATTGCTCTAGTTCATAACATTAAAAAGCAAGCCTTCAGTTCAAGGTGCTTAGCTCAGCCTGAGTTTGTTCCTTTTCTTTTTTCAGACATCATTTTAGAAATATAACATGTAGAATCATGTGGACAATGGAAAGGGAAGACAGCATTAATATACGAGATTTTAGTTTAAGCTTTAGTATAAGAGATATTTCAAGAAAGTAAGTAAAAATGCAAAATCAAACAAAAAAGGCAAGGAATCTGTCAGGCTCCAACAAGATATTTGTGGGGTCTTATTTTAAAAAATTGAACTATAATCTTCTCTAACATACTCTATTTTGATCTTTAATTATGTTAGCAACCATGAACTAAGGAATAATATTTTTCACTAAATCTTAGCCTGAGTGGCAATTTTCAAACAACAAACTACATTATATTAGCCATAAAAGTTGTATCTATTCACTAGTGATTATCTACAAAGTAGCGAAAAAATAAATACATACAAAAAACAAATTAGTCAGCTATAAATCCTTCACTCAAAAACAACCTCAACATTTTATTGACTACAGTTAGGGTTCTTTATTCTTATTAATCCTCATGTATTTTGAGTTCATAGTGCAAACATAATCATTTTTTGCTGTATGGCATTACAAATATTTTCATGCACTAAACAGTATTGTTTGTAGTTATTCAATAGTCTGTGTTTGATAATACTCAAATTTATGTAAGTGTTTTCCTATCACTGCACATTTAATGTTGTTTCTAGTTATACATTTTCAAATTAAGTTGTAACAATCTTTGCACATTATATAGATTCTTTAAATCGGTTGTAGAATGTAAATAGCTATTTCAAGGGGCACCTGGGTGGCTCAATCACTTAAGGATCCCACTCTTGATTTCAGCTCAGGTCATGATCTCAAGGGTCATGGGATGGAGCCCTGAATTGGGCTCTGCACTGAAAGCTTGGGATTCTTTCTCTTTCTCTCTCTGAATCTACCCTGCTCATGCTCACTCTCTATCTTTCTCCCTCCTTATTTCTCTTTCTCTCTCCCTCTCCATAAATACAAATTTAAAAATGTTTCAATAGCTTCATCAAGTTCCTATCCAATGTTCCTAAGTTACTTTTCTAAACTATGAAATGTACTTACGCCCACAAAATAAAAGATCTGCCTTCTAGAAGCAGTGCCACAAGCATTATTATTTAAAAAGCAGAGCCTGGGGTGCCTGGGTGGCTCAGTCAGTTAAGCATCCGACTCTTGATCTCAGCTCAAGTCTTGGTCTCAAGGTCTTGAGGCTCTGTTCTGGGCATGAAGACTCCTTAGAAACAAACAAAACCAGGAGAGCCTCACTTAGAGAAAGGAACAACAGTGTATCTGAAATAATTGGTATTGTTTCAATCACTGGTAAGATTAAACTTTTCAAACTTGAGTCTACTGTGGCTGTAATTGTCATGAAGAGTGATTATCTGGCTATCTGGTGTCAGCCTTTCCTCTCAGAGTTTTTCCTACAAGGACCGTAGTTCCTGGTGCCCTGAGTGCCACTCCAGTAGTCATCCGGCATTCTCCCACTTTGTGTGTGTGTGTGTGTGTGTGTGTGTGTGTGTGTGTGATCACTGATGTGCAAAGGGGAAAAGAGGTTGCCTACAGCACACCAGCACCAGAAATTGGCTCTGTGTCCCATTGCCTATGGGCACGGGGTCCTAAATTCATATTTCAACCCAATTCTATTAAACTTTGTAGAGACTGGCGTTTCTTTGGATTCTCCTCCACTGATAGTTCCTTGTGAGTTTCCATAATTTTCTCCATCTTTATAACAATGGGGGGCAGGGGAGGGATGGCATCAGTAGTTCTGGTCAGAAAACACAGAAAATGGTGTTTCCTTTTCTAGTTAATAAGAAGCTTACATTCATCATTCTATTTATATTTCCTCCCCACTCTATCAACTCATTGCTCTACTTTTTTAAATTTCTTTTTTTCAGGAGAAAGAGACAGAGTGCAAGTGGGGGAAGGGAGGGGCAGAGAGAGAAGAAGACACAGAATCTGAAGCAGGCTCCAGGCTCTGAGCTGCCAGCACAGAGCCTGACGTGTGTGTCAAATCCATAAACTGTAAGATCATGACCTGGGATGAAGTAGGATGCTTAACTGGCTGAGCCACTCAGGCGCCCCTATTCTATTTTTTATTAGTAATTATCACCTCCTGAAAGATCTAGTTTATTTATTTATTATGTTTATCAGTTACCATTCCCTAAACAACACTAGAATTTACCTCTAATCCATGGCTGGGATTACTGTTTGTTTGTTTGGGGTTCTTGACTGATATCAGATTGTAGAATTGCACCCACATGATAGGTGGTCAGTCCCTTACACCTATAAGGAGCACATGTATGAATTTAAATGTTGGCAAATGATAGATAATCAATTCAGAGTACTTTTTATGTAAAGGGTAAAACATCAGGTGTATGCTGGGTCAGTGATAATGGGTGCTCAAAACTTTGGTTGAGTGAAGAAATGAGTCTATTAGTGAATTAATTGTTTTTGGAAATATCGCAGATTCCCATCTGATGGGAATTTCATTACCCAGATATTTAGCCTAATTTCCCAAGACTCGCTAGTGTCAGTTTCCCCAATTCCAAGGATCAGTTAACTGGCCATAATAAACTGTCTTTACTCGTTATACATGTCCAACTGAATATAAAGAAAGTGACCTCCAAATGTAAGAAACATAGTAGAAAACATCAAGCACGTAATTTCACTGAAATTTCCTTACTTATATTTTCACTTAATAAACTTTCATTACAAGTGTATATCCTTTGTAGACTCTGTCTATAAGTATCACGTTAAAAATAAAACATGCATGCAAATTTTGAAAGCGAAGTGCGTAGGTGATGTCCTGGGTGGGTGGGTAAGGGGACCTCTGTGCTTTGACCACCATGTGCCAACAAAGAAAGAAAATCGGTATGCAAAAAGTGTTCCTATGGAACCTGGAAAATCTATTTTAGGAGCTGAGAAGCCAGTCAGAGCCATTCCAACAGCTCTGTTTCTCATTCCGACTTTCTCAAGTCGAGATTCTGCAGATTGGGTACCCCAGGATTCGCCAGTCTTAGGGTACATAGGACTTGATGTGAAAAAAGAATCCCACTGTTCAGAGGCAAAGGCTTGTCAGAACAGAACCAACATTTTTTTTTCCTGCTTTCTGTGTAATATAACTTAAGACTAGGAAAACACACACACACACACACACACACACACACACACACACAGAGGCTATTTTTTCTTCCCGAGGAAAAAATAAGTCAAAGCTCTTAAAATTCTCCAGTGAGTTTTGGCTCACCAGCAGTGTTTAGTTGATTCCCCACGGCTACCCTTACTTTTCCTGACCCAAGTTGCATTTCCTAATATCCTCTGCTGAGCCACGGTGCTCCCAACTGAAAATTCAATAGTGAAGGGAAAGAACATTCTATTGAATACTTATAAACAGTGAGCAGCTCATATCTTCATCATAAAGACACATTTGTTTGTGCATTTATGACTTCCTTAGAATATTTTTGTCCATCCTCTTTGAATTGCAGGACACTTGGGAACTTTGGAAAGCAGGGAAGACGTCCATCTTTTCTCCAGAACAAAATGTTTCACCTTGGTGGTCAGACACGAGCACACGTGTTTGGAGTGTGTGTGCCTAGCGGTAGACGGATCCAATAGATCCGTGAGATTTTGCAAAGAGAAAATGCAGTTCCTAGAGTTTGACTCTAAATGAAATGAGGTGTAAGGCAGACAATTCTTTAAATAAACTCAGGGACACAGATAACAGATGACTTCAAGTATAGAGGACACTTCTCTTTTTCATAATTTATTTTAGAACATTTCTAAAGAGAGAGAGAGAGAGAGAGAGAGAGAGAGAGAGAGAGAGAGAGAGAGAGAACCTTATACACTTACTTTAGCTGAGTGCATATTGTAATTGCAGCCAGCCGTCGCCTGGAGAAAAGCTACTGAGGAACCAGACTAAGCGACACCTCTTCTCATTATGGGTTATTTCCTCTTAAATGTGTTATTCGTGTAAAGTGAGAAAATTTCCACTTTTGTATAGACTGTGTTTACTTCTTTTAATAGAGTGCACTCAGAGCCCTAACAAAAGAGTGAGCATTAGCACTCACATTTCCTCCCTGTGTTTGCTCTGTGGCATTTCCGAGCCGATATCCTGCCGCTGTGCTCGCTGTGCTCCGTGGGGAGCACTTCAATATTGCTTTCTCTCCCTTAGTAACACTTAGCGATCACACGTTGTGCAAAGCTTCCTAAAACCAGTACAATGAAGAGCAACTCAGGACTCCCTCTTTCCAGCCTTCTCTTATCTATGGGTGCATTTTAAAAACTATTTTGGCAAACATTTCTATTTTAAATTAAAATGAAAGAATTTGTGCTATCTTTGGTTTTGGAGGTATATTTGTTAAATTGTTTTAAAATGACCATTAGAGACGTAATTAAATACAATGTTAACTATGTTAACAGTACTCGGCAAACCTGGATTCTCTCAAAATATATTGATGTAAGTTAAAATAGCATAGAATAAAAGGAACCATCCAAGCTACATAGAGAAATTGCCAACATTCTATCAAGTTGATAAAATCTAGGTAACTTGATTTATAATTACTCATGTGTTAAATAAAGCATTTCCCTTTTAGAGTTTTCGTGCAATCTCGCAAAGAGAAGCAGTATTTTCAGGATCATTTTGTATCACGCTTCTCCTGAACTAAGGCACATTTCTTTTTAAAATAATCGACTTCAGTTTTCCTGAAAAAGTTTAGCTTCATCTTGACATTTTTGGATTGAATACAAGGGTTTTAAAAGGTAATTGGTTCTTGCGGTGTTATTTTTGGAAGAAAGATAGAAAAATGTAACGACAATTCTCACATTAATTGCACAATGTAGTAAATGTTACAAATCTGAAGAGACCCATGTACTGAGTGAGACAGTACAAAAGCTAGTATTTCAACACTTACAATTACGTCTTACAATTGACAGTGTTGTAATTAATCCCAACCTTATCTTGCCCTAATATTTCTATATTCTTAGGAAGAAGATATATGTTTTTAAACCTTATGCCATCTAATTTTTCATTTCCTACATACATATGGGTATGTTTGAAGAGAACTGAAATGTTTTAAACTTTTAAAGTGATTCTTTTATCTTTTGGCCTGATTATACCATTTCCGTTGGGATACCTCTGAGATCAACATGTTGCAATTTACTTTCTTCTTATCACATGTTTCCACTTATGTTTCTAAGTAAATATACAATGTGATGAAATCTATTAAACCAAGATGAGCTATATCTACATGTTATCAATAGGTGACAGCTTTGAACTGGTGTCTTTATTTTCAGTTCAGCTGGTGATATATTTCCTTTTATTATATTAAAAAGAACAATTTTTAGGCACAGGCTTTTAAGCCCTTTGATCAATTTTTTTCAGTAGTTTCAACTGCTCAGTGATTAACCTAATGCACAGTTCAGATAATAGTGAAAAATCTTACATAGAGTATTTTATCAAACCTCAGGAGTCATCCAATATCATTATTAAATTATGCTAAGACATCATCAAATATTGTGCAAAGTACTTTAAAGCCCTGCAGGGGAATTTCTTGGGGAATGCTCTCTAGCCCTATTTTCCTCCCATTGATGTTTAACTTAATTTTTACCTGTGTACACCATGAGGGTCCTAAATGTATTTATGAGATCCGAGCCTATGGAACAGTACAAGCAATAGCAGCATATTTAGTAGCTCATAAGTTCAAATCTGCCTTCCATAAATCTAAATGTACTGGAAGGTTTGCTCTCCTCCACGTTAGCAACTTTTAGGTGGGAAACAAAACAAAATAAACAGGGTCTTCACTCTGCCCTTTCCCATTTGTGCTGGAAGCAGATGTTAATATTTTATATACGATTTTTGTTAACCAGTAATTGGCAATAAAGACCAAATAATTTACTGTTTCAAGATTCCTCAGTGTTAACTAATTAAACCAGCAGCAGACCTGGAGCCCAGGACAATGGCGAACTTTCAGATGAATTAATTTTATGGAAGACCAGCTGAGTAATTGGACTCCAATTACAGGGAGTTCAGCCCCGTCATCACCTTCATATATAATTAAATTCAATTGGTTGATACAGCTTCTATTTTTATGGGGCCACTTACCAGCTTTTTGAACCCCACTGTGACTTTGGATTCAGGCCAATCAATTATTAGTCATTTCTCTTTCAAATGGAAATGCCCTGGATTAGTCATATTTTCCATAATGGCCACATTTAAAATATCTCTCTTTTAGCAAGTTGTGGTATATTCGAATCTCACTTTTTGATTCTGCACAGAAAACATGTTCATGTTGAAGTATAATAAGATGAACACTGACGAGACCAGGCGCTATGGATTTGAAGTCTCACTGAGATGCCCTTCTGTAGCATGTCATCTGCCGATGGATTTTATACTCGTAGAAAACGGCAGGATGAACTTTTATGTTTTATTTGCTTTTTTTTTTTTTGGCAAAAACTCATTTGGAAATCCCTTTTCTTATTATTCCAGAGTATAAGCTATTTAATTCTCTTGAAAGAAACCTATTTTGGGAAGTACGTACCGATGTTATAACAAATATATCCATTCTAATATTTTTGTTGAAAGTTCCTCTTGTATATTTTAGGGTAGATGGGTGGATTATGAAGTCGGTTCTGCAGGCACATAAACTTTTGTGGTTTATGATCAGAAATATATAATTAGTTGAAAGTATATTTGTAGGGCAATACACTTTAAAGGACATATGATTTATTGGCATTTGTTAATTATTCTGAAAGTTTATATTTGCTCTGTTTGTCTAGAAACACATTCTTGATACAAGAGGAAATACTTCTTTAACAATAGAAATTATTTGAGGGGAGTATTTTTGTTCAATCTAATCTAATCTGTTAAAAAGATATAATTTATTGAGCAAACGCAAAAGAATTCTTTCTGGTCTTATCATCAATCACAACGAAGTACAAATTACTGCACTGATAAGGCAGTTTTGACTATCCTATAAATAGCATAGCTGTTCTTATAGTGATTTTTTGACCCTGTATCTTATCAGGGGTAAAATAAAATTTAATAGAGAGGTGGTACTCTTCAAAATTCGAGATGATAAAATTAATTCCATTCCCATTTGAACAAAAGGGAGGCCATCACTTCACAAGAAAAGAAGTTGGAGTGGCAAGAGAATGGTCTGAGATCAACTCAAGAAAAAAATGTATTTCAACCAAACAATGTAGATAATGGAAACAGCACTTTATTTTGTTGCCAATAGCTTTAGTTTGAAAGGTTTTGAACACAATTGGAAGTTTCCTTTTCTACCCTCTTTTTTTGGCTCAATTTTGTGAGAAAATTCTGAGTTAGAATTCAGCAAATTAGGGAAAAGGAAGTGAAACTTCTCAAAGACACATAAATTGTAAATGATAGGATAATAATTAATATTCCTCTCCAGACGGTGAAAACTCTGCATTGTAAGGATAATTTTCATTTAGCGTTACTCAAAATTACAAAAGTGACATCTAATCATGCCAATAATTGAAACTACATATAATTATGTAAAAATAGTTTATAAATATATATAAAATAGTTTGTATGTAGTTTATTATATATGTATATATAAGCTACATATATATATGATGCTAGATACCTAATTAACAACATAAGATGGAAAATTTTCTATTTTAATCTAATAATGACATATTATAAAAAACATATTTTCTAAAGAAGATAAATTTAATAGTCTATCACTCCTAATCCTCATCTTCATTCATGTAATTTAGTTTCACATTATATGAACAATTACACTAGAAAATATTCTAAATATTTAGCAGAGTACACCGGGTCATTTCTTAACACTTTTATCCACGTTTGCTCTTGTCTATTTGAAGATAAATTTAAAAAATCATTCTGATAAGGATATATTTACAAAGAAAAATGTCCTCACTAAATTAATATTTGTTATACAATAGTAATTTTCTTTAAAAAATGTTCTTATTGGATTATGTCTCATAGAAATGGGAACTATGGGGCTCCTGGGTAGCTCAGTCAGTCAAATATCCTACTCTTTTTTTTTTTTCTAATATTTTTAAATGTTTATTTTCCTTTGAGAAAGAGAGAGAGAGAGAAAGACATGGCATATGCAGGGGAGGGGTAGAGAGAGACAGAGACACAGAATCAAAAACAGGCTTCAGGCTCTGGGCTGACAGCCCAGAGCCCGACAAGGAGCTAGAACTCATGAGCCATGAGATCATGACCTGAGCCAAAGTTGGAGCCCAACCAACTGAGCCCCCCAGGTGCCCCAAGAATCTGCCTGTTGATCTCAGCTCAGGTCGTGATCTCAGGGTTCATGGGATGGAGCCCCATGTGGGGTTCCTTGCTGGGAGTGTGGAGCCTGCTTGGGATTCTCTCTCTCTCTCTCTCTCTCTCTCTCTCTCTCTCTCTCTCTCTCTCTCTCTCTGCCCCTTCCCTGCCTGTGTGCTTGCACACTCTCTCAAAATAAATAAATAAACTTAAAAAAATAAATGGGAAAATTTGTATGTATATCTGTACAGAATATATCTGTAACCCACTCACTTTCACCCGGTACAGTGGACAAAAGTAGCTTGTAATAGCCTTTGGTAAAAATGGAAGGTTTTGCTTTCTCAGGAGTCTGCACTATGGTACTCACATTGCCGCTCCCCATAAACATCCACAGGAAATCCTCAAGAGCCCAATGGGAAGGCTGTAGCATTCTTCTATGAACACTCAAGCATGTCAAAGTCTTCCTGGGTAGAGACTACAGGTCGCACATTACAAAGAACGCCCCCGGAGTCTTTCACGAAGTAAAACTTATCTACTTCCTAACACAACTCCATACTGAGATAAGGGAATCAAGGCCGTCGACAAGTAATTCACAGTCCGATGAGAGAGCTGAGTCCAACCCAACTCTTCCATTCTAAAGTGGAATGTCTCCATTATCCACTTTGTAGCATTGGGAAAATAAGCAAAGTTCTGCACCGTTAGAGGGCTGACGGGAGGAAAACAAGCTCCACTTCCTTCCTTGGAGACTCCTCTTCCGGTTCTCCCTACCCTGTTTGACGCATGCGTGAAGCTGCAGGGAATGCAGAGCATGACCCTGTAAATTACCCTTCCCGCTTGCATTCGGGGCTCAGACCGCTGGAGAATGATCTCCTCTGAGCCCACCGGTGTAGACTACACCACCTGCCCTCCGACATCTCCGAGTGCTCCTCGGTTCTTCTGCCAGTGATCCACACCAGATTCTGCAACAGTGTCTTTAGGACGAGTCTGAGGTGGCCATTGGCATGAAAACATGAAGTCCACAAGGAATCCATTATACAGATTCTTAATGAAGTGCAGAAGCGACATGAACGAATCATAAAACCTCTGCAGTCTTAAAACACATTACTTTGTGACTGCAAATAAGTAGATTGAGGGTTGATTAGTAAATTTTTCTGAAAACTGGAACATCTATAAAAGGGGCAGTGATTAACCATCTCCAGATTTTTAACAATATTTTTTATTTTCTGAATTACAAATACTGCCTTCGTTGCATTTTGTTGCATGTTTTACAGCTAAGCAAGAATTGATAGTATTAAAACCAATTATTTTAGAGATAAGGAAATTGAACACGAAAGAGAGAGAACATATCTATACTTGGTCAGAAGATTTAGTCTAATGTTCAAAGTTTTACAAACAATAGTGTTAATTCCCCTTTACTTTTGTAACTCCAAAAATCATTAGCATCTCCTGTTTTGTGTTCACATTTGCCATGTAATACTTAATATTAATATATCCTGGGGAATGTTAGCCTATTGTGGTAAAGACTTTTACATAGATTTTTTTTTTAAACTGAGTAACTCCATGATGAAGATATTTGTGTTTTCTTTAAATCTAACCTTTTGCATGGGGGTAAAAAAGGTGAAGCTGACTAAAGTGGATACTCATATTTTGGGAAAGAACATGTTCATGCACTCAGGAATACTATCAAAACTTTTCTGAAACATGTCATCAATTTCCACTATGATATTTGATTTTTTTTCTACAGGAAGCAAACCAAAAAAGGAATGAAGAGTGATTTTAGGCAAATCGGATAAGCCTTGCCTAAATCGAGGCGAACCAAGAGGAATACTCTCATCACGTAAGATACGAAACACAAATACTTACTATTCCAAGTGTCCATTTGCTGTTGTGAAATCAATGCAGATCTGTTTTTCACTTTGGGACCACCGCAAGCCACCCGTCTCCTGGTTCACAAAAAGGGCTCCTGATCACAGGCAGGGAATGAACTTTGCCCTCCCTGGGAACTGAATGAGCTTTCAGGTGTCATATAAGTGAGGAGATGGTGTCAGAGGATACTTTATCGACAGAGTCTGTCTGTCTCTGCCGCGTCTCTACGACGTGTTTAACTGAGATGCTCAGACCCCTCCGCCAGCACTCTTCTTCGCCTGCAGTACAACAAAAGCCTGTGTGTGCCCGTGGTGTCAGCCTTACGAAGTGCATGCAGAGAGCGCTTCCTGGGCAGAGAAGCACATCAATAACCCAGTGGGGAGTGGCGCGGACAGAAGGTAAACAGGGTCAGTCAGGGAAAGCCCGGTGGGTGGCAGGGCACAGATCTTCAGCCACAATAAAGAGAATGACATCAGAGGGCTTCATCTTCTTTTTAACCTAAATTCCCAGTTATTAACGAACGCATAACATCATAGAAGCACAACAAAGGAAGGGCCGTCTGGCAGATGGCATCTAAATGGCAGACTGGGGTCCCCGGTGCCCGTTGTGGGACAAGGGTTATTCAGCTTGAGGAAAAGGGATACAGAAACACTCCAGTCTAAGTAAATATTACTCAGCCATGCGTACCACGAGGCTGGCCCAGACTTCTCCTATTACCTCGCGGGTACATAAGAACCCCACACGAGATTTCCAAATTTCTGGGGATAACGTCTCCGTCAAGAGCTGGCAAAACGAAAATAATCTTGTGTAGCCATCGCGTGTTCAGCAACGCTTGCTTTGTTTTATTTTGTGTTGTTTTGTGTTAGAGCCGAGCAGGAAATCATTAGTTTTGACTTCAACTGGATTTAATGAGACTTTATTGCAAGACGGTTCCTTTGATATTCATCTTAAATCAAAGAGATATACCCTGATTATGTTTCTATGCGAGCTATAAAATCAAGGGAAGGCATCATTGGGAAATGATAATTCTATATATTGAAAGAAATTCCATGACTTCACAAAGCATTTTGGCATTATAAAAAGAGTCATGTCTGTGAGAATTCCAGGCTCTTTTTCTGGATTTTACTTAGCTAGGGAAGGAGCATAACTCTTCAGACATGTGCGTTATAACAGAGCTAAGGGGGGTGCCATAGCCACAAAATACTGTTGTATCAGGTCAAGTGTGAGCTTCACCCTATTAATTTATGTTTACAGCACATAAAGACTTACTTTGAAGTATTTATTTTGAAGTATCTGAAAAAAATTTACAGAATATTTTAATGGAAGGCAGTCGGGCTGAATTTTCCTTTTTTAAACAAATTTTTTAACATTTTTATTCATTTTTGAGAGACAGAAAGAGATAGAGCATGAGCAGAGGAGAAGCCCAGAGAAAAGGAGACACAGAATCCAGAGCAGGCCCCAGGCTCTGAGCTGTCAGCACAGAATCCGTCGCGGGGCTTGAATCCACAAACTGTGAGATCAAGACCTGAGCTGAAGTCAGACGTTTAACCAACTGAGCCACCCAGGCGCCCCTCAGGCTGAATTTTCTAACACCGGTTATAAAATCACTACTCCAGTAATCCACTCAAGTACATGTGCATCTGTGAAATATGCAAACAAAATCTCACCACTCCATTAATATGATAGACAAGTAGTAATCAAAATGATTTCTCCATACATCTAATAAAGAGTTTTTGAATAAAACGCTTGGCTACATATTTACTTTTATACCAAAATACTATCACTTTGTTTCTTATATTTTTAAATATAGTAAAGTATTATAATAACACTATCTCTTGGGGAAACAATGCCATTATTTTATAGAACAATCTTGTCCTGTCAGGTTTTTACTACGTTAAGTGGAAAAACATACCCATGTTATATTCAAATGCATGTAATAACAGTAAGCTTAATAACCTAGCTTTTCTTTATTAAATCCATACAGGATATTTAAAAAAATACAACTTTAGAAAAGGCAAACAAATTCACAGCAGATTTTAAGGAAATAGTGAGTAGTCATCTTTGTTAAACTTAACTAACAAAATGGAACCCTATGATAGAAATTTATGAATATGTTCGGAAGTAGAGCAATATGAATATGTATTAGAATTTGCTACCAATTCAATTACTCTTTTCCACCTCATCAGTTAGGTAAAAGCTTAACTAAACAAATTAATATTGAGTAGTTCCCCGAAGGCCAAGGACCTTGGCTTTGTTGTAATGAAGAGGAAATGAGTTCCAGATATGTGTGTCCTTTGGGGAAAATGGCAGAATTTCAACTGAGCAGGAGTGCCCTATTGATCCCTTTCCTCCAAAGGTTGGTATCATGAAGGTAAGTAAGTAATCTCTGAAGGAACCACGGATTTAACTGTTACAGAGGCCAAAATCAATATCTTGAATTCTACAGGCAAGTAAGTATGAAGTTCGCCTGTGTTATCTGGATCCAGACAGACTGCTTGGTAAGTACAAGAATACCAGTGATCTCAACTTCAGCTGAGGAAGAGTTTTTCCTCCCCGAAATTATAATTTATGAGATATTAAAAAAGCATGAATACTGTCACGTAGAAATTGTTCAAAGATAGTAGCTTCAAAGTAAAGATGACGTATCATTCTGTATCTTTACCATTGTCTTCTTTAAAGGTCATTGTAAAACTTAGTGCAATTAATTCACCTCTGTGCCCCCCTTGTGCTTAGGCATTTTATAATATAACTGAAGCAAATGGCTGTCTACAGCTTTGAGAAATCCAATTAATGGAACGATTTCAGTTTAAAAACCTTTGAGACCTATTACTTTCATGTATTCATTTGTTCTTTTGTTTTTATTAAATATTCATATGAGTGAATGATATTTGCCAGGAATTACCTGGGCATTAAGAATACACCATTAGATAAAACAAGAAATGTCCCATTCATGAGGAGAGACAATTAAATGTAAGGAGAGATAATTAATTTTTTTTTAAATATGTTTTTTTAATGTTTGTTTATTTTTGAGAGAGAGAGAGAGACAGAGACAGAGACAGAGTATGAGTGGGGAAGGGTCAGAGAGAAAGGGAGACACAGAATCTGAAGCAGGTTCCAGACTCTGAGCTGTTAGCACAGAGCCCGATGCAGGGCTCAAACTCACAAACTGTGAGATCATGACCTCGGCTGAAGTCGACCATTTACCTGACTCAGCCACCCAGGCGCCTCATGGAGAGGTAAAATTTTCACAACTTTAGAAATATCTAATATGAGCTGTTGATAAGTACACTGAAATGGAATAAGTTAAGAGCCCAAAGGAAGTGAAGAAGATTCCAAGTATATATGGATGGGAAGTGGGTTCCAGGGAGAAAGAACAGTAAAGGCAAAGGCCCTGAGGTAGGAATATTTTAAGAATTCACAAAACCATGAGTTGGACAGGGTGACCTGAGAAAGGAAGCCAGGGGAAAAAGTGGTTAAAAGGAAGAGATCAAAAAGATAGCAAGCCACAGACTAAGGCTAGATTGTGTAGGACTCTGTAGATCAGGGTAAGGACTGTAGCCTTTACTCTGAATGACAGAAAAATACTTTACAAGGTTCAGAAGGGCTGTATTTCAAATGCATCATTCAGTTCTGGGAATGGAGCTAGAATGATCCATGAAGAATAAAGGATGAAAGACTGGATTGAAATGCTATTGGAATGCAGAGGGAAGGAGATAACTGAGGGGAGAGCAGGCTAACAAAATACAAAAAAGAAACAATAAATGAAATTAACAAAGTCTTACATTGATTCTCTTGAAATACTAATTCATTTGGTTGATTGAAAGCTTTCATTTGTTATAGCAAACTTTTATTTTATTTTCTCTTCCTAATGTTTGTTTTGAGCAAGAAAGAGAGAGAGAGAGAGAGAGAAAGAGAGAGAGAGAGCAAGCATACACAAGCAGGAGAGAGGGGCAGAGAGAAGGTGAGGTGGGGGGTGGGGAACGAATTCCCAGTGGCCTCCACACTCAGTTCGGAGCCCTATGCAGGGATTGATCCCACAAACCTGGAGACCACACGACCTGAACCACAATCAAGGGTACCACAGTCAACCACCTGAACCACCCAGACCCCTCAGTTCTAGAAAATTTTCTAGAGAAAGTTCTAGAGTTCTAGAGAAAGTTTTTCTCTAAATGATGATAGTGGTCATTCTCTCTATTATTATTTCTAGAATGCTTTTAAGTCTTTAGATTTTTCTTGGTCTCATTACCACATAATTTCTATCTATTTGGCTTTCTGTAATATTTTATAATTTCTTGTGTTCTCTTTTCCAATTTAATAAACTTTTATCTAGCAGTATATAAGTTACTCTTAAGTTATACCAATTTGTACATAATTATAATTATTACATTTTTCATTTCTGGAAGTACAGCCTTATTTTTAAACTTATTGTGAAGAATTACAAATGACCAAGTTTCACACTTGATTCCCTTCTCTTATTGATTGGATCTGTAGTTTCCAGTGTCATGTTTTATTTTTATTAAGTCCAACATATACCATATGCGAGGATTAGTCACTGCTAGATCTCACCCATGGTAACTATTTTTTTGTATTTCTTCGCATTTCATAGCTTTGCCCATCTTTCTTGATTTCCTTTCTCAAATATTATTTGCCATCTGATATTTTTCAATTTCTTACCACATCATTTTTGCACTGAACAATAATTTTTAAATGCTTTAGCCAGCATTCTTAATGTGTTAAGTCAGAAGGTTTTGCTGGGTATTTATCTATCATACCTGCTTAAATACACTATTCTATACCATATCTACATTTCATTTCAGAAAATGTCTGGTACTGTCCAATTCTATATAAATGATAGTCGATCTCATTTTCTCACCAAGAAAATTTGAGAAATAGTTTCCTCTTAGTAGAATCAACCTCAGAAATATTATGGAATCAACAACACAAAATCTTCCCTTTGAAAAATTTTCGACTTTTTCAGTAACTTTTCTTGAGTTGGGCATCTGTTTTTCTTCTCCAGTTCATTTCCTTGCATGGACAGCATAGCCTCCCTTAATCAAGGCCTATGTAAAATTAATTACCACCACAAAAGGATGTGGTGCTTGCATGCACCCGAAATTGTACATAATTACTGATATTTGGACATCTGGCTTGGTCATAGCAAGTAGAGGACAGTGGACGGGGCAGCCCTGTGCTTAGCCGACTGACCATAGTCTGGAACTGCATTTCCCCAAATACCTACTGTTCCTCATGAGGGAACCAAGGCCTCATCGCTAGGCTCTGAGCTCCCACCCTTACGTCATCATGTCAGGTGCTGCTGCTTTCCTACCTGTCGTAGGTGTGGCTTACCTGTTTGGAATGCAGAGCAGCCAGGCCAGTGTCCACTCTGGCTCCCTCCACAGGGCCTCTGTGCTGCTTTATGTTACCCTCCATCCTGACAGGGAGGCCCGGACAGCTGGTGCAACATTATTTCACAGTGTGTCTGTGAAGATGCTTCTGGAAGAGATTAACCTTTGAATTGGGAAGCCGAGAAGAGCACCTTCTGCCAGGCAGGTGGGCTTATCTGGCCCACCAGTGACCCCAGTGCAGCAAAAAGGTGGAAGAAGGAGGAGCTGGCTCTTATTACTGAGTTGGGACATGCATCTTCTCCAGCCTTGGCCTGGACCTCGGGGCCTCCTGGTTCTCTGGCACTATTGCCCCCCTCCCGTTTCCAGTTATTAAGCCTTTGCACTTGGACTAGGACTTACACCACTGGCTCCATTGGTTCTCAGGCCAATGGCTGTTCCTGTAATCAGCCCTCCCCTCTCCCCAGCTTGCCCACCAGTGGACACATGGGGCGAGATTCCCTAGTCAAGTGAGTTACTTCCCCTAAGAAATCTCCTCTTACATATCTCTCCCTGTATATCTCCTACGGGTGTGGTGCTTCTCTGGGGAACTCCGACTGACAGCTCCCCAGTTCCAGGATGAGCGGGTGTGTGCAGTGTCACGGGCAGGCCATCAGCTGACCCTGCAGGACATCCCCATGTTCAGGACTGAAGGCAAAAAGAAATGGGCCGGGGCTCCTTGCCTTCCTGGTCTTGGTCCTTCTGACCTCATGTCAAAGTCAAGTTGCAGAAGCATCACCTTACATACACTGTTGAACCTGCTGTCCAGGCAGCACAAGGGCTACTCCTGGGACAGCACTCGGGATTCGATATTACTCAGGATGCTTCTACTGCTGATCCAGTCGTAACCAAAAGCACTGGAAGAGAGCAGCTTCAGGCTGCCAGGGTTTGAACCTACCTCTGCCATTTAGGGGCTGTGTGACATTGGGAAAACATCACTAAACTCTCTAGGCCACTGATTTCTTGATCTGCAGAGTAGAGATAAAAATATTCACTTCATTGCATGACTGTGGTGATTAAATATGTCACAACATGGAAAGAAATCCCTTTGAACGTGTGTATAGTAAGATTTCAATAAACGATGGGAGTAACACGGAAAGTAATGCTAGTACTGGTCACGGTAGGACCCTGGGGTACTGATGGGAGTATGTACTGGCCTGCAGTTTACCTGAGCGTTAATAGGTTAAGACCTGCTCAAATAAATATAGAAAATGATGAGACATAAAGAACCGATGTTTGAAGAGAAAACTCAAACTGAAACAGTTGTATGTTATGTCTAAATATAGTTATTTCTTCTTCCAAACTAATGCCTTCTTTTTCCCCCTAACGAACTGTAGATATTGTGACATTTGGACTTTGAACATATAAGTGATATAAAATTTTTAAAAGGCACATAATATGTTTATTTTTCCTCTATATCATTTGGTATTTGTTGGGAGCTGCCGAGTTTTGGCTGCCTCAGGGAAGGACATATCGCTCTCCAGGGAGCGACCAAGAAAAACAAGATTTACATCTGGAGGCTAGGAGAGGTCATTTCCTGGTCAGGGATTCAGAGACAGGTATACTGAGCCAGAAGAAAAAAAGCCAAAATGAACAAAAGATCAAGCCACAGTCCGGTTTATGCAGCGCTAATCTTCCCCTGCCCATTATTGCGACAAAAAGTCTGGGCGCTTTTTTTTGATGCTGTGTTGGGAGTTTCAGTTTCGATTTCCCCTTTCTCTACTAATCATTTGACTCTGTTGCCTGGCAACCAACCTGGGCCAGTTTCCCGCCCCTAATCCTATATAGGTTTGATTCTTTTTCAATAAACGGGGGCTTGATCGGAAAACGCTTGTCTTGCCTCACTCTCTGTGCTCCCCTTCCTGCCCTAATTCTCTCTCCCTCCCTCAGAAATGAACCTGCAAGGATTTATCGACCTGCTGGCCTGGGCGGGACACAACAGGTATTAGAAAGGACAGTAAAGGTTAAGGAATTTTATGGAAGGGCTTTAAAGATGAATGGTCATGTAGATTATAAAAATCAGTTTATCTACCAAAGACATCTATGTTTGGTTTTTTTTTAATTAATTTTAAAGTTTATTTATTTAAGAGAGAGAGAGACAGAGTGTGAGGGGGAGGGCCAGAGAAAGAGGGAGACACAGAATCAGAAGCAGCTCTAGTCTCTGAGCTGTCAGTACACAGCGAGATTCGGGGCTTGAACTCCTGAACGTTGAGATCAGCACAAGAGCCAAAGTCGGACACTTAACCTACTGAGCTCCCCAGGGGTCCCCAAACATCTAGTTTCTAGTGTGTTTCTAACACACTGACAAGGCTCTATTAAATCCAGAAAACGTTAAAAGCCAATACTAGAAACAAAATGCATTAGAACCTTATTCTATGGCTATAACTAACTTACAGATTTAAATTCAATATTTCTGGTAATCCTACCCTGCTGAAGAATGAACTGTGAAATGGGATTATGATTTCTATCGGATGGGACATGGGACTTTGAAAGCAAAGCAAACGAACAACCCTGGTTTTCAGGGGCATAAGCTCCCTTCCTTCTTTTAGTCACTGGTTATTTCTGGGAGGTCTGCCCTGTGACCCCAGCTCCTCCCCTGACTGGCATTGAGTCCCTAGCCAAACCTCTGAAGACCTCAGTTTCCTCATGTAAATTTTACGGGTTGAATTAATTCGCTGTGTTCTTTCTCTGCTCTGAAATCCTACGATTCTACATAATCCTACAGAGGTGACATCAATATTCAATGTCCCGTGTGGCAGACTCTTAGAGGACAGTCCCAGGACACGTACCTCACAGACAGGTTTGAGTTGTGAAACATCACATGCTATGTCCAAATTATATTTCAAGATGAACCTTTAGTATTCACAAAATCCCCTCCAGAAAAAGAAGCTAGGGATATTCCAATCTCTGTGCAGTCCGTGAAATATTGACAAATTCTTAGAGCTCCTCAGGTTACAAAGACCAGTGAGAAAAAAGAAAAACAACAAGCACACATTGCTTCCTACTGTTCTGGTGCTGGTTTACAAATATAAGATACTCTTCCCCTTCTCTCGGTTACACTACAAAATGCTGATAGATTTGGCAGATTCACAAAAAAAGGGATTCAACCATCTGGACTGAGATGGGCTCCTGTCTCAGCATTTCCCTGATAATCAACTGCCGTGACTTTTAGCACTCAGGTGCTTGAAGAAAGCAGTTGAGTTGGGGGGTGATTTTTTGTTTGTTTTGTTTTGCTTTTAATCTTTGCGCAAACAGCTGGACGGGTCACTATGTATTGAATAACTGTGGGAACAGAAGCTAGAATTCATTCTTATGCAGCATAAAAAAATACAGTTGGGAAACAAATTATTTGCTGGGTATACACGGCCTGGGATTTCTTCTCTGTATATTTTAAAGACACAACTGATTTGTTTAGAGGCCTTTCTACATTTTCCTCTGCACTTCAGTTTCTTAAACAATCTAAATGTACTTTGACTTTTGCCAAGGAAAGGACTTGGTTTATCTAAACAGCAGTCAGAGTTTATAAAAGATATTGAACCATGAGCTGTTCTAGCACTTCTCCATTTTATTTAAGAAACCAGTCTTGAGGACGAGACATCCTTGGATCTCACCAGATGGAAATGAATATGGTTTCTAATTACCTTTAAATCATGACTAATCTAAATTGAAGAACCCCTGAGTATGGACTGGGAGAAATAAACTGAAGCGGTATCACTTGTTTATGGTAAGCGGTATTCAAGCCTTAAAAATACCATTTGGTACGTCAGAATCCCTGTGAGAATTTAAGTTTTACATGGAAGACCAAAGAATAAAGTCAAATGATTAACCCAAGCTTCCTTTCTTTAATGATTACCATGATGTCGCTCAGATAGTTTAAGGGAAAACAAGTGTCAGAATCTACCCACGCTCAGACAGTGAAGGGAAATAGAGGCAACATTTGGCCACTCATAATCCAAGTGTTTCCCATGGAAAAGAGAGGTGCACCTAATAAACTAAGTTGAAATAATATCCGTATATTATCATTATCATCAATGAATCAAAGACATGATAAGGACTCCTAAACCTGGGCTGAAATCTGTGTTAACAATGAATCTCAAAGACACTGATGTAGTGGCCCTTAGGCATTAATTTTTAGGGCATATTTGAACAAAGGGATGTCAGATGGACTCCAGACCAGGTCTATGAAAAACCCCCTCCTTTATGGACACATATTTGAAAATAGAGTATTTTATTCTTTCCGTATAAGGAAGACCATTGCTGTGCTATGATTTTTTTTAATAGTTGATCTGAGATTTGTCCAAAATAGATTTTATTTTCTTTTTTACTGCATTTTTGTGCATGGTCATCCTGTCTGGAATTAGGAATAACAAACACAACTGAGTTTGGCACCCCTACAGCTGAACAATTGATGTCTCTAAAATTTTTTAATAAAATATCTTGTTGACAATATTTATACCCATGAGAATGGAGCCGGTCAGCAAGAGAAAGCCGGGAAGCAGGTTGGAAAATTGAAAAAGCTTGTTTTCAAAATTGGGGAGGCAGAATTCAGATAACTGGGCTAAACATTTGATTGGACTGTTGGCTCTGGAATTGTATGACCTGAGGGCGTAACTGAGACATAATAAATGTTGTTAAAGTGGCAGAATTATGAAGGGCATGAGTACTGCCCAGACTCATTCTATGCGGGTTTTTTGTTGGTTTGTCTATTTGTTTGTTTCGCATTAACGAGAGGATAGTTAAGTGAAGGATGGATCTGTGATAGGGCTCCCTATATGTAGGGCATGAGACAGACAGACAGACATATGGATAGATAGACACAGAGATTGGTTTTAAGGAGTTGGCTCATGGGGTGTGGAACCTGGAAAATCTAAACTCTGTGTGTGCACCATCAGACGGGAGACTCCGGGACAATCTGATACTGCAGCTTGAGTCCAGACTGACAAAATGTCATCTTTCCAGGGAAACATCAGTATCAACTGATTGCATGAGGTCAACCCACATCCTGGAGGATACTCTGTTTACTCCAAGTCTACTAATTTATATGTGAATCTCCCCTAAACATGTCTTCACATTGACATCCAGATGTGTTTGTCCACATCTGTGTTTGTGGGTGCTGTGGCCTTGCCAAGTGGGCACATACAGTCAACTGTCCCAGAAGCCTTATTGGAAACCTGTAGAGAGAACAGGTACCATGGCTGTGGCTTTAAAAATGAATAAGAAACAGGCACCTGGGTGGCCTAGTCTGTTAAGTGTCTGACTTCGGCTTAGGTCATGGTCTCACGGTTTGTGAGTTCAGGCCCCAATTGGGCTCTGTGCTGACAGCTCAGAGCCTGGAGCCTGGAGCCTCCCTCAGAACTGTATCTCCCTCTCAATCTGCCCCTCTTCCCCTTACATTCAGTCTCTCTCTTTCAGAAATAAATAAATATTAAACAAATTAATGATTAGTAAGAAAAGTGGATAAGATTCATGCAAAAGATAGAATATATACTATAATGAAACACTTAAAAATTCTAGATAAACTAGAACAACCAACCCTTTAAAGGATTAAATAAGTTGACACAAAAATAAGGAAAATCTACAAAAACCAAAAAATGACAGGAAGCTGTACAGAGAAGCATTAAGGTAGTTTTCTCTGTTGGGCTATTCTCTGGATGTTTGAAGGTTCAAAGGTTCTTAGAATGAGAAATAGTAGAAAGGTCTTTGGCCCACAAAGGAGAAAAAGTGTTCTCTAGGTATAATGGTATAAAATAACAAAGTAGTTCCAAAAAAAAAAAAAAAAGTCTACCAATCAGATACAGTGAGAGCAGGAAACTTGTCTGTCCTGCTCTAGGCAGAAAAGATGACATGAAATAAAACATCCCTCTCAAAAACGTATTACTCCAAGTTTGGCTTTAGAATTGGGATTTACAGTACCAGAGTAGTCCAGGGAATTTCAAGTAGCACAATTACCATAAAAAATATGTAACCCACAATACGCCTGACATAAATGACCATAGTATCTCTCCAGGGATAGGACCTCATTAGAGGGCACAGAGAAATCCCAGAGACAAGGACCCACCAAGGAAGAACCTCCATCCAAAATTATAAATACATGATGGTGTATTTATACTGGTGGAAAACTATCCATCATTAACAAAGATCAGTGGGAAAAAGTATTCGGATTAACACTTTTAGAAACTAACAGGTTTTTCAAATAGTGCATTGACATGTGTAACTAAAATAACCTAATAAAAGTTGAAACCAGACATGTTACTAGTATACATATAAGACAGTGTAGACAAGCAATGACTTAAGACAGTAATAACCATAATAATGACCAACTTGGGGAATCAAAAAAACAATATTTGACTAAAATATTAAGACAAACTATAAAGCCAAGGAAAATCTGTGAAGATTATACTGTTCAGGCATAGAAGAGAAGTATTTGCCACACTCTCTCACCATAATGGTATTGCTACAAGTAATAGAAAGTTAGCTAAAGATACTTTGTATCATTGGGATTTTAAATACACAGCATACTGTGTCCAAGAACTGAGAACACTTATTAGAAAGTATAATTGAGTAAAACAAAGAGATTAAAAAGTTTCATTTAACTGGTATTCATATAAGATATTAAGGAGAGAAATTTTTAGTAAAAAATGCCTTCACTAGAAAAGGAGAAATGAGCTGTTTTTAGATTAAGAAATTCTCAAAAGGACAAAAGATTAACTCAAAGAATGTAGAAGAAAATAAATAATTAATAATAAATAATAAATAAATAAATAAATAAATGAATAAATAAATAGTAAGGACTTCATGTAAGTAAAATTGAAGAATATTAATGATCCTAGGACTGTTAAAGACTTAATCTTGAGCAAAAAACCCACCTACGAGATTCATCAGGCTCACTTCTCTTTTTATTGGGCTAATGTTAGTTTCATACCAATGCCTGAGAAAGGCAGAACCAGAAAAAAAAAAGTTATACACCAATCTCAGCAATTAACAGAATCATTAGCCTTTAGTAAATTATTAGCAAAGCAATCCAGCCTTGTCTATTAAAAATTATATATGTATGTGTGTATATATATATGTAATGAGGTTGGGTCAAATCATCTGACCCAGGTCACCAGATCACCAACAAGTTTGGCTGATCCTTAAAAAAATCTGTCAATGAAACTCACTACATTAACTGGTTAATGCAAGAAAATAAAAGATTATCACATAGATGCAAAAAAAATTTTTGAGGGAATTTTCACACCCATTTACTTAAAAAGAAATTCATATAAGAATTTCTTCAGTATTAAACATTCTAGGAGCCATATTTTAAAAATACAAGAAGAAACAGGGGAAATTAATATATTCGATTTAACTCAATACAAAATACGATTACTTCAGCAAATTTTCAAAATTTTCAAAAATTATCAATGAGATATTTTGCATTCTTTTTCATACTTTCCCTGCTGGTGCACTTAGAGCATCTCGATTTGGAGTAGCCATATTTTAAGGGATCGGTAAGAACACATGGCTCTTGGATCACACGCTCTAAAGCCTTCCAGAAAAAAACTTACAATTATCCTACTGAAGGGTGAAAAAAAAGGATGGAACATAATGTATTTCATTGGTACTTTTATTCAACACTGTAATAAAGGGACTCAGTCCAATATTAAGAAATCAGGATGAAAACGAAGCTAGTCGCTAGTCTATGAGACAGGCTTACTAAACCGCCTGGCTGTGCCCACAGGGTGCTCTGGAGGTGGAATGACCCTCCTATTTTCCATCAAGTAGAAATGACCAGGCCTTTAAACTCTATGTGCCCTTAAGACCTACTCATGGTGGTCATGTGAGGTCCAGCAATGCCATGAAGGGGCTCAGAGATGAAAACTCCTACCCCACCATCATCCCTGGAAGGAGTTCTTCCCAGCGGGGCTGTGGGCTGTTCACTACACCAGAGCAAGCACAGGGCTGGGTCTTTTCCACATGCTCTGACATACATTCCTAGTAGTAGTGACCTCTGGGAGAAGGAGAGAGGGGCAAAACACCATCAGAGAGTGATAAACAGAGGACTTCTGCAATATTGCAGTTTTAGATCTTAAGACTTGTGATGAGTGATGTTCAAATTATATTGTTTCTATACATTTTTATGTACAGTGCATTTTGTCAAAAGTGAGTGGATGATACTTGGTGGGCAGGAGGAAAGAGAGACTAAGAGAAAGGAAGAGGTGGGGAAGAAAGAAGGAAGAACATTGTAAGAAAGTTGGGACCTTCAGGAAAGTTACAAGAGGTTTTCCTATAGGAAGGCATCCATCATTTGCAAGAGAAAATGAATAAGACTACTGTATTTGATAGCTTTTCTGTAGAGAAATAGAAGTAAACACAGCAGAAACACCAGATCAGGACCACACTGGGTGACCTACTCAGTTCTCAGTGGATGGGGTGTGGCTTCATCTCACAGGCTTTGCCGGCGGTGGGGAGGACTAAAGGAGTTTTGTTCATAAAAGACATATTTATGGTGGCCCAGCCTTGATTAAAAGAGTAAATCTGACACATAAACCCTACCTGATGTAAAGCCTATGTTTTCAGAATGTTAAGTTGGGCTTTTTTTTAGTGCCATTTGAGGTCTGGGTTTGATATTGACCTAGCAAAAAAGTATTTCACAGTCATGCTGAATTTTTCCTAAGAAGAAAAAACAATTCTGGTGTCCTCTGAGCTTCCATACAATCAGTTAGTAACTATGAATGTCTTCATTTAATATATAGCATCGATCTGAAGTACCGATGTGACACTTCTTATGTGCGCCTAGTTAAAGGAAAGCATGTGAGTATTTCAAGAAGCCCCAATGATTAAAAAAAAATGCTTCCATGTTTTTAAACATACATTACCCCTTAAAAATATCTACAGTGTGCCCTATCTGGTGCCCTTACTAAATTTAATGTCTAACTTGACCTTACGTAATCAACAGAGCCCATCTTTACGGGACCAGACACACGTGTGTACAGGACACCTATTCTCTTCCTGTAAAAATCACATTTCTACAGGGTATCTACTCCTTTTGTTGTTGTTGTTTTTAGCCTTGATGGTAATCTTAGATTCCCTCTTTCTACTACTTAACACAGTTTATCTCAATAATAATCCTTGTTAATGGAGTGTATTAGGGAGGGACTGTGTCAAGATTGGTCCACCTTCACTAAATGGCATTCCTATTCAGGTGAGGTTTCTGGAAGGGGCCAGTCACTCCTTTTTACTCTCTAGAGATTCCACAGGCGTCTCCTGCCAAGATCTCCCATCCACTAACCCTTTTCTGTCATTTCTACCTTCACTGACCTGCGTGCATACCACCAAAATTCAACAGTCCTGAGTCTACACCGGGTCTTTGCTATGATATGGGAAAACACTAATGGGACACAGTTTACCGTGCTTATGATTATTGATATTATCCTCTCCCATAATAGATTACTTGTGTCTTGACTATGGTTTTTGGTAAATTTTGTGCTAACTGCTACTAATTCTTGTTCATTATTTCATAGTCATCATTTATTGTATCTCCTGACAGGGAATGTGCTCCATTATTTCACTTGATTTTCACAACCCTTTTGAAAATGAAATCTTCAGACTGTTTTACAGATTTGGTGAGCTGAAGTCAGTAACTGACTGAGGTCACAAAGGTAGTACAATTAGGTTTGAACCTGGCTTTATCAGTTACCAAAGTCTTATGTTTCACCAGTGTTAACCGTTTTTGTTTGTTTTGCATTTGAGTGACTGTATTCCAATCATTGTAGCAAGAAAATGATAACTTTTAAGGAATGGAATTTTACTTTAAAAAATCTATGTTTTAATTTATACCTCTCTGCAAAAGCACTGTGAGGTTCAAGTTAGGCTTTGTTTTGGGTTGAGACTGAACCAATAATAGAATATATATCAGGTGCTTTATTTGTATCACACTGAACAGTGGCAATCATTCTCAGGGAAGATACTTATCAAAAATCAATAATGCAATTAACTGTTAAGATAACATGTGGAGATTAGGCTGCAGGTATAGATACTTGGAATTAAGCAAATACACCAAAATCAGGGCGACTGATAAGTTGGCACAAGAGGGCAAGTGCAGAGTAAACAAGCAAATGTTTTCTGGGAAATTCGATCTGACATTTCAAAGAATACTAAGCCAAGGAGACAAAGTGTCATTGAGACAGAAATCTGATTTCAGCTTAAAGAGATTTCACAGTGAACGAGATGAGGACCTTTTAAAGATCTCTTCTAGAAGATTATTGCTGTCCTCTGTGCAACTATCGTTTCCCTTCTCTGGTTAAATCTGAATACCTTCGCTCATTCATACACTTATTTGTTCATTTACAAATCTCTACATCTGTGCATGCATAGACCCAAACTGCCAACTCGAGAGAGTCTCCTTGTCAATGCAGTGCTTCTAACAGAGCTCAGACCCTGTGCCAGCACTGACATGACAAAAGGTTAATGCATGGGTTGAAGATGCCAAGCCTTAATGTACAAGTCAGTGATAAGGGCGTGATATAATGGTACTTCGTGTCTTGGGTTATTCATTCATGAAGAAGGCATTGGAGAGGAATGAAATGTAAAACTTGTCCAGCTTTAAAGGGCATGAAATCACTCTAACAGTGATGTGCATGAAGGAAACACCATCTGGGGACCTAGGGCTTCGTGAGCAAAAGTAAGTGAAGAGGAGGGTTGCAAATTTGTCACAAAAGTAGTATTAGAACAGGCCAAGTTAGCCTGTGCAAATGAGGAAGAAATACCTTAAATTCCATTTCAAAAACTTTTAAGAATTATTAATCTTGATAGCTAGCCATTTTAATTGCTGAGTTAATGGAATGTTTAGTCTCAGACTCGTGCATGTATGTTTTCTGCTAAAGAAGAAATGTGCTGGATGACACATTTATCTGCAGGCTGTTACTTCCACAAATAAAGACAATTGGAAAGGACTAGTAAATAGGTTTCTTTGAACAAATGTAATCCACATGAAAGATGATGTTAAATACTTTAAGTTATAAATAATCTACCTCTCTCTGAATGGTTAATTTTATGTTTTCCCTAAATGTTACATTTTCTGATCTCTTTCAAAAATATCTATTAAAAACACAATAACAACACACATAACAACCAAAAATAAAATAACTGATGACAACAAAGGTTCATTTTTGTATCTTACATAAGCTCTTTTTTTTAGAGCATACTAATCAGTCTTGTCAAAACTAACCTTAGAACTGGATCTAACGTAACTCCAGTATTTTCACATTTAAACAGAGAATGAAAGACCATAAATAGTGCACTAGCTACTAAAGAAATAAATCCTTTTTGTATTTGAAAGCTTCATAGCCAGAGGGTTATAAAATAGGAGGAAACTGTGGGCCAGAGAAGGAATTTCCATTTATTCACTATATTATTGAGGACTGGTAGAGAAAAAGCTTTGAAACTTAAACTTTTAAAGGTGGTGAATAACAGCCCTGGGTATGTAACAAACAGGTGAATAAAAGTTACCTTAGAGGCTAACCTATAATTATTTCTATCTACCAAAGAGCAAGTAAAAATATGCTTCTGAATATAATCGCATGTTTAAATATTTTAATGCGAATAAAATACAGGATGATTCTTTAAAACATACATCTGAAATACTTTTAAGATTTGTGTTCTTATTCCAATAATATTCGCTTTTTAAAAAATCTTTTTTCTTTGTTTAAATTTGGGTTGTGTATTCTTCCCTAGCAATCTTATGTAAATCATTACTTTTGAAAATGTTAAGCAGTTTATTTTATGTACTTCCAGGAATTGTAACCATCTCTGAAATAATCTGGAATGTTGTAAAAATTGCCTTGGGAAGTTCAATCGTCACTTTTTTCTACTTAAGACCTTGACCTTGCATTATTTTCTTTTAAAAATTTTGCATAAAATTGACCATTTCCATCAGACATTGAATCAAAAAAATATGTTGTTGCTGTCATTTGGAGTTTTCTGCTATATTTTGCTCTTAAATTCCATTGATTTCCTAGGGACCCGGCTGTGCTGTGGTACATCCTACCTTTTGGGTCAGGAGTGGCTTAAAGGAGACCATAGACCCGGGGTGGGACATAGCGTGGCAACAGCAGGAAGATGATTCCAGAACGAATCTTTTCCTCCTTGATGTCATGAAATCTATAGCGCTTTTTTGTTTAGGGGAAAATGAATATTTCCGGAGTTTCTATTATAATTGAAGAGTATTGGCTTTTCTCTATAAAGCTAACACAAATTCGTATTAACACATTGCCCTTTAGGCCAGTTTTATGGAGAACTTGAACTCCAGCTCTGAATTGTAGATGTCGCAAAGCCAGGGTCCCCTAATCATTCGGAGACTAGCCCCAGTTAAAGTTGAAAATTAAGGTTTTCATCTTCGAGCAGGGACTCAGGAGACAGTGACAACAATCGTTTGGTTTATGCCCCTTTGTTAGCTCTCTGGTCACAACTTGGTGGCTTGATGCGTCAATGAACTGCATCCCTTTCTTGGTGTGTCATAAATAATGTGTTTTCATTAATTAACTCATTAATTTTTTAAAAAAATAGTTGCAGTAAATTTAGAATTATTCCTACAAAAATATCAGCTCATTTTTTATCCGTCCTGATGTACTTTTCCGAGAGGGAAGGTCTAGGGTTGTAGTTATAGATAGTGTACAGAACTGTGCAGATGCTAGAGCCTGGGGCAGTTGGAGTGCCAAGCAGATCTTGTCCCTTGTCATGTCTGTAGCCTGGAAAATGGCTGTGATACACTCCAGATCATGCCCAGTTGGAGTACCACACACCCCAGACATGTATGAAGTAGGACTAGCATTGGTAATGGGCAAGACAAGGGAATATTTCTCTTTTTTGCTTCCTAAGAATTTGGACGCATGGGTATGTTGTGCATCCTCATAACACACTAAAATGGTCTACTTTCCTAGTTCTCTAAGACACTTCTCATAATTGCTTTTTTGTATAATTTTTCTTTATGTTTTTTAAATTTATTTTTGAGAGACATAGAGAGACAGCCTTAGCAGGGGAAGGTCAGAGAGAGAGGGAGACACAGAATCTGAAGCAGGCTCCAGGCCCTGAGCTAGCTGTCAGCACAGAACCCAACGCAAGGCTCAAACTCACGAACCATGAGATCATGACGTGAGCTGAAGTCGGGTGCTCAACCGACTCAGTGAGCCAGGTGCCCCTCAAAATTGCTCTTTATCTACAATGTCCTTGAAACGTATTTACACTGTACAATGAATTTGCTTCAAGAAACACCTCTGTGAGATTTGACTTCCACTTTAGTTCTTTAACATTTTTGCCTTTTGATGTGTTTACTGCACTAAACATAATATGTAAATGTTCTTTATAAATGTGAATTGGTAGGGGTGCCGGGTTGTCTCAGTCAGTTAAGCATCCAGCCTCAGCTCAGGATGTGATTTCATGGTTTGTGAGATAAAGCCCTGTATCGATCGGGCTCCGTGCTGACATTGAAGAGCCTGCCTTGGATTCTCTCTCTCTCCTACTTTCTCTGCCTCTTCCCCGTGTGCACAATCTGTCTCCCTCAAAATAATAAGTAAATAAACCTTAATAGAAATAGTCTAAAATTAAAAAAAATGTGTCACACTGATTTTCTAAGATGGCCTTATTTGGACATACATTAAAATCTCTTTGGAGGCACATAGTTCATTATATTTGGGGAAGAAATACTTGTGCCTCCCCCAAAGGAAAAATAACAGAAAACTTATTTTGCTAATGGGAAGAAGACCTCATAGTTATGTGTACATGGACTTTTCAGCCCCAATGTAGTGCATTCTTTCATTCCTATATGTACTTAGATTTGAAAGTAATGAATAATCCTATTCATGTTGCAGGTTGATCCTTCCCTGAATGCTTTTAGCATACTCTGCCTTTGGAGACCGTGGATTTGATTTCATATACATTGAGGCAGAGTGCACAGAGAAGTTAGGAAAAAGGGCTTCTAAAAAAGAGCCTGCAATTCCCCAGTTTGATAGATATGTGACCCACTACTTCTCTTTACTACAAGAGGAAAGTAAACACTTACTAAAAGTCTACAGTAGCCCAAGTGTTTTAGCTAATAAAATCCCATCAAGATTTTTGGAAAAACGTATGATGCCTAACCAAAGAGAATGAGTAAGTTAATTAGGAAATACCAGACTTTGGTGCTGGCATTCTCAAATTTAAGAAGTTCCCTCTTTAGAAAAGATCCATGCTGGTAGTCTTTAAAAATGAGGGTTATTTTTCTTTCCCTTCTTTGTATTTCTCTCTCTTGACCGCGAACACTTCTTGATCACCTTTGTTTTCCATGGAAAGAATGGTAAGTGGTTTTATTTTACTTAATCTCTAAACCCAAATCTTTGAAACACTATCTGAGCTAGGGTCTAATGTCACTGTGACAGCTTTTATGCAAGGGTTACGCATTATCATTTTCTACCTCATTTCCTCCTCCAGGACATCTTGACATTAAGAAACTAACTTCACCCAGCAAGTTAATTCATTTAAGTACTTGGCAGGCCATAGACAATTGACTCTTCTTGGAAGGCCCATTAGCAAGGAGATGTGTTCCAAATCAGACTTTCTACGGGGACCACACTGAAGTTAGTTTATAACTCAAGATGCTGAAGGTTAATATCTATCCCAAAAACCTTCCGGCCAAGAACCAGCTCAACTTTGAGAGGCTACGTGACTTTCTGGGTCTTAACTGAGTACTTACTTATTTACAAACATGAAGCAAGAAGCAGTATCACAAAACTGTAAAAGCAGAATGTTGAAATTAGACAAACCTAGATTTGATTCTTGATTCTGTAACATAACCGATATGTTATTTTGAGCAAGGTTCACCATAGCTTATAGCATAGCTCTTGCCTTTCCACAAGCTTTCTGAAGTAGAGGAGGAGTCCATGTATGGAACGTGTTGGTAAAATGTCTGATGATAAGAAATTAAACTGTAGCTTCTACTCATATTTTCATTCCAACTACCATCTACCCTTGGAAAAATCACCAATTTCACCTGCTTCAGTTCCTCATCTGCAAAATGAACCACAAGTTTATAATCTGAGGATGTGCAGGACTGTCAAGATTAAGTGAAACTGTGCTTATATTTCCTAACCCTCAGGAACGGATATATGTGTTTTTAAACATGAAAAAGGAGACAATATCCCAACAGTTAAAAAAAATCACTTTAAAGATTTCTGAAGAGTGACCATTATAATAGTGGCAAGTGACCCAGCTAATGTATTAGTACAGGTCTGGAAAAAATAATGGACTTTGCTTCAAACTTCAACTCTGCCCTTGTTTTCTCTATACTCCTGAAAAGAACATTTAGCCTCTTGATGCCTCATTTTTCTCATCTTGAAATGGGGAAAAATTACTTTTTTGCAGAAAATCTGGGAAATTAATGGCAACATTAATGACATAGCGCTATATTATATATGAGAACGCAGAGACCCAGAAAGGTTTATTGTCCAAGGCCACAGAGCAACTGAGTAGTTGCACAGAGATTGGGTAGGCCCTGAAAAATAAGATATTGTTTTAGTACTCACATGATAACATGATTTCCTCCAGACAAACTGGGAGGGCTTTAGAATCTGTGGTATATTTGAAAGGTCAAATGGATCATTCTGGGTGAAATCATGTCTGGCTGCCATCTTTTTCTTGCCTAGTGACTTAGCCAGATGCTACTTAACCTTTTATTTACTCTTAAAACCAGTGATGAGTAATGAATGGTGTTCACTTTTCACGTGCTAAATGGTTTCGTGCCCGCATTGTCTCTACTCTCAACAACGTCCTTACTAGTTACTGTAATGTTCTGTGTCTTTTAGAGAATGGTAATCAGAGTCGAGGAAGACAGGTATTCCCACCCCACCTCCCCCATATATGTGTCAAGTAATTTGAGGCCATATACGTATAACTGAGCTCTTTCTGACTGTAAAACCTAAATTTGTTCTCCCATAATAGGTTTCCTTTTTGAAAGATCTCATAGATATCTATGGATTCTAGAATCTTCAGAGAGCCAACAGTGCAACAATGAAATTGCTGTAAGAAATATATAAAGGAAATATATAAAAGATGTTGTAGAAGATTTGGGTTTATGTTCATAGGACATTAGTGATTCTTTAAAGAACAATTATAAATAAGTAGCTCTTTAGTGCCACATGTGATATTTATGTAATAATTGTAAACATATGCATAGTATTTATTACTATATGTAGTAAGCAACCATTTATTGTATACATTTATGTATTCCTTTTAATTTGAGGGGTGGGGAGTTGCAGAGAGAGAGAGAGAGAGAGAGAGAAAGAAAATCCCAAACAGGCTCCCTGCTCAACATGGAGCCCAGTAACTCCCTTTGCAACTCTCCACCCCTCAAATTTAAAAAAAAATGAAAGGAATACAGAAATGTATATAATAAATGGTTGCTTACTACATATAGTAATAAATACTATGTACTAATGTTCTGACACTGGGTGTCCTCCTGACACCGAGGTGCCCCAACCTTTCTGTATTCTACGTTACATGTAAAATATAAGAATAAACTTTGCCTTTACATTGCAGTTGTAGCAATGGATCACTTTTATAGGTTCCAGAAAACAAAAGCACAGTATCATTCATGGACACAAGAAAGGAAGTGAACAGGAAACATGAGACAAGGGATAAGAAGCCTGATAAGAAAATAAGAGGGAAATGGAACGCTGTTTCCCAAAAACAAACAGAAATATGTTTCTGAAATAAGGGAACAGTCAAGTCTATTCAACGCCTTGAGAAAGGTTGTGTGAGATGGTATCAGATCAGTTGGTTTCAAGAGATTTAACAAGTGGCAGTTGATAACCTTGACTAAAGGGTTGCAGTAGATTACTAAAGTAGAATTAATTAACAATGGGGGAATCTGGCTGGCTCAGGGAGGAAAGCCTGTGACTCTTGCTCTTGGGGTCATGAGTTTGAGCCTCCCGTTGGGTGTTGAGATTACTTGAATAAATAAAACTTTAAAAAAAAGAGAATTAATTAACAATGAATGAAATGGAAGAAACAGAACAGCCTAGTAGAAAATCTGTCAAGAATATTTTTGTTTTCCTGTGTGGAGGGGCAAAGATATGTGGCAGTAGGTGGAGGAGGATATGGGGTCAACAACGGATTGATGAGTTTTCTCAGTGTGTATGTTGTCTCATTTTAAGAGAAAAAAATAGGGGCTCCTGGGTGGCTCAGTCAGTTAGGTGGCTGACTTCAGCTCAGGTCATGATCACTGTTGGTGAGTTCGAGCCCTACATTGGGCTCTGTGTTGACAGCTCAGAGCCTGGAGCCTGCTTCAGGGTCTGTGGGTCCTTCACTTTCTGCCCTTCTCCTGATCACATTCTGTCTCTGTGTCTCTCAAAAATAAATAAACATAAACAAAGAGGGAGAGAGAGAATATACTCAAATGGTGTTTTTTTGGTAATAATTTTATTCTATTAATTGAATCCTACAGTGGAATGTCTTAAGCCTTTTAAAATATAGCTGATGAGCCATACCCCAGTCTATTGAATTAATAGAGGCTCATAAATCTGTCTTTTTAGGAACCCCCCTGGAGACACAGATGAACACTACAGTTTAGGGATCACTCACTTCAGTAGCATAAGCGTCTATATCACAAGTGACGAGGGCATAGCTTGAGCTACATACTCTCTATATCAAAATTATTCAAAAGTCCCAATCATTGATTTATTCTCACTGCATATCTGTTCCGTAGGGCTCCTGAAGGTCATCTGGGGAATTTATGCAGGTCTAGAGTGCTATGTATGTTGCTTTACAATCTTTCTCACTAATACTCCCAACCACGAGTACCAAGTGGACAGAGATGGCTCATACGATGAAATCTATTTCTCATTACTGCATGTGTTTTCTTCTTAAGGAATTTCCCAGAGGAACTGGTCCATTTTCCTGTTTATTCTAGACAGGAACAATCTCCCTTATGAATATAATTTGCTTTCTGTATTTACTACACTCATGGACTCCGGGTAGCAGCAAGTGCTATTGTATTTCCCTTTCCCCAGAATTCTTTATGTCTCCTTGCCTTTGCATTTCTGAGAAATTACACACTTCTTTCCCAGGCACCTTAAATTTGTAATCCTCTTGGTTATGAGTTCTCCACCAAGCACTTCCCCACGACCTCTTATTATTTTCATTACCCTCACAAAGTTTTTTTGGTTTGTGTACAGCAATTAAGAAAGGTTGAATCACGGTGTTTTAGATTGACATTCTATCTTTTTCTGCACAAATCTGATCTTGTTACTTAGCTTTCATGCACTTCAGTGTTCTCTTCTGTAAAATGGAAGCAATGACATCTTTCTTATAGTGTTCAGGGACAATGCATTGCAATGCATGTAATGCTCTGGGAAGAAATCATATGCAATGAACAGTCTTAATTCTCTTCTTACCCAAACTACCAGACTGGGGGGGAAAAATACTGATATGATCCTTGATGATTCTGTTTCTTGCTTAATATCTCTGAGAATCTACATTGATGAAATTGTTACCAAAGATTTTGCTTTCCTGAAAGTTTATAATTTCCAATAAGCTCAATGCCAGGAAATTAATTAAAGCAAAACTGATCTTTTACAATGAGACAAGTAATCCTGTTAATCTTAGGCTAATTACCAATAATAATTTTGAGAATTTGCTCATTGCCCTGAGTGTTTTCTGTTTTCTGAGTGTAAGCAAAAGTTTAGCAGCTGAATTTAATGACTGTTGATGCTACTTCTCCCTTTCTCTCAAATTAAAATAAATTGTGAACAGAAAGTATCACATGAACACAAAAACGTATTCTTGTAAGTAATAAGAGGCAATACTAAGCACAATTATCATATTAAAGTTTCCACTAATATTTTTAAAAAGGTTCAGATCATTAAAGAGAAAGGGGGATTTAATATTGATAAGTACCTGCTTACATAATAGCAGGTAACATATATCAGGTTTCTTTTAACACAGATTTACCATAATTTATTCTGTAACAATGTCCAACTGATTAATTTCAAAGAATTAACAGATAAGTAGAGTTGAGCCTAAGGTAATGACGTATCCAAAAACACTGGACTATATCTAAACTAGGTTTTTAAAAGAAACTGCACCTTTTGGAGACTTGTACCCTCAGGGCTGTTCAAGTAATATCAGGCAAAACGTTTCCACTTGAATCTTGTAACACTAGGATTTTTATAAATCACGTGGATTAAATAGCATCTCACAATTGTGTACTTACGCATTTGTGAACCACAAAATTGAACAAAAAAAAAAACAGTTGCCTTTAAAAATCAGTGAACAGTTTTGAAAACCATGTAAAATCTCACTTGGCAGCATGGGGTTGTTTAACAGCATCCATTTCTCACCTGGTTGTCATTCTTTTACTGAACCCAAAGCGATGGAACATGCATGACCAGCACTCTATGTAATTGGTAGCGCTTACACATCACTACCTCATAATTAGAAACACTGGCTAAATGTGTGCTTCTATAAAGAACCAGTATATAATTATCAGAGATATTTACATTTCCAGGTCTCTTAACTATATCATAATTTACTCCATGAAATACGGTGCATACATAATTTTAGCTTTTTTGTTTTTTGTACAGCATGCCAAATAACAAATGGTGCGACAGGGCATTATCATGTTAATGGAGAAACTGATTTGAGGTTTATTCTTCATTTTTCCACCTGTAAACTCATACAGCACAGTTTCTACTCTAAAAATTCTTACTTGGTAATCTTTGTCTTGAGTTATTAATACTAAGCATTAGTGTCTCGATTCCCCTTTAAGCTTGCAAACTCCCTGAAATCAGAGGGTCTATGTATGCCTCTCTTTCTACTTCACCTTGACATGAGAATTGCCTTCAATTTTGTAAAGGTCAATGATTTGCAAGGAACTGAACCAGCGGTTCAAGGCATATGTTAAAACGCTTGTGAGTCTCATGCACTGCTCTGAGTGCACTTTGGATGGAAAGCGTTCTTCCCTCCATTAAAGTACTCAACTCCAAAGGGGCTTGTTCCTTTTCCTGTTTATTTCCTACAATCGCTCTTTATTGTCCCTTTGATATTTCTTTAATTTGGCACAGAAAATAGTTCATGGAGATCCCAAAAACAGTTCTCTCCTTCGCGGCATTAATTTTTGAGTTTGTTTAGGTTGGGAATGAGATCGGTGCTTCAATTCTGTCTTGTAGTCTGTACACAGGCGACAGAACATATGCACCGTAATGGAGTGTGTCGGGTATGAAGAGCCAAGCCATTAGGCAGTGCATTAAGCAAAGCCTCTCCAGCTAGTGCACTGAGCATGGCTAGATCGTAGAGAGGCCAGACCTATACAAACAGAGCCCTTGAGATGCATTTTCTTGCACTCTCTTTGTATTCTCTGATGTTTGCAGATGCTATGTGAGTCTTTTGATTGATTCCATTTGGTTGGTTCAATGAGCATGCCCAATGGGCTTTGTTCCCGTGAGTGGAGACAGCAAAGAACTATAATGAAATGTTTCCACCTGCACATAAAGATCTTATCATCCACTACAGCAAACTGTATCACATTCAGCGCTGATGGATTTTCTGAGACTGTTAACTATTAACAAAATGCTCTTTCAATGCATCTACACAATCCATAAACATCAAACACCCATAGTCCAATATGTCTAAATGATCTTTCCTCCACCCAAAGGTCTCAAGATTTCATATCTTGCCTTAAATTAGGCAGATGCATCAAATATGAATGCTTTTGATTAAGAATCATCTTAAGAGTTGCCTTGTTTCAGCATGCAATTTTTTATGTACGATGGCTTCACATTTCAAAAGCCTGACCTGGCTATTGCTACCTTTTAAATTTTGACTTAAAGATAGATTTAAATAATGTATACATTCATTTGCATGCTTATTTGCTTATTCCCAGAGATTTCTCTATAGTTCAAATTACAAGTAGGCTAAAAACAAAATTCCACTCCATTAAATTTATTTGCTTATAATCTGTCTCCTCTAACAAACTGTTTCTCAGTTAACTTCTTAAATATATTGCTATTTTATCTAAAAACCACAATTTTAAGACTTTCAGCTATTTTTCTTGTGATGTTTTTTCTCTAAAACTTTGTTGATTAAACTTCTCTTCATCTACATTCTAATAACTTATTATTAGGCTGTCCCAAATGATCACATAATTGTTTTCTTTCTATAGAAATTAATTTCATAAATTCTCCTTTTTAGCATTAGTAGAATAGATAGGAACAAGTACACCAGAATTGTCAAAATTTATGGAAATTATAATTGTCATAATTAATAGAAATACTATGATATTTATTGAAAAAGTTTTCAGTACATGGTGACACTTCACCAAAGAAGACATAAAATAAGTACATAGACTAGTTCCAACTATACTAAGTTATAGTGAAAGAATGTAAATGGCCAAAGCCATTAGCTCACTATTTTGTGCTTACAAGCTTTTAGAAATAATATATTTATGGTGCTCAGACTGAGACCCTTTTGGTGGACATAAAAAACACGAGGGCACAGATATTTTAGAAATCAATTTGATTAAACTCTTGAAAAGTTTCATGCTATTCATATCTGACAATTATATCAACGACCTTAGGGATTACAATACTTATATGCAAGAGTGACTGAAGATAGTAACACTAGAAAGAAAACTTGTGGGTGCCTGGGTGGTTCAGTCAGTTAAGCATTTGACTCTTGATTTTGGCTCAGAACATGATCTCAGGGTTCATGGGATCGAGCTCCAAGTCAGGCTCTGTACTGGCAGTGCAGAACCTGCTTGGGATTCTCTCTCTCTGCCTTTCCCTCACTCACGCTCTCTCTGTCTCTCTCCAACTCAATCAATCAATCAATATATAAACTTAAAAAAATTAAAAAGAAATAAAACTTAATAAAGGCCTAAAAAAATGTCAAAACAGAGAGGACATGTAGAACATACATACAGTTCAGTGTTGTTCAGAGACCAGGCCTGTGATTGGTCCATTTAAAAGTCGACATCAACACTTAATCAACTGTGTTGCCTAAAGCACAAAACTTAGTACCCTTGCTTGGCTGCAGCAACCGGACCCATCCAAGCCTACAACACCTAAGGCCCTCCAAAGTTCACAGCCCTGCAGAACGAGTTTAATTTGCACAACTACAAGGTCATTTATTTCTGGTGTTTCAGTGATCATTCATAGCGAGATTCAAGCTGACCTAGACCCTCTAAAACCTCACATCAGAAATCACGTTACATGTCATCTGTAGGGTGATACTGAATTCCCCATCTCCCTGCTAATTTGGTCTGGTCAGAAAGCAAACACACCTGTCATAACATTCATGTTCTGTTTATCCCAGGCAACTTCCAAATAGTTACTTAAAATTTAATAATCTATTTTTTACCTTCTTACATCTTCAGGAGAAGGATGAAAAATACTCAGACAAGACTCCGTGATGATTGTGGTTTTACACAGCACCAGGTTAACAGAGTTAAATACTAGTTCTCATGCCTCTTAGAACCAATACAATTACTTTATCTGTTTTTCAGATTAAGATAAAATTTGCTTTTCTTTGAATATTCTGTCTTTATCCAGATACCCATTTTAATTTTTCTTCTTTACAGACTTGTCTAATATTGTTTGGAAACAAATATTGAAAATACTGTAAAATACAGGTTAAAATTTTATTTGTTCTCAATGCATCATGGTCCACAAAGTCAGTTATTACAAACAGATAGTACATTAATATATTTCCCTTAAATGATCTGAAATCCCCTCAAAACCCTTGTATCCATGCCCTTTACCAGTGTTCATATCACTAGTTCGCTATGGCTATGGGATACAGGGTCATAAGGAGGAACACAGTTTTCATGTGCACTTAGCAATGGGACCTGTCTACCCTAGCCTCTTTCCCTTGGCCGTGAGAACATACCTGGACAAACGTACCATCAGATAAGACATGTGGACCAAAGCCAAGACTCCAGTTCGTTTTGGCTCAGGTGACACAGAGCCCAGTGAGTGACTGCATCAAGACCAAAAGACCTACTTTGCTAAGCCCAGCTTGAATCACTCATTCATAGACTTGTGAGCTAAGAAAATACTGGTTGCAAAGTCAATGATGGCTTTTATGCAGCCTCATTGATTCCTGATACAGAAATAAACAGAGACCATTTTGCATGTATGAAATATAATAGACTTTCAGCTAGATGCAATGTCTGTGGAAATCAAGGAAAGCGTACCTTATTTTGTTTGAAAACTGCCAAGGCTTAGTTCCAGTCATTGACAGCCCAGTTATGGCCCATGGCCATGCCATTCACAGTTTTAAAGTTACAAATATAATATTTTTGCATCACTCAGTACTTAGATGCTACATACACAGAGATTTTGCCGGTACGTGTGTGCCCGCACGTTGCGTATCCAGTCAGTCCTCATTATTTGTAGACTCGGGGTGAATTTGCCTACTCACTGAAATTTATTTGTAACATTAAATCAATGCTTGCACTGCTTTCATGGACGTTCACAAACATGTGTCAAGTGGCAAAACAAATTTTGAATTATTGGACAAGCATGCTCTGGGTTGAGGATGAACAAGGCGTCAACACTCTGCCTTCCTGTCTCAGCTTTCATGTTGTAGGTCAGCTGTCTTTTTAAGGACTATTTAGTGTCACATTGTTTATTTCCTCATTTTGGTGCTTTTTTGTTAAAGAGTGCTTACAATGGCTCCCAAGCATAGTCCTAACATGCTTTGTAGTATTCTTTTTTTTTAATGTTTATTTTTCAGAGAGAGAGAGAGAGAGAGAGAGAGAATGAGCAGGGGAGAAGCAGAGAGAGAAGGACATACAGAATCCAAAGCAGGTTCCAGGCACTGAGCTGTCAGCACAGAGCCTGACATGGGGCTTGAACCCACAAACCGTCAGTTCATGACCTGAGTGGAAGTCGGACACTCAACTAACGGTGCCACCCAGGTGCCCCTGCTTTCTAGTATTCTTAAGCCTAAGAAGGCTGAGATATGACTTGTGGAGAAACTATACGAGTGAGACCATCTTTGCTCATGTGTGCATTTCTCATACTCTTGGCCATGAGTTCAATGTTAATGGATCAACAATACAGTAAGTTAAACCGAAGAGGATATTGGCCGATCTTCACCTGCGACTCCTCTGAAAAGCGCCAAAGTAACTTCTACAGTGGGTGTTAAAAGTGTGAGAAAGATGAAAAATGCAACTAACTTGGCCGATTGATGAGCTATCAGCCGATGGGAAATGAATTAGAGTGCGCAGCCTCGTTGTGGGGGTGGAAGCCACAGAAATCTGCACATTACCCAGACTCAGGAAAATGTTACACTCTGCTAATGGGGGCTGACTTGCACACACCCCTGGGGGTACAGGTGTTATCCTTGTAGGAGATGAACGGTTCTGCAGATTGTGAGTATTTGGAATTATTTTTTAAATACCTGATTAGTGTTATACAAGAAAGGGTTACGTGAAAATGCAGTTTCCTACACTGATAACAGTTACTTTTTTTTTTAACAAGGACATTGGCAAACACAATATGATAACACAAATGATGTTTCACTTGATGAGCGCATGCCCAGAGAATCCCAGGAACTGAACCCTGATTTCCCCTAGGAGTCACAGCTTAGTACTGGCTAATTTAGTGTTTACAACAACTTTATAGAGCATTATTATCATAGGCAATGAGAATCAACTCTGTGTGTGTGTGCTTTAAGGAATGTGTCGGCAGTATGAAGTTAAATATTGTCTTCTTTTCCTTCTCATACCCATCTCATACCAAGTACTTATTTACTGCAGGTAAATGTGAAATCCTAACTACTTCATTTTTGTCCTCAGGATTGCTGTACCTGGGCCTTGGAGAAAAACTATGTATCTATTTCTCTCTCTCTCTCTCTCTCTCTCTCTCTCTCTCTCTCTCTCTCTATCTAGATATAGATGTAAAATTTTAACATATATCACTCTTTTTCATTCACATTATACTTGTATCATTTTATAATATGTGTGAAGTTGGTTATATTAAATATGAGGATTAAGTATGAGACTTTCAGGATTGTAAAGGGAACATTACAACAAACAGTTTGGGTCTAGTGAGATTATATGATGCTAAGGTATACTATTTATAAATTAAAGAGAGGTCAGAAGGTCTGTAAATTATAATTAAGAATTGAAGATATAATTCTAATGAGAAAAGTAGGCCAGCAGAAAAAGATTATCTAATAAAAGAGGGCATAAAAATTGTTAATCATTTGGAAGTAACGTATTTTGATTCTTAATGCAAACCTTATATCAAAATAAATTCCACATGAAATTGATTACATGTAAAATCTGAAATAATCAAGTATAAAAGATAGTACAAATGTTTTTAAAATGACAAAACTTTGGGGTGTCTGTTTGGTTCAGTTTGGTTAAGCATCTGACACTTCGTGTTGGCTCAGGTCATGATTCACAGTTCATGGGACCAAACCCCATGTTGGGCTTCATGCCAACTGTATGCAGCCTACTTGGGATTGTGTCTCCCTCTCTCTCTGCTCCTCCCCCACTCATGCTCCCGTGTCCAGGCTCTCTTTCTTTCTCTCTCAAAATAAATACATAAACTTTTAAAAAAGGACAAAATTTTTAAATCATACAGAGACTCTAAAAGAAAACTAGTGACCATAAGAAGTCTAAACATGTGGAAAAAATCATCTTAAATAAAGCTGAGAGAAAAATGGGAAGTGATAAGACTTTCTGTGATTAGATTAAACGGGAGAGATGGAGGGTTCAGGATCAATAACGGCAAGTCTGGAAACGGTTTGTGCTGACATCCTGGTGGCAGAGTACAGTGGTTCAACTTTTCTTAAAAAGCAGTTGGTCATATACATGAAAGGAAAAAAACTCTAAAACATTTCACCTAGCAGTTCCACATTTAAGGATGCATCACAAGTAAATAAGGGCATACTATACAGGTGTGCACACACACACACACACACACAACACGTACACCACACATATATTGTACATATGACATTTTTACAGCCTTGTTTGTTACAGTGAAATGTTAGAGGCAATCTAATTTTAGTAGATAAGGATTTACTGAGTAAAATTGTTGAAGTTATTTTAGGAAAACTGTTGAGAGGATAAAAGAAAAGATTGAAATCTTAGCAAAGAAGAGAAGAAAGAGAATGAAAGGGAAGAGAAGGAGGAAGAGGAGGGAAAAGAAGGGGGAGAAGAAGAGGAAGGAGGGTAAGAAATCCTCTTTCAAGGCTATCCGGAGGAGCCTCCGCTATGGGCTCAGGTCATGATCTCACATTTGTGGGTTCGAGCCCTGCGTCGGACTCTGTGCTGACAGCTCAGAGCCTGGAGCCTGCTTCTGATTCTGTGTTTCCCACTCTCTCTCTTCCCCTCCCTGCTCATGCTCTGTCTCTCTCTATCTCAAAAATAAATAAAACATTAAAAAAATATTAAGAAAAAAGCTGTCTGGAATCTTGAGAGCCTTTTGGAGTGAAGACTGACAGGTTTCACTTACAGGCCTAATGGAATTTAAGAGAAGAAATGTAATCAATTCTCTAAAAATAGTTTCCTAACTTGGAAAATGAAAAAAAAAAACAATGAAGACAAATTCCAAGAATTGCGTGAATTAATCATAATATAATTTATGACCCATTTGACACATAAATTATGTCTTCACCTTTATATATCGATCTTTGATGATGTTTACCCAATACATATCATCCTGCATTTCTATTTTAATTAGGATACATTCTTAGAAATGAACAATCAGGTCAAAGTACACTGATTTTTATAAGGCTTTTGAAAAATATAAGGGAATTATTTTTACAACAAATATGTGTAACAGGCTTTTCCTAGTATTAAGAAAGGTATTAAGATTGTTCTAAGTTGTACACATTTGACATTCAAAGCAGACCTAAATTATTCTCCAAATTTTTAGATTAAAAAAAAATAACTGTAGATGACTCCTGATGTTATCAAGAGAAGACATGTCCTTCCAATTTCTACCAAATCCAATCCCTCTTCTTTTTCCTCTTCTTCTTTCTTTTTTGAGGCAACAAACTTAAATCTGGGGAGCAACTAAGACATAGGGAAAATGAGTTTCAAACTATGTAGTTTTGACAGAGGTTTTATTTTTATTCTGCTATTGCTAGGGCTCAATGATGCTTTATTGAATCTTACATTTTTCTTTATACACTGAGAAATAAAATGTTTCCGATGGACTGTAAGTGCGGCTTTATGAAGAAAAGAAACTATATGAAATTGACACTTTTATTCTCCACATATCTGTTATTGGTGTTATTTTCAGTCATAAATCTGTTTGCTCTACACAAGAACAAGTTGTTTTTGCTGCTGTGAGAATAGAGTCAATATAGTTACCAGGGAGCGTGCTGCATTCCGTATTTCCTGCACATCATGTGCTAAATTGTCAATGGAATAATTCCTAAGAAGCTTTGTTATTATTCCCCATGTGAGAAGCAGAAAGAACAGCTTGATTTTGAAAGCCCCAGACTCTAGTCTGGGCAGTTATTGAAATCACATCTTTCCATGTAAATGTAAAATGTTACTGTAAAAGTTATTGCAAAGAATAAATACAGACCCCCACCATCTGATATTCGCTGAAGTGCTCCCCTGACCCCAACAACACTTCGAGAATCTTCTCTTTCCCTCCATCATCCTGACATCCACAATGTCTCTCAGATTTTCCTTCACTTCTTGTGCTGGCAGGAGAGTTGAGCACTAACAGCAGGTCAGATGTGTTGCCAGGAGAAGCCCTTTATTTTTCAAGGTAATAGATTTGTGTGCTCCACATCCTGCACCCTGTGCTCTTTCAAGTAGGATTTAGTCAAACTCTTTCAGATGTTTGTAATTTTTTTTCAGAGTTCCACATCAGGTTGATCATGTCAATAAAAAAGGGAGGCACTTTTCCATAACAATGGGGTGACTGTGCTTTACTTCCATCTACTACAAATGTCAATGGATTTACTGAGTCATTTTGAATCCCCTAATGTGGCCTTTTTATTTTTATGTAAAAAGTTACTTTTTAAAGTCCAGAACAATACTTCTCCTTAATCTGTATAAAATCTCAACTATGATTCAAAATAATTTAACTTACTTTTCTGTTACTGTGTTCCATAAAACTATCAGTTGGTATTTTGAGAAAAATTTAGATTCTCAGTGTTATCTTTTATGACTTCTCATTTGTTAATTTAACATACTTATTTTAATTTTTTATTAATTATTAATTGGGTCACACTTTGCGCTCCACATTGAACATCCACATGAAGCCAATTCTTCGGGATCATCGAATCATTCTTTTCCCACCAAGCATTGTCTTCAGGGCATCATCAATGTGAAATTTTGAATGTGTCTAATATTGAAAAACCAAAAACTGGAGGGAAAGAACATACATAAAATATTATTGCTGTAAAAATATTCCAATAATATGAGCAGGAGTCTTGAGCTTTATTTTCACAAGACTATTATGAGAAGCCATGAATGTCTGTAGGGCTGAAGGCAAGGCAATGTTGGGTTTGAGGGTATTGAGTTTTGACAAACAGTAAATGTGACCATCCTTATGCTGTGCGCTCCACAAAAACCCTGCAGTGACCAAGTTCAGTATCTACTACTGCCAAATGTTTGTGACAAACGATCTTAGTCTTTTGAATAAATCCTTGATTTACCATTCCAGGCCTTTTTTTCCCCCACCCAGTACTTCTGATTTATAATTTGAGAAGGCTCCTTACCATCCCTCAAACGCACAATGCATTTTTATGCCACCATGCTCTAATTGGCACCAGAGTTAGACATGAAGAATCATCCAAGCACTGGTAAAAGGGGAATAAAATTGCCCTGGGAGATTAAACTGTAAAATCGACACGTAAAGAAGAAAATTCAATTTAAAGAGACTGAAAGCATTCAGGGTCAGCAGGATTTAACTCTAAAGGATTAAGCATATTAACATATCTAAAGAAAGAATAAAAGAACTCAGAGGAACTGTGAGAGAATCTTACTAAGCCTGGACTTTGGGGAGGGGTGGGGATGAGCTCATAAAGTGTCAGAAAAGGATAATCAAGAGAGACGATTTTTCAGAGCTTCTATCAAACAAAGAATCCATACAAACGACATGTGTGTGCACATATGTGTGCTCTCATATACACTCTCACGTTCATACACATTCATTTCGATCCATCTATCTGTCTGCCCGTCATCTATCTCTCCATCCTTTTTTTTTTTAAGCCTACCTGTCTATTTAGAGAGAGTGTGTGTGTGCACTTGTGCATGTGTGTGCCCTAGTGGGTGAGAGGCAGGGAGAAAGAGACAGAGAGAGAAAGAGAGAGAGAACCCCAAGCAGGCTCAGCACTGCCAGTGCCAAGCCCATCACAGGGCTTGAACCCACGAACTGTGAGATCATGACCTGAGCCAAAACCAAGAGCAGGACACTCAACAGACCAAGCTCCCATCTCTCTATCGTCATATATGTACATACACATATGGTTACTAGTCATCCCCTCTAAATTTAGATGATCAGCCATTCTAAGTGGAATGGAGGATGAAAATTGTATTTAAATTTTAAAATGCATATGTAATATTCTATTTCTAATTCATATTAAAAAAGGAACATATCTACCTCAAAGCGGTTTTTTTGTTCTAAATATCTTCATTTATTCATGCATACATGCATCCATTCATTAAAATAAATTTCTTTTTTTCTTTTTATATATTTTTTAAATTTTTTAAAATTCTTTTATTTATTTTTAAGAGACAGAGAGACAGTGTGAGCAGGGGAGGGTCAGAGCAAGAGGGAGACACAGAATCCAAAGCAGGCTCCAGGCTCTGAGCTAGCTGTCCGCACAGAGCCTGATGTGGGGCTCGAAGCCATGAACAGTGAGATCATGACCTGAGCCGAAGCTGGACGCTTAGCCGACTGAGCCACCCAGGAGCCCCTAAAATAAATTTCTTAAATAGGATGTCTTCTCAGTGTTAAATATTAAAGGAAGAGTATTTTTTTCCCAACAGACTATATATATATTCTATTTCACTACTGAATTCATACATGGCTCAAAACACGAAGATTTCTGCAAGTCCTTGCTTTCATGAAAGAAGTCTGCATAGACTTCTGAAATTATTTTGACAAATGTCAAATTAATAAACAGCACAGTATTGTGCTAAATGTCTACCACTTGCTTTCATAATGCTACAGCGTGACATACGTGTGTACAAAAAGGCTTTTTAAATGATGAAATAGAATTTTACGTTTTCATTTCTGTGTTTTCTTCAGTTTGGTTTTCCATAATAGCTTTCCTGTTCTTGGACTGAGATTATAAATATATATAATTTGAGATTATACTATGAGATTATATCCATATCTCTCTATATCTATATCTACCTATATCTAATCATCGACACTGATATATATATATATATATGTATGTATGTGTGTGTATGTATATATATATATATATATATATATATATATGCAAGGCATTTTATATTCGGTGGATAAATAGAGTTTTACTAATTTAGATCAATATCCCGGAAACCTTTAGGAGTCAGGGGGTTGAATTTGTTTGTTTGTTTGTTTGTTTGTTTTGGAAGTGTTGACTTTATGGAGGTTAGAGCTCTGGGGAAACAGCAGAGATAAGAAGCCCCTCCCCACAGCTCCTGTGCTCTTGAGAAAGCCCAAAGGAGTGTGTGCTATAAACCCCATGGCCACCCTTCCTCAGTGACTTCTTGTTCTATAGAAGGATATTCTGTCCTTCTTTGAGAAGTTCCTCATTAACAAAATGTCTCCTTGTTGCAATGGCTTGAGTAGAATCACAGACCTGAGGAATTTCATTTAGTGGATGTCGAAGTAGGTGAACTCCTCAGGGAACTCACTTGCCTTCTCTCCCAGTATGCATCCTCCTCTGAGCCCTAGCAGGTGCTAACCCCTCTGTAGATTATCCTTCCCACACATCCTTGTTGGCAACCTACTCTGATTTCACAAGTTTCAACCAAAAATGTCACCTTTACTGAAGACTTTTCCAACCTATTAAGTTCTTAGTTGTTTTTTTTTTCTAATCATAAGTCCTATCACAATTTGTTATAATTCATTGCTTATATGTGTCTCTCCCGCACCAGAACGCGGTTTGTATTTCTGTTGTAGAGGACCCTGAGAGACACACTAGGTAATCAGTAAATGTTGATTGACTGTTCGATGTTGAATGAATGATGCATGAATAATGAAAAGATGCATTAGGAATAGTTCTCCCTACTTGTCATGGCCTTTCCTTTACTTATATAAATCCTACAAAGACATATTAATCTATACACAGTGATGGTAACATCATTTGGGATCAGCTCAAAATTATTCTTCTTACAGTGTATTTTACCCCACATTTCATGACATTCAAATCTGCTCTAATTTCCCTACCCATGACTGGAAAGATAAAGAATTAGTGATTTGGGGCACTTAACTGAGAAATGTTTTAAAAAATAGAATGACTTCCTATGCCTGATAGCCTACATAGTACTGCCCAACAGACTAAGGTATGCCATTTTCCAGAGTAGCTGTGTAGCTTAGAGTGAAATATTTTACTAACTATACCACAAATCACTGAAATATTTTATGGATGTCCCAAGGAGCCTAACATCCCAGACAGTAATTTATCTGTGGGAAAAATTTGGGTAAATATTTGCAATTTAAACACTGAAATTTTTATAATAAAGAGACTGTGTAGTGTACACAGACATTATACAAGTTGTAAATGTAAGACTCTGAGAATGATTGCTGGTGTTGATTGGCAAGATTATGTCCTGTATTTATAGAGGAATGCCCGGTATGGAGCCCATGTGAAATCATGAAATCCATGTTTTCAGCTAGCTTAGGCCATGTAGATTTCAAATTGTTTTTACACCTGGTTAAAATGTTATTTTTGGATTTTTTTAAATGCCTAATTTAAAAGCTCAACAGCAATTTGGCCTATAAAATAGCACTGTTATTATAACATTTTGATGAGATAAGATTAAATGAATCAGAAATGATACATTAATTCCATATTACAATATGCATGGGTTTAAACATTAGGAGGGTGAATGGTCTTGGTATGTAATCAAGGATTTGCGATTTCCAAACATTTAAAAAATAGCTGCTGTTTGCCAGGAAAAAAGCTGTTGCTAGGCTCACCAATCTCAATTCATTAAAGTATTCTGTGAGTGCAGGGCACAAAGCTAGGCTTAAGATGTCCCAGTTAATACGCCCACAGGACCCTGCACAGTACTTACTGGAACCAGCCAAAGGCTCTCTGGAAAACTGGAAGAATATTCATTTTAGTGACACCCCATACACGTCTCAAACACCCAGCCCATGGCAGCCCACAGCTTCCATTTTTTAATTCCTTCTGCCCAGCTTTAGCTCTTGCTTGAGTTCCTAGGTCAGTGACAAATCTCAAAGCTATTCAGACTTGTTTCTTAAATTCGTTTGGGTTCCCATGATAAACACTAAAATCATATAATTGATTGAAATTTCGAAAAATGTTCCTATTTGTGCTTTCAGGTAATATCATTATATTACCATTGTTGCTAGGTTTTTCTAGTGATAGACTGATAAATTAATATAAGCTAGCAATGTTAATTATGGGCTTTTTGGCTCTGGAAATAGGCAGGATGAACAGTGGATAGGACTTTGCTAAGGAGTTGCTCTCTGTTTTTTCTGTGGATGTTTTCTTGGCTCTGTTTTTCATGCAAAAGCTTGGAAAAATTGTTTTTGAGAAGGTTACCTTGGAAATGCATTGTCCCATGCATTTCTCAATATTATTAAAACAAACATAAAATCACATTGAAACAAAATTGATAACTTGTGAATTGTATATAGTTTTCATAAATGTTTAGTGTTTACAATGCTTTCAATTACATCATGTTTAACATCTCTTGAGTTAAGGGTCTGTTTTGGAAATCTGCTAATTTTGACAGGTATTCCCCTTTCTTTATAAAAGTTTCTTTTACTTTATTTATTTATTTTGAGAAAGAGAGGGTAAGTGCATGTGCAAGCAGGGTGAAGAACAGAGAGAGAGAGGAGAGAGAATCCCAGGCAGGCTCTGTCAGCACAAAGCCCGAGGTGGGGCTCAAACCCATGAAACACGAAATCATGACCTGACCTGAAATCAAGAGTTGGATGCTAAACCAACTGAACCACCCCAGTGCCTCACTTGATCCCCTTTCTTGTGAGAATTACCCTTTCCTGTCCCACATGTTTCTGAGGATTCAACTTGACTTTGGCAACCTTGGGGATGGGTGTATGACTCAGGGAAACTGAAGTAGCCATCTTTCAAAGGAAGCCAATAGTCTAGGAATGGCTAAAGCTGGTGCATTCAGGGTTCTTTTGGGTCTTTATTTTTAACCCTCAGACTCTCCTCCTGATCCAATCTGTTCTCTGTGAGGACAGGGACCTATGTGAAAATAAAACTGGCAAGATTTGAAAGCTCAGAAAGATAAGTGGTCAACTTGTTACATGAAGGTAGATAATATTAATCTTGTTGTATCTTAGGACTCATATAATGCACCTTTCATGACCATAACTTTAGGGAACTGGATAGAAAAGTTTAGGACTTCGAAATGTGTTGACTACTACGTCCCACTTTCAGTAAGTTTCTATAAGAAAATGAACGGTATCCTAAATGGGCCATTGGGAATAAGAGAAGGAAGAGAATACATCCAGGTTTTCAGAAACACTTTCTGCTGGTTGAGTAGCAATCAACAGGTCGAAAAATAATAATAATAGGCATTGCAATTTTAGAAAATTATGTCAAATTCCTGGCCCTAAGCAGAGATATAGAGGCAAAAATTATGAGACTGAAAATTTCAATGGAGGCAGAGGCAGAAAAAAACAGGAATGTCTGATCACTTCATTATTCTGGGTACTTCTTGCTTGACAAAAGCTAAAATTGTGCTGGAAAAACAAAGTCAATTTCTGGTAGTTTAATATAAACTCCTTGCCATATCCCTGTTTCAGAGGCAGAGGCCAATGAGGAAGGAGATGAACAAGGAGAGGTTGAATGTTAAGGCCTGTAGGTAAGAAACATGTTCTTCAGACCTTCAGTGCCTATGTCATGTGTCCTGAGTGGAGAAGACATTAGAATTTGCCAGGTGTCTTTTTTTTTTTTTTTCAAGCAGCAGTCAAGGAAGGGTTTAGGGAAATTGTCCCTACATCACAGATTATCAAAGTGATCTTTTCTAGTCCCCATGCCTTGCTTAGGTATGTCCATGGAAGACTCATATATGTTCTCTCTCACAGAACAGACCTGAGGACAGCAAGTTCACTGACCAAGAAAGTCACTCCATGGTGAAGGTCAAAATTCTTGATATATCTGTGCAACAGGTATGGTCTGAAAAATGCATGCATGATATTCTCTACATAAGAGTATTTTCCATTACATGTTTGCCATTTATAATTGCTTTGCTTCATATATTTTTGTTGTATATACATCTTGTAAGTTATATGACTAGTCATTTGGGTGTAGGCTGCTGACTCATGAAGAAATGCATTTGGTTGAGAAAAAAATGCCATTTACTCAGAACAAGGACAATACCATTTTTGTTTCTGAAGTTAGGATGATCAGATCACCCATTTTGTATCATCTGGCTTGCAAACAAAGTTTATATAATATACATCTTCAAATTGTGATTCTACATGATCTCAAAATGGCCAAATAGGACCCTCACCATCAAATGTGTCCTGATTCAACATTGTCTGCTGTTTGTCCTGAATCAGTGTATCTTCATACTGATTTGCTTTCTGTTTTGTTTCCACCATCTTGGGCCACTGCTTTTGTTAACTATAGAAAAAATGAAATTTAAAATTATAAAATAGAAACTGGCACAATTTTGTTATAAGATTTAACAGACACACTGGGGCTCCTGGATGACTCAGTCAGTTAAATGTCTGACTTCAGCTAAGGTCATGGTCTTGTGGCTGGTGGGTTTGAGCCCCACGACAGGCTCTGTGCCAACAGCTCAGAGCCTGGAGCCTGCTTCAGAGTCAGTGTCCCCCTCTCTCTGCCACTCCCCACTCATGCTCTGCTTCTCTCTCTCTCTCTCAAAAATAAATAAACATTAGAAACATTTAAAAGATTTATCAGACATAAATTATTCTGTCAAACTACTCAACAATTAACAAAGAACTACAATCTCTGCATATTCATTGCTGATGGGTAACAGTTGGCAGATCACATGGTGAGTAACAGAATTATGGTACGGGGTCCATTACCTTTTAACACTGTCCTTACTTAGCTTGAGATCCACAGTGACAAGCAGACTGACTGGAATACAATGAATCTCTAATAACTATTTGGTTAACTTCTAATAAATGAATGATTGAATATATAAGAAAGCTCATTAAATTAACCTGTTGGAAAGTCTTAATTGCTTATTCCAATATCTATTTTCCTTTTTTAATGAGACCCCTACATTTAATTTAAATTAATTTAATTTTCAATTAGAAAAGCTTCAGCCTTGTAAGATTAAATGCCTCAAGTAACAGAGACTGAATACTACAAAATTTCAATTTTTTTCCAGTAAAAGAATCCAGAAGTAGCAACCCAGGTCTGCTATGGCTTCTCCATGATCACCAGAGACTTCGTCCATGAAGGTCCCCCTCCCTTCTCAGCCAAACCCCGTGTGTCACTCATATCATCTCCATCCGCTGGAACCCCAAGCCGTAGCCCAACATTTGAAGTGGTGACTAGAAGAAGGACTTAGCAGTGGCGTTTCCACTCATTCTCTGGAAATTACACAACACCCTTGCTCTACCTCTGACAAGGAGCCTAGTCAGGTGTCCATACAAAGGTTTCAGAGAAGTTATGAAGGAGTCATCTGTTAGCTGAGCAGCCAAGAACCCAGCTAAACTGTGAAGCCCTTTCTCATGAATAAAATACGAGGGTCTTGATATTTTGTAAAAGGACCAACAGATGAAAATGGAAGTTAGAGAATGAGGAGTGTCTCAGTTTTTTATTTCAGCTCCCAGTGATGATAGACAGGCCCCCTTGCCTCTCATTCCACCATGTTAGTTACGGAAATTGCATCAGATAATGTCTTCTACTGCTATTCCCAGCACCTTACATATAATCGCAGCTATTATTCCTGTCTGTCTATCTCTAATTTACCAGCATTTTGGTTCACTTAATCTCACTTGTTCCTCAAAAGAAACAAGAAGTTTCATTTTCGTGTTCAAGTGAAAATTCAGGAACTTGCCTCAAGTCGGGCATCTAGAGAGAGGAGGAGTTGAGGTTGCACTCCCTTATTCTATGATCACATGAAATTGTGTTCCATGTAGAAACATAATATTGATAAAATGATCTCAAACATGTGCTCCATGTTGAATGTCTACTTATCAACTATTGGTTCAACATATTTTCATGAGAAGATGATTTCCTGTAGGCAGCGAAATAGAATATAGACATTTAATATCAGAGTCATTGACCAAAGTTCAGGAGTTGAGGAGCAAGCAAGTATTAACATTCTTTACCAAAAAAATGTATTTTCTTAAATGTTTACTCATACCTAGGTCATGGCTTTTAAATGTACATTTCAGAGAAGTGGTTTTACACTCAGAAACGTGAACTTCGCATTAAGAAAAATAAGAGTATTACAGTCTGTTGCAGTAAATGTAGGTTACAGAGAGTTGAGGATACTTTTATGGTGTGAGTTTTGCTCTTTGGGAGGGTATTATATCTTTTGTGTTTACATAAAACTATGCTTTCTGACAGTCGCTGGACCATTACTTGTTAAGTACAGATAATACTGTTTTATAGTTTATTTGGGAAGGAAAGGGGCTGGGCTTTAAATAATTACAGTTTGGTTTGCATACAGCTTTTGATAACTAAGTATTAGACTCATTCCACATGGGAATTTATGTTTCTCATATGTTCCACTGAAATTATTATTCTAATAAATCTTGAGTCTCCATGAGAGACTCATTCTAAACAACATTCATATACAGATCGCATGCGTGAAATCAAATACTGAGTAACAATCACCTCTACTTCATAAAATGTGCCTCAATTTCACGTTGAACACTTCCCAGTGTTTATTTTACTTGCTTTATTAATGCAATGCTCATGGTAATTTGTTGTAATAGAACGCAAGATTTTTCAGTGAAATATGCTCCTCTCTTAGTTTTCCATTCAGCTTCCTGACCTTTCTTACCAATATCATGTATTTTTTTCATTAACCAAAAATCTTAAAGTCAGATATATATTAATTGTTATGTTTTCTCTAGGAAAACTCATCCCAGCTTCTCGAAAGTGTATGAGGTAGAATAAAAATGAAAATTTTCATGCTTCTTCCCAGGCTGGAGCTGAGAGGACATTTTTGTCCACCTCCCTGGAGGTATCCCAGATTCACCCCAAATAGAGCTATCTGTATAAATAAATCCTAGTGTGTAAAATATGCTTTTGAATAGATGAATGAATGCCTAAATGTGAACTCATAAGTGTATTCCACAAACATACTAGACACAGATCCTGACTTAATATCCAAAGGTGACTTTCTCAGAGAAGGCCACCAAGGTCCCTGTGATGGTCTTGGTCATCCACTCGAGTGTTATCTTCATCTTTAGCCCCTTGATCATTGCATTTTATTGGACTAAATAGCATTGAAATCTGCTTACTCCATTCTCTTCAGAGAAACCACTTCAGTTTCCTAGTCTTAATTTACTTTCCAAATTGATAATATGCATTTTTTCTTTAAATTGTTATTTTCTTATTTAAAAAAAAATCCTCAATGGATACATCATCTGCAAAAATAATGGCTAAATTTCTTATTTTTCCTTCCAAGGATCTTTTTGATCTGGCCCATGCCTTTCTTTGTGAGCTCACTTTTTTGCCAAAAACACAAAGATTTCACGCCAAATGAATTCCTTGCAGTTCTTTGAAAACACTGTGATTTCTTATGCATAAGTGTCATGATGTAGATAATCCTGATTGCCTTTTACATCTGACTCCTCAGTGAACTTGGACTAATCCATCTCTCAAGTTTCAGTTCCAAAATCACCAATCTGTAGTTCCCAATTCCCCAATTTCTGCTGAGCAAACTGCACCCTTAATTGTACATAAAATCAGGGCTACAAATCTGTAGAGATGGGTTTACCTGTATCCAGCACATTTTAGAGGATCACTAAGTATTTCTGAATGGATAAATTATTGTCATACCAAATTGGTAACATCAAAGATAAAAAAATACTATGAAGAATCAAATAGTGCTTGAAAAACAGTGGCTACTTTGTAGTTATAATAGACAACTATTTTCTAGCCATTTATGTGGTAAGAAAAGTTGAAGATTGCTTTGCTAAAAGGCTCAGTGATAAGTTGACGATAATTTTCTGAAATGTCAAGAGTTTAGGTTGTTCAGATTTTTTGTTGCAGACCAGATTTTTCTTTTAAAATGCCAAATGACTTTTGAAGGTTGAATTCTTAACCTAAAAGGTTATTAAGAAGCACTATATA